>NW_024070206.1:56561535-56693305 GCF_014754425.2 Oryx dammah
GGGGCGCTCCAGCCGGGGCCGGGCAGGGGCTGGGGCCGCGCGGCGCGGCGCGGCGAGGCGGGGGCAGGTCCGGACCGACGGCAGCGACGGAGCGCGCGGCGGCGGCGGCGGCGGCGGCGGCGGGGGGGGCTCGCTCAGTCCCCGGTTTCATACACCACGAGCAGCAGGTCGGAGCAGCCCTCCTCGGTCCAGCCCTTGGGGATCGTCCGCTGAGGCATTGAAGACAGGAGGAGGAAGGGGTCCGTCATCGGCTCGCCGGGCTCCGCGCCACCTCTGCGATCTTGCGGAGAGAGGAGCGGGTGGGTGGGCGTCTGGGAGGAGGGCTGCAGGGTGGTGGCGGAGAGACCCGGGTGGCGGGGGGCGGGGGGGGGAGGCGGGGACGGGAACGGGGCGGGGAGGGAGCGGGAAGATGGCAGAGTTACCAAGTGGGCGCCTGAGTCATAGCCCGGGGCGGCGTGACCCTCCGGGAAGCCCGCGGCCCGCGTGCAGCCGCGCAGCTCCGCTCGGCCGGCGCCCCCGGGGCTGGTGCGAGGCCGAAAGGGGCGACGGCGGCGGCTGCAAGGACATCACACCCGCTCCGATCCTGGGGGTGGGGCGAGGGGGAGAGGGGCGAGGACCAGGCTGGGAGCCGTCACTCCGCCAGCCCGGGCAGAGGGGGCCAGAGGGCGCCGGGCAAATCCGGAGCTGGAGCCTCGTGCCGGCTAAAAAGGCGAGGGAGGAGGAGGGGCCAGCACGTGAAAACCCCTCTCGGGGTTCACATGTTCACTCTTGAAAAACGCCTAGAAACTGCGATCGAGCTGTCCCCCGCGCCCCACAGTCCATCTGGCTAGAGGAAGCGGGCCCCGTCTCCCTTCAGGGGTGACGACTTGGCCGTATACTCCGGGCTCAGGCTGGGAGACCAGGCAGGGGCGCGCCGGAGGCGAAGGCAACAGTAAAACTTTCGCTTTTTGTCGCCTGGCCTGACTCGGAGGTCGCCCCAGACAACCCGCTCGGGTAGAGGCACGGGCTTCTAGCGCATTTCCTTCGCCCTCCCCAAGACATTTTTTAAAACCCTAAGGCAAACACCGATCACCTCCCACCCCACCCCAAAATGGACAGACGCGCGCTCGCGCAGCGCGTTAAACTCGGAGAGGGGAGGGAAAAAAGAGTTGCTGGGGAAACAACCCCGAAAGAAAAAAAAAAAGAAATCCAGCTTCTAAAATGAGAATAAATGAATATGGAGAACCGTAAACACGAGGTGGCCCGAGCAGGGCTGGAGCGCGTGGAGCGGGGTGTCCCTGCCTGGACGCTGCGGTAACCCCTCACCACCCGGCTGCGTCCCGCCCTCGGGGCTCTGCGCACTCAGCCCGCGCCCACCCGCCGCCGGCCGCACCTCGGGGCCGCGCGGAGGCCGTCGACCCCCCGGTCCCTGCCTGGGCGGCCCCAGACCCCAGCGCGCCCAGCCGCAGCCCCCCACTCCACCGCTGGGACTGGGAGTTGGGCGGGGAGCGGGGGTGGAGGGGGGATTACGGCGGGGAGGAGGCAGGCGTAGCAAGAATTCGAGGAGGTAGAAAGCTGAGGGGCGCTGCGCCGCCGAGACTAGGTCACCTTAAAAGGCAGAGAGGAAAGAGCCGTGCGCGCGGACCTGCGGCCGGGCCGCCCCCTCCTGGCACCTGCTGCTGCAGCGCCGGGCCGCCCACGGGCGTGCGCGCGCGCGAGGGACGCGGGATGCTCGCGGCCGCCCTGCCCTCAGGTTCCCAGCAAAGCAGCGGCGAGAGGGTGGAGGTCTTCCTGCCAGTAATCTGAGATGAGGGATAATGAGGTGACCCCGAGGCCCGAGAGGATCCCCCAGCCCCGGAAGCAACCGCCAAGACTCCTTCCTTTCAGCTTTTGGCTCTTTGATACCGGGCAGCTCCAAGTCCTCGACCGTGGTGGGGTAAAGTGATGACATAGAGAGGGCTGTGTGTGTGTGTGTTTCGGTCCATTTAGTGAAAAGTGGGTAGATGGGGCAGGGTGGGAAGGAGAGCTAAAGCAATAGAAGAACGCCAGACTGGGTGAAAAGGGAAGGGGGAAGGGAGAGAGAGAGACCTAGAGGCAGAGATAAGAGAACGCAGAGGCAGAGAGACTGCGCGCCCGCCGAGGGCCAACTCCATCAGAAGGCGTGCCTGCGAAAGGAGCTGTGAGCTCAAGAGATGAACCAAGGTGAGCCGATGGGTGGAGAGCTGGAGAAGTATCTCGGAAAACTGGTATGTATCTGCCCACGTTTCTGCTCGTAAAAGGAAAGGATCAAAGTGGGAAATAGTTAGCAGGTCCGCATGCGGTTCTTGTGCCAGCGAGGGGTGTGTACTTGTGTGTGTGTGTGTGTGTGTGCGCGCGCGCGCCCGCGCGTGCCCGTGTGTGTATGTGTGTGTTGGGGTGGGGGCTCAGTGGATGGGAGTGAAGTCAAGGAAGACTTGAGCAGTTAGTAGATGGTGAATAGATGCCAAAGAGAACAGGCCATCTATGGGTGAAGGAGGACCATTTAAAAACGCCCAAAGATGTATAAGTTGATAGTAGAATGTTGACATATTAAAGACTGGATGGTAATTATTTTTTGCATCCAAAAATATTATTTATGGAAGTGACTTTTGGGGGAAAAAATCGTTCAATGAAACAGTGCAACGTTAAAATTTTTCTTAAGGGAAATCTATTTCTCAACAGCAGTTTAAGGTAAGAAGAAGCAAAGTTGGTCTTTGCTAAATCCATCCACTCAAGTATGTCTAACAATCCCCCACCCCCACCCCCAGTTTGCTTTCCCAGGACACAGGTCTTTGTAATTTAGCTAAGGAAGGGGGCACTGAAATACTGCTAGACCAGTGTGTGGGCCTTGCATTGAAAGGGGGTATCCAGGCCAGAGGGCAAAGAGGAGGGGCACCCAAGTCTTTTGTCCACGTGGTAATTCCTCCAGTCTCCTATTGGCCAGCATGTCTGTCTTTCAGAAATGGGGGCCTCTTTGGCTACCTCTGCCCTCTGGGCTGTGCCTGGGGCTGAAGCATTGTTGTTGTTCATTTCCTCAGTAGTGTTCAACTCTTTGCAACCCCATGGACTGTAGTAAACCAGGCTCCTCTGTCCTCCACTATCTCAAGTTTACTCAAATTCATGTCCATTGAGTCAGTGATGCTCTCTAACCACCTCATCCTCTGCTGCCCCCTTCTCCTCATGCCTCGGATCTTTCCCAGCATCAGGGTCTTTTCCAATGAGAAGGGTTGTACTTCTACTCAAACCTCAGTGTCCAAGTTCTGAGCCTGCATATCCTGAACTGGGAGAGAAGCTCTATGAGAGAGGCGCTCAGGTCCTCTCTTCACTCTTCACTCCCCAAGAGAGAGTCGGGCAGCTGCTAAGGCTTTTTGCTCCACCCCCTGAATTCTTCCAGGTTATGGCTGCAACTTTTCCCTTGAAGATTTCATTCATTTTCCTGCACACAGACATGCACAAGTCCTGTTAACCATCCACCACTTGCTTGCTTGGCAACCTGCCTTTTCCCTTTTGAGTCATGAACCACCACTTGCTGAGTAATGCTACCTCATTGATGGGGACCCAGGATTTTTTTACTTTGTGAGAAAAAGCAGCATATGGGAAAAGTTAAGCTTCTCCAAGGGAAGGTTTTGCACACACATGGCCAGATTTCAAGATATGATTATTTTGAAAGAGAAAGCTTATAAACAGATAGCTTTGACAAGTTCAATGTGCTATCCTAGAAAGAGGGAGCTTTGTCCCAGTTCTCCAAAGTTAGCATTGAAATATAAACTACTTATAGGATAGAAGGCAGAATTAACACCCTTTGAGCCCAATCAAAGTGTCATTGTTTTCCTTTGAACAGTACACCCTATAACAATGAATGATAAGAAGGAATTCTAAAACCCTAAAAAGAATTGGGGGTTACCATGGTGGCTTAGTGGTAAAGAGTCCATCTGCCAGTGCAGAAGACAGTGGTTCAACCTGTGGGTCGGAAAGATGCCCTGGAGGAAGGCACAGCAACCCACCCCAGTATTCTTGCCTGGAGAATCCCATTGACAGAGGAGCCTGGCGGGCTACAGTCCATGAGGTCGCAGGTGGATTGGACACGACTTAGTGACTAAACAACAATAACAAAAAGAATGGATGTAGGACACTTGTTCTTCTGATTCAAAAGAAAGTATTTATCTGCATACATGTGGTTCTCTATAGAAACTAATAAAGCTCCAGGTCTACTAGGGATCTTTTGTCAATTCATCTGAACTATTGACATCTTCTTCAAGGTTTTTTATTTAAATGGCTAAAATAGGTGGTGTTAAAAAAATGACTATAATCAATAGTGCTTCCAATACATTCTGTATTAGTCTCTTGAAAATCTCCTAACATATTTTAAAGTTCTGTTTCTTCCATTTATTAACTCAATATACAGGTCAAAATGTCAGCTGATCAAAAACAGGTCATAAATAATTGCTGCCAGACAGTGGAATTTTTTAAAATGATCTGCAGTATTCTGGTATGAAACTGAGTTTAAGCAGTATTGATAAAGTCATTTCTTTTCAATCTATAAATGTATCCTGACATAAAATCTGCATAAAACAGAAGACAGGTAAAACCTTTAAAATCTCACATTTAAGCCAGATAGGATATGTTATGAAAATAGGTAAAATAAAATATGATTTTCTTCCTAGTATGAATATGTTGTATTATAGCATAAGAATATTAGCCTTTTGTGGGCAAGAGCTTTCACAGGACTGTATTATTCAGCCAATTTTCACCTGTACTTAAAGATACGTAGTTGTTATCCATCTTTCATGCTGAGACCTGGTTTTCCTTGTAGGACTATGTGCTAAGTCGCTCCAGTCATGTCCAACTCTTTGCAACCTGTCCATGGGATTTTCCAGGCAAGAATACTGGAGTGGGTTGCTATGCCTTTCCTCATCTTGTTTCATATTTAATGGTAATTGTCCTCCAGGAAACATGTATTATCATGTCTGGAGAAATGTGAGGGGGAAAAAAAAGTTCCATTACCTACCGAACTATACCAGGTACACTTTAGAAAAACTTTATTATTTTTCTGCTGGTTCATTTTTAATGGACAGTGGCTTAGAAACAAGAAGATTTGTTAGTAACCACTGGCCTAATGAAATTGCTAGTAGTCTGTAAACCAGCATAAACTAAAGGAACTTTTCTAAGTATATGGACTGAGATTGAAATGTTCATTGTTCTTTCCCCACTCACTGTTATTTTAGGGGAGAAAACAAGCCTCCATCAGGGGTTTAAAAAGGATTTGGTCATATTTAGATAATATACGTTAAGGTGAAGAATAAATCTACATATTCCATGTCAAAATATCTGTTAATGACTATAAGCAAGACTACTTAAAATTGCCAAGTTAGATATGTTAATGGTACTTATGGGTGCCAAAGATAATTTTTATCTTTAAGTATATAAAGTAATAGCATTACTTAAGTTTACTTCTTTCAGCTATTTTAAGGCATATTATTATTACCATAATTTATTGGATATTATGTGGATGATTTGGAAAATAATAAAAGATAAAACTTTCTTGTTGAAAATAACTCTGAATGTAAATTAGGACAACGCTTATATCTGACTCATGACATAATTCAAATTCATGATTCTTAGGAAAGAAACAAGCTTTAGTGCATGGAAATAAATTAACAAATAGTATAATAGCAAAGTCATTTATCTATGTATCTATTTGTTTCTTTGACTTTCCATTTTCTGTTATACTCAATATATTGCAAGGAAATGTCCCACATGTTTTCATTTCCTTTTGCAAGACAAAAAGAGAAACTTAAAATAGCTCTTTCCCCCATTTTTAGGGCAGACAAATTTGTAAAAAAGTACAGTTTCAGGAAGGAGTGATAACTGCAGCAGCAGAATTTGTGCCAAGCAGTTATAGTTACTTTTTTTTTTTTAATCAAGAGATGATGTCATCAGTGCTTTTTAGTAAATGTATCATTTAAAATAATATTCTTCAAAATAGTTTTCTAATGAGATGCACAGTTAATTTTTATAAATTTCTCTGGGAAAATAAAGGATTAATTACAGTTGTTACAGGCTTATATGACACAGTACTCTGAGCACAGTGGGTTTTTGTCAAAGAAACAAACAGGTAAGTAAAGAGAAAATAGTTCTCATATATGCATAGAAATTTTAAGATTTATTTTAAAATGTGTGTCCTTTAGGTTTTTGCTTTTGATGACTGTAATGTGGGAGACCTTCCTTGGTATTATAGGAACTAGATGTTCTCATAAGGTCAGATCATGAGAACCAAGTTAATATGAGTTAAAATCACAGAGGACTAAGTTACAATTGTTTTAATTTGTAACTAAAGCACAGCATAGTTCTTTTGGTTCAAAAGTTTATAAGCTGATGCTTTCGAGTAATGTATTTTGTTAAGTCCAATTCTAGATAATTTTTGTTTCACTTAAAAATCATTATTGGACCACAGTTTACTGGCATTCCTAAATGTCAGCAATTTATTAATCTGAAAGAACAACTGATAATTCACAATGATCTCCTCCATCCTCAGCTACCCCTAGATACTATGCTGGGAATATCTGCACCATTTTACCATTTTGTTTGTACTAACGTATAGTTTTCCATCACTGTCAGTATTTTTACAGCATCAGTTATGAGTATGTAGAATTGGGAATGGAGTGGATTTTCTGACTTCTGTGAGTGTTGAGTTTGAAATCCTCTGTCTTATCCCATCCTATCATTTTAGAATGAAAAAAAAAAATAAACCAGAAGAAGTGATTTCCACAATACCACTTCATTTGTAAGATAATGCCTGATGAAATCTGGATCTTCTAATTCACAACCTGGGAGAAAAGTAGGAAGAAAAAAACTTGCTACTCAATTTGGATTTTTTTTCACCTGAGTTTAAAGGAAAGCCCTAATATTTTTCTGCTTTTTTTTCACTAATCACGTCCAGCCAGGATATGTATACCTCCAGAGCCACTGCTGAATGTAATAAGTATATCCATGAAAGTGAAAGTGTTAGTTGCTCAGTGGTGTCTGACTGTGACCCCATGGACTGTAGTAGCCCCTCAGGCTCCTCTGTCCACGGGATTCTCCTGGCAAGAATACTGGAGTGGGTTGCCATTCCTTACTCCAGGGGATCTTCCTGACCCAGGGATCGAACCCAGGTCTCCTGCACTGCAGGCAGATTCTTTACCTTCTGAGCCACGAGGGAAGCCCAAAGTGCTTTAAAAAAAGAAAAACAAAACCAAACATTTTCTTCAGTTCAGTTCAGTTCAGTCGCTCAGTCGTGTCCGACTCTTTGTGACCCCGTGAATCGCAAAGCAATTAAAGAAAATAGCAAGTGAATTTTAAGAGAAAGCTCAGAGAACAGAAACTCCTTGACATATAGAAGGTAATTGTCATGTTGTTATAAATTCTTACTGAAATAGATGAGTATTTACACACACACACACACACACATGCACTCAGCATAAGGAGAGACAAGGTGAGCAGACATGGGCAGTTTTGTTAAACTTTCCAGCATTGTATAATGCATGTCAACATTTCTTCTGCCTCTGGTAACAATTCCTGCATTATCTTCTCAGCTCCCCGTAACAGTCTCCTTAAGGACCTGTGAGCTTCCAACTTCTGCTCAGCACCAAAGCCAATGACACTTGCTGTAGCTTTTTTTTTTTTTTTTGCCGTGTAGCATATTGCTGCAAGACCATTAATAAGACTGTGAGAAGGTGCCTTGGTTGTGCTCCATGAGGTACCAGTGGATGGGACCAGAACTGAGGATCAAATTCCAAGACAACTGCTTTCTTCCCATATCCGATGCCTCGGGGCCCCTCGTTCTCTCTTTCACTCTTCCACTCTTAAACAGTGATGCTTGACGCCCTGGTGCTTTTCCGAGTGGCCCGGACTTCCACAGCATGGTAATATCAGGTTGTTTCCACATCTGACAGCGGTTTCTTGACGTATGAGCGACAGGGAATAGAAACCATAAGGCCAGTGAAAGTGTCCGCTTCAACTAGCACATGATCCTTTTGGTCGTTTTCCGCTGAGCAGAGCAATCGCAAAGTCCACTCAGATACAAGGGAACAGAGAAGTGGAATTTATTATCTGTGGCAAAGTGACATAGTCGCATTGCAGACCACATATGTTGTGAAGGCCGTCTCTAAAAAGCATGATCTCTCATCTTTGAAATTGAAATGAATGCTTCTTTGTGTTTTAAAACCAAGGAATAAAGAGAATATCAGTGGTACAATTTAGTAGGTACACAAATTGTATCTTTCATATAATATTGATTTTATTAAAATATACTTATATTTGTTACTATAATGTTATTATTCATTACTGTGGCAGGGTACTGTATCGGTTTACAGTTTTTTCTCATTTAAAGATACATTAATGTAATTTGTGTGTGTGTGTTAGTCACTCAGTTATGTCTGACGCTTTGCAACCCCATGGACTCTAGCCTGCCGGGTTCCTCTGTCCATGGAATTCTCCATGCAAGAATACTAGAGTGGTTTGCCATTTCCTACTCTAGGGATCTTCCCCACCCAGGGATTGAACCCTGGTCTCCTGCTTTGCAGGCAGATTCTTTAACCATCTGAGCTACCAGGGAAGCCCTTAATGTAATTTATAAAGATCAATACTTTCTTTTTCTTTTTTGTACTGTAATATTAGTGATATAGTAATATGTTAACACTTTAATAAAGTCTCTGAGTTTCTTTTTAAAAAAATTAAAAATATGATCTCACAGACCTTTCCTGTTACTAGCTCTGGGCTGGCAAGCATCAGGGTGAGTGTGAGGCTGAAAGCAATATAAAGGGAGACCAGAAGTATGCTACTCTGGGGCAAAAGATGCCCCAATCCAGATTGTACAATGTTTATTAAGCAAATAGAATCAAAGCAAATAAATATCATGAAAAAGATGCTGTTGTATACTTACAGAAAAAAGAGACATGGCAAGTTGATATAATGTTCCTGAACATATGGATAGCTAAAATTTAGCCTCAGATTAACATTAAAAAAAAAGAAATAATGAAAAAATAGAGAAATATATGAAATATTCATTGCATTTGAAGATTTTTAACACAGTCCCCTAAGAAACTGACTGATTAAATACACTGTAAATTAGCGGGACATCCCTGGTGGTCCAGTGGCTGGGACTCACGGCTCCGGATGCAAGGGGGCCCCATTAATCCCTGGTCAGGGAACTAGACCCCACGTGCTGCAACTAAGACCCTACAGTGAGGATCAAGGATGCAGCATGCCCCAACCAGACCCGGCACAGCCAAATAAATAAATGCACAGGTATTTTATAAATAAATAAATAAAACTAGCAAAACCTGGGAACATATGTAGGTAAGATCAATTTTTTCTAGTGTAAGCAGGAATTTAATTCAACATACCAAAATGAGTTTGCTACTCATTTTAAACTCCTATTAAACATTTATTAAAAAAACAAATATATCATATGCAAAACACAAAACTGGTAAATTCAACCGATAAACATACAGAACTAATATCAGAATAAAATAATATATCCTTCTGAAGTCATGATTCTTGCTCTAACAAGTCAACTAAGCATTCTTGAAAACTGGGTATGCTAAAAATATCTTTCTTTTCACTCTGGAATTTAAGTGATAGGTTACAAGCTTTTAAATTTCAGTTTCTAAGTGTTTTTCTCTTTAATACTGACAACATAGCTCTACTGGCTATTTAGGGCCCCATGTTTCTTTTCAGAAAATTCTTGTCAGTGTAATTCTTATTTTCTGAGGTCTGTGTTGGTTGTTTTCTTTTCCATTTCTTCATAATCTTTAAAAAAGTCTGTTGCAGTTGATTTTATTAAATGTTACTATTGTGATTCTAGCTGCTTATTTTTTCCAAAATATTCTGTTTGGTATTCATATGTGTTTTTTGGTTTGAGATCTATAACATTCTTTGTTATTATTAACACAAGATATTTCTTTCCATTTTTTCTTATTATCCTCCCCATCTTTCATTCTGAGATGTGTACCCTAACCTTACATGTATTCTTCATATCCAAGAGTTTGTTTCCTGATAACTTCTGGATAGTATTTCAACATTGACTGTTTCAGTACTCTCATTTTATTTAACATCTTAGGAATGATCATTTTTTGTATCCAGTATTTCTAATGTATTCTTCTTCGGTTAAACTTATTAATTGCTGTAAAATAAATCAACTCAAAACTTCATGGCTTAAAACAATAATTAGTTTATTTGCTCATGATTTTGTGGGTCAACAGTTTGGGCTGGGTTCAGCTGGATAGTTTTCCTGCTGTTCTGGTCTGGGTCATTTATTCAGGAGTCATCACTTGGTGGCTAAATTAGTGTCAGATGGCCTAAGATTGTCACATGCAGACTATCCTTTCAGAGTGCTTACACAGCAATTGTGACATTTTTTTTGTTATCCCTTGGGACTAGTAGCTGTCTTGATATGACACTTATGTAAAGAAAGAATAGCACTTTAAGTCCTAGCTTGCTCTTTTCCACCTGAAATTAGGCAATGGGAGTTTGGAGTGTGCCTTGGGTCAGAGAAACTCTAATGTTTTCCTTCTGAGTTAGCCATTCCCCAGACCTTGCCCCATCTCATAACAGCCCTGCCCCAAGTATTATTCTTAAAAAAAAAAAAAAAGAAATTATTTTTACCTGGAGGATAATTGCTTTACACTGTTGTGTTTTTTTCTGCCACTCATCACCAGGAATCATGCCCTCTCCAACTGGAACCCCCTTCCCACCTCCCACCTCATCCCACCCCTCTAAGTTGTCACAAAACAGCAGGCTTTGAATTCGAGTCTCCTCTGTCTCTTGCACTGCCAGGAAGATCTTTACTGCTGAGCCACCAGGAAGACTTAGCTAACAGTTGGTGCTTGCTTTAGGTGTCCTTGTCAAGCCATTAAATTCTGAGTTACAGGAAAGTTCCTCCATATCAAAAATGTCTTCTTGACGTTTGTATTTTGTCCTCAGCAGGGCACCTGCTCATTAATTCCCAGGGTCTACTAATAATTATGTCCTTTTCAAAATAACAACAGAATTTTTCCCCATCAGGACATGGCTATCCTTGTTATTGGTTGAGAATCAATGAATGGGGTTTAGGAGCTGAGTTTTGTATCATAAGTGGTTGTGTATCTTCAATTTAGAAAGTAATTGTCTTCCTGTATTTGAGCAAATGTTAGGGCTTGAGGTTAGGCTGAGTTCAGAAATAAGGAAACAGCTCATCTTTTTGTGCATTGAGCACCGTCTGTTACCTTTACCCCAGTTAGTTGTTCGCTTTTGTCACAGAAAACAGTTCTGTTTCCAAGTCTGAATGAGGTATTCCTCAATACATTCATGTAGCTACCATGAGGATTCCACCGGAAAACTCACACTCAAACAACAAGAAAAAGATTTTTAACAGATGCTATAGCTGTAGAAGCCTACAATATGTGTTAGAAATGATTCCAGAGAGTTCAGAGGGGCAGTCAAACCAATGCCAAATATATCACTCGTGCAAATTTGTAGTCATGACAATCATCTTAGTGAACAGAGATCTATCTTTTTTGTTTGTTTTGGGAGTTTATCCCAAATGATTTTTATATGACAAAGTCCTCTAGGGAAGAGCAAACCTTTTATATAAAGCTGCTTCTTTTTGAGTGCTTGTTTTCCTTTTCAAGAATGTTCTGTACTGAATAAAGAGAGTAGTTTTTTGCAAAGGAGTGAGAGAAGAAGGGGCTTCCCAGGTGGCACTAGTGATAAAGAAGCTGCCTGCTAAAGCAAGAGACAGATTAAGAGACTAGGGTGAGATTCTTGGGTTGGGAAGATCCTCTTTAGGAGGAAATGGCAACCCACTCCAGTATTCTTGCCTGGAGAATCCCATGGGCAGAGGAGCCTGACGGGCTACAGTCCGTAGGGTTGCAGTGAGTCATATACAACTGAAGCTGTGCAGCACACACCCGCACATGCATGAGAGGAGGTCAGATTGATTCATGAAGAATCAACGTGTTTCCTAAAGTCACACTCCTTACACAGCCACTGGATACTCTCTGCACATCCAAGGCCATCTCCTGCCGCTGCTGCTAAGTCGCGTCAGTCGTGTCCGACTCTGTGCGACCCCAGAGACGGCAGCCCACCAGGCTCCCCCGTCCCTGGGATCCTCCAGGCAAGAACGCTGGAGTGGGTTGCCATTTCCTTCTCCTAGGTACTAATACTGACGGTATAGATTACTTTCAAAAAGACTAAAATGATTATAATTTTGATTCCCCAAAATAGGAAAAAAGTGCTCAATAATAAAATATACTAGATAAATAGACAGATGATAGGTAGATAAAGAGAAAACGAATATTCATATGTTGGATTATAATACCTTATTTTACCTAACTGGAATATACTTTCAAGAACCACCTTGTCCATTTTTTTGAAATGAAGGATTTGCCTTTCCTTAGAAAATCTAAATATTTCAAAGATGAAACATATTGTTTTTGTTACCCTTAGCAATAAGGATTTTTTATAATTTATTCTTGGTATATAGCTTTGACTCATTTTTAAAATTTTAGGCACAGAACTTGGGATTCATAACCACATACAGATGGATGGAGGTGCTTGAAAAGAAAATCTCCTCTTGTGGAATACCAAATATAAAATTAAAGCCTATTACTG
Source organism: Oryx dammah (assembly GCF_014754425.2). NCBI lineage: Eukaryota > Metazoa > Chordata > Mammalia > Artiodactyla > Bovidae > Oryx > Oryx dammah. The sequence goes on from NW_024070206.1 coordinate 56,574,166, forward strand.
TAATGATAATGTGGATTAAACAATGAAATGTGGAAAGTAGTTTTCAAAGAGATTATTCAAATATAACATTTGCACTTTCCTTAAATAATATAAAATATATAAATATATTTGTCCATTTCTGCCTCCAAGGGTAGAGAGTGATTTAAGGTCAGTAACTAATGCATTAAATTCTACAGCCAAAGTGACTGGTCAGTGATGAACACTTGACCAAATCAAGCAAATGATATACTGACATTATTTCTGTCAAATGTTCAAGGAGAGTCCACTGAGACAGGTATTGGCATAAAACAGGAGCCAAATGGATGCTTATCTTAAGGCTTTATGAATATGGCTAAGTGATCTATTAAGTATTATTTAAACCTATTGGACTACTCAGTAATGCTAATTTTATGGTAATATACTTTGCATATTTTCTTACAAAGGATGTTATGCTATATGATACATAGTGCATATATATATGGAATAGTACAGATAGACTAGGAAAGAAGCATACAGAGTTTGGGGGCATGGATAGCCTCCAGAAAGGAAAAAGTGAGCCTGGGGATGTTTAGGACCCTCAGAAAAAGCCAATTCTCTTTTTTCTCAGAAAAAAGCAGAACAGAAACAAAGTATTTTGTATTATTTGAGCTTCTGGATTAAATTGCACCTGAAGTACTACTCCTGTGTTTTTCAGTTTTATGAGTCGATGAGTTCAGTTTTGCCAAAGTCAGTTTGCATTGATTTATTGTCGTTTGCACAGAAAAAGAGCTCTAATTGATACAACACAATTTAGAGTAATTTTATCTGACAAAACCTTATTCCAGTCAGATGGACAGCAGGTGTAGGAGCACAGTCCAAACTCTTCAGGTTTTGTCCTAAGTAGAATTTGAAAATGGAGAATATAAGTCATCAGCTGACCATTGGTTGTGCGTCGTATCTGCCCTAAACAAACCCAGTTTTTCTGGGTTTGAATTGATTGAACTTGTTTTTTTAATTGTAGTTTTTAAAAAATCCACATAACACGAAATTTGCCCTATCAACAAATTTATAGGTGTACAGTACAGTGTTATTTATATGCACATTGTTGTAAAGTAGACCTCTAGAATTTTTCATCTTGTGTGACTGAAATTCTGTATCATTGAACAACAACTCATCTCTTCTTCCTCCCAACCCCTGGCAACAACAGTTCTACTCTCTGCTTCTATAAGATTGACTACTGTAGATACATTTTGTAAATGGATTTATGCAGTATGTCCTCCTTTGTTTAACATGACATCCTCAAGGTTTGTCTACATTTACATATGGCATGCGTTTTCCTTAGGCTGACTGATATTCCATTGTTTGTATAAACCACATGTTATTTTTTACACATTCATCTATCCATGGGCATTTAGGTTGTTTCTACCTGTTAGCTATTGTGAATAATGCGGCAGTGAAAATGGGCATGCATGTACTTCTGTGAGGTCTTGATTTCGCTTCTTTCAGATAAATACCCAGAAGTAGGATTGCTGGATTGTATGGTGCTGTGCTTAGTCACTCAGTAGTGTCTGACTCTTTGTGACCCCATGGGCTATAGCCCACGGGCTCCTCTGTCCATGGGAGTCTCCAGGCAAGGATACTGGAGTGAGTTGCCATGCCCTCCTCCAGGAGATCTTCCCAACCCAGGTCTCTTGCATTTCAGGAGGATTCTTTACAGCCTGAGCCACCAGGGAGCACAAGAAAACTGGAGTGGGCAGCCTGTCCTTTCCCCAGTAGATCTTTTTGACTCAGGAATCAAACAGGGGTCTCCTGCTTTGCAGGTAGATTCTTTACCAGCTGAGCTACCAGGGAAGTTTATATTGTAAACTTATATGGCAAGATTATATGGTAGTTCACTTTTAATTTTGAGAGGCAAGCCTGCACTGTCTTCAATAGAGGCTGCACCATTTGAAATTCCCATCAGTAGTGTAAGGATTCCAATTTCTCCACATCCTTGCTTTTTTTTTTAATATATATTGACTACCCTCACAGGTGTGAGGTGATATCTCAGTGTGGTTTTTGATTTACATTTTGGCACCCCACTCCAGTACTCTTGCCTGGAAAATCCCATGGATGGAGGAGCCTGGTAGGCTGCAGTCCATGGGGTCGCTAGGAGTTGGACATGACTGAGCGACTTCACTTTGTCTTTTCACTTTCATGCACTGGAGAAGGAAATGGCAACCCACTCCAGTGTTCTTGCCTGGGGAATCCCAGGGACGGGGGAGCCTGGTGGGCTGCCGTCTCTGGGGTTGCACAGAGTCGGACACGACTGAAGCGACTTAGCAGCAGCAGTAGCAGCAGCAATAATTATTAAAAAGCAGAGACATATTTTGTCAACAAAGGTCTGCCTAGTCAAGGCTATGGTTTTTCCAGTGGTCATGTATGGATGTGAGAGTTGGACCATAAAAAAGGCTGAGTGCTAAAGAATCGATGCTTTTGAACTGTGGTGTTGGAGAAGACTCTTGAGAGTCCCTTGGACTGCAAGGAGATCCAACCAGTCCAGCCTAAAGGAGATCAGTCCTGGGTGTTCATTGGAAGGACTGATGTTGAAGCTGCAACTCCTATACTTTGCCACCTGATGCGAAGAGCTGACTCATTTGAAAAGACCCTGATGCTGGGAAAGATTGAGGGCAAGAGGAAGATGCGATGGTTGGATAGCATCAGCGACTCAATGGACATGGGTTTGGGTGGACTCCACGAGTTGGTGATGTACAGAGAGGCCTGGCGTGCTGCGGTTTATGGAATCGCAGAGTCGGACATGACTGAGCGACTGAAGTGAACTGAACTGAATAATTAGTGAAGTTGTACATCTGTTTATATATCTATTGACCATCTATTTTAAGAGTAAGACCCAACTTTGGAAAAATAAAATAATCAAAATATTATTTAGATAAATAAAAAAGGATTTATATAATTTGCTTATTTTAAGAAATAAAATATCATCACTATGTTTTAGTTGGTTATTGATGAATAACTGCTTTGTTTTATTGGAAAAGTCAATAGTGAGTTATAAAATAATCCATTATTTTTTAAATTCTGATTTCAGCCTAGAAGCAAATCCACAGAAATTATAAGCATTATCATAAAAATCTCCATAACTGAGAATGTATAAAGAGATAATTTCATGGCCATTTTGATCATAAGGGAGCAAGCTTATGGTTAAAGTTAATTATCTGAAGATGATATGGGATATTGAGAGAAACTGGTTGTTGACGAAATCACCGGGCATCTGAAATTACCTCCAGAATTTTTAGTAAGTGAATAATGCATTCCATTTTTAAGTTTTGTTTTTCAATAAAATATACAACAGGTTTTCTCTAGTACACACTAAAATTTAGCTTCTGATTATGCAGCTTTTGAAATTGTGTCTAGATTTGTTTGAATTAGACTTCTATTTATTTGTGAGGAAAAAACATTTCAGGAATATTGGGGTCTTGAAGATGTACCCCATGATATGCACAGAGAAAGAAAGGATTAGCCATGAAGAACATAAAACATCAAGTGCATAATTTGTGGCTAGTAGTGCCAGAAGTCACATCACCTTCATTGCGCCCCTTTTTCCTAAATCAGTTTCAAGAATGATCAAATAGTAAAAATATTTTTTTGAGTAAAGTCTTTGCAGAGACTTGTTGAGAGAGGAAACAGGTGGCTGGAGAAACAGAGCAGGTGGAGGAGAAGGAGGCGGTACCTACCAGTCAAGACAAAAGCAGGCTTGTGGTATTCACATGGATATGTCCTTGAGAAACATGGGTGGGAAGGGGACAAGCTGCAAGACACTACCCCCACCCTTTGCTTTATATTCAATCTCAGATTGTATACTTCTTTCAGTGCCATGATACCTTTCTTATTTTCTCATTCAAGGTTGGTGGTTTTGCTTATTTGAGAAATGTTTAAGCTATAGAAAAGCGAAGAGGAGCAGATAAGCTTATTTTCATCTATTGTTCTCTCTTATTGTTACCTGAAGACAATTTCTCACATCAGATGAGAAGGTGAATGATGAGACTGAGTATCTCATTTCATAGATGAAGAAGAAACCATGCATGGATTGCATGGGTATGTGGTGCTAACATCTATGTATCAGTTCCATTGTTTATGTACAATCATTGATCTGTTATACCAAGCCTTGGACAGTACAAACCTTGGACCAGTGATATTACTAACCCATGGTAAGAACTTGGCTTTAGGAAAGTGAAAGACAGAAAATGGCTATCCCAGGCCAAATTTTGTTCAGAAAGGCAAATCTAAGGAAAAACAAAAATTAATTCACGATTGAAAACTTGATATAACACTAGATAATTCTTAATTTGAAAGACTATGGTTCTGGAGTTGACATTGGACAAACAGTGATATTCTGAGCTTATCCTGAAAAAATAAAATTTTCCCAAACATACATGAAGATGGATAAAAATAGAATAATCCTAAACAAATTTTAATGTGGAATGACCATCTCAACTTCTTTGACTCTTTGCCTTTTCTCTCTAAGGCAATAGTTTTTTCAACCTTTAGCTTTTCATTTTGGTCATTAAATCCATATCTCCAGAGTTACTTAGACTGCTGTATATTGGATTCTCAAAGTTAGACACTACCTAATGAAAGATTTTACTACTTTGAAGAGCTAAAGATTTAACTATTTTTAAGCACATTTTTCCTGTACTTCATCCTTTGGTGAGACTTAAACTCTAATTTTTACTATACTATATTATATACTATATTATAGTTTTCATTACAATCCCAAAGAAAGGCAATGCCAAAGAATGCTCAAACTACCGCACAATTACACTCATCTCACATGCTTGTAAAGTAATGCTCAAAATTCTCCAAGCCAGGCTTCGGCACTACGTGAACCGTGAACTTCCAGATTTTCAAGCTGGTTTTAGAAAAGGCAGAGGAACCAGAGATCAAATTGCCAACATCTGCTGGATCATCGAAAAAGCAAGAGAGTTCCAGAAAAACATCTATTTCTGCTTTATTGACTATGCCAAAACCTTTGACTGTGTGTATCACAATAAACTGTGGAAAATTCTGAAAGAGATGGGAATACCAGACCACTTGACCTGCCTCTTGAGAAACCTATATGCAGGTCAGGAAGCAATAGTTAGAACTGTACATGGAACAACAGACTGGTTCCAAACAGGAATAGGAGTATTTCAAGGCTGTATGTTGTCACCCTGCTTATTTAACTTCTATGCAGAGTACATCATGAGAAACTGGTCTGGAAGAAGCACAAGCTGGAATCAAGATTACTGGGAGAAATATCAATAACCTCAGATATGCAAATGACACCACCCTTATGGCAGAAAGTGAAGAGGAACTAAAAAGCCTCTTGATGAGAGTGAAAGAGGAGAGTGAAAAAGTTGACTTAAAGCTCAACATTCAGAAAACTAAGATCATGGCATCTGGTCCCATCATTTCATGGGAAATAGATGGGGAAACAGTGAAAACAATGTCAGACTTTATTTTTGGGGGGCTCCAAAATAACTACAGTTGGTGACTGCAGCCATGAAATTAAAAGATGCTTACTCCTTGGAAGAAAAGTTATGACCAACCTAGATAGCATATTCAAAAGCAGAGACATTACTTTGCCAACAAAGGTCTGTCTAGTCAAGGCTATGGTTTTTCCAGTGATCATGTATGGCTGTAAGAGTTGGATTGTGAAGAAAGCTGAGTGCCAAAGAATTGATGCTTTAGAACTGTGGTGTTGGAGAAGACTCTTGAGAGTCCCTTGGACTGCAAGGAGATCCAGCCAGTCCATTCTGAAGGAGATCAGCCCTGGGTGTTCTTTGGAAGGAATGATGCTAAAGCTGAAACTCCAGTACTTTGGCCACCTCATGCGAAGAGTTGACTCATTGGGAAAGACTCTGATGCTGGGAGGGATTGGGGGCAGGAAGAAAAGGGGTCAACAGAGGATGAGATGGCTGGGTGGCATCACTGACTCGATGGACGTGAGTTTGAGTGAACTCCGGAGATGGTGATGGACAGGGAGGCCTAGCATGCTGCGATTCATGGGGTCGCAAACAGTCGGACATGACTGAGTGACTGATCTCTGATCTGATCGATTTATTTAAGCAACTAAAATTTAGTGTGTAAAACAATATTATCATGGAAGTAATGTTTCACTGCAAAGTCAAATAATGTACCATGATTATGTGTCTTTCACCTAGAATTTTTTTTTTTCTTCATTGGAGTTTCTGACTTTTTTTTGGAATGTTCCATAGATAATAAAATTGCTTTTCTTTTGAAAAGTTTAATTTAGTAAGTGTTCTGGGGGAACCTTTTTATTCCCTTGATTTTCTAACCTCAGTATGGCATGTTTAGCTGCTTTTTCTTTTATTCATTTTACTTGGAACTTTAAGCTTCAAGTTGGAAGCTTCCTCATACACTTATTTACCCCTAGTTTATTTCATGTTTTTAAGAATAATCTGAGTTAAAGTTGATAGGAAATGAGGTACTTTTATAAGACGTTTACACTGTCAGATTTGCTTAAGAATGAATGGAAACAAGCCAGATACAATTGTTCTGTGAGATAACTGAACTCAGGACTGTGGATGACCCTTCCACCACTCACTATGTTCAGCTTCTACTGTCAGAAAAAGAAGCTTATGACAGCCACCAATCAGACTTTACTTGAACAGTAATGAAAATTCTGCTCAGATTTTGTGATATAGGAGTTAGCATTGTGCATGCTTGCATATTAAGTCTCTCCAGTTGTTGTCTGACTCTATGCTACCCTGTAGACTGTAGCCCACCAGGCTCCTCTGTCCATGGCACTCTCCAGGCAAGAACATTGGAGTGGGCTGCCATGGCCCCTCCAGGCAATCTTTCCAACTGAAGGATCGAAAATGTTCCTTTATATCTCTAGCATTCAGGCAGGTTCTTTACCATGAGTGCCACCTGGGAAGCCTGCAGTTCATTTCAGTTCAGTCTCTCAGTCATGTTCATCTCTTTGTGACCCCATGAACTGCAGCATGCTAGGCTTCCCTGCCTATCACCAACTCCTGGTGCTTGCTCAAACTCATGACCATTGAGTCGATGATGCCATACAACCATGTCATCCTCTGTTGTCCCCTTCTCCTCCTGCCTTCAATCTTTCCCAGCATCAGGGTCTTTTCCAGTGAGTTGGTTTGTTGCATCAGGTGGCTTAACTATTGGAGTTTCAGCTTCAGCATCAGTCCTTCCAATGAATATTCAGGACTGGTTTCCTTTAGAATTGACTGGTTTGATCTCCTTGCACTCCAAGGGACTCTCAAGAGTCTTCTCCAACACCACAGTTCAAAAGCATCAATTCTTTGGCATTCAGCCTTCTTTATGGTCCAACTTTCACACCCATACATGACTACAGGAAAAACTATAGCTTCAACGAGACAGACCTCTGTAGGCAAAGTAATGTCTCTGCTTTTAAAAATGCTGTCTAGGTTGGTCATAGCTTTTCTTCCAAGGAGCAAGCATCTTTAAATTTCATAGCTGCAGTCACTATCTGCAATGATTTTGGAGCCCAGGAAAATAAAGTCTGTCACTGTTTTCATTGTTTCCCCATCTATTTGCTGTGAAGTGATGGGATCAAATGCCACGATCTTAGTTTTTGAGTGTTGAGTTTTAAGCCAGTTTTTTCACTCTCCTCTTTCATTTTAATCAAGAAGCTCTTTAGTTCTTCTTTGCTTCCTGCCATAAGCATGGTGTCATCTGCATATCTGAGGTTATTGGTATTTTTCCCGGCAATCTTGACTCCAGCTTGTGCTTCATCCAGCCTAGCATTTAACATGATGTACTCTGCATAGAAGTTAAATAAGCAGGGTGACAACAGCCTTGCCATACTCCTTTTCCTACTTGGATCCAGTCTGTTGTTCCATGTCCGGTTCTAATTGTTGCTTCCTGATCTGCATACAGATTTCTCAGGAGGCAGGTCAGGTGGTCTGATATTTCCATCTCTTGAAGAATTTTCCAGTTTATCATGATCTACACAGTCAAAGGCTGTGGCATAGTCAATGAAGCAGAAATAGATGTTTTTCTGGAACTCTCTTGCTTCTTCTATGATCCACCCAATATTGGCAATTTGATCTCTGGTTCTTCTGCCTTTTCGAAAACCAGCTTGAACATCTGGAATTTCTTGGTTCATGTACTGTTGAAGCCTGGCTTGGAGAATTTTGAGCATCACTTTGCTAGAGTGTGAGATGAGTGCAATTGTGTGGTAGTTTGAACATTCTTTGGCATTGCCTTTCTTTGGGATTGGAATGAAAACTGTCCTTTTCCAATCTGGTGGCCACTGCTGAGACTTCCAAATTTTCTGCCATATTGAGTGCAGCACTTTCACAGTGTCGACTTTTACAGCTTGAAATAGCTCAACTGGAATTTCATCACCTCCACTAGCTTTGTTCGTTTTGAAGCTTCCTAAGGCCCACCTGTCTTCAGACCAGGATGTCTGGCTCTAGGTGAATGATCATACCATTGTGGTTATCTTGGTCATTAGGATATTTTCCCTATAGTTCTCCTGTGTATTCTTGCCACCTCTTCTTAATATCTTCTGCTTCTGTTAGGTCCATACCATTTCTGTCCTTTATCGAGCCCATCTTTGCATGAAATGTTCCCTTGGTATCTCTAATTTTCTTGAGAGTTCTCTAGTCTTTCCCATTCTACTGTTTTCCTAAATTTTTTTGCACTGATTACTTAGGAAGGCTTTCTTACTTCTCCTTGCTATTCTTTGGAACTCTGCATTCAAATCAGTATATCTTTCCTTTTCTCCTTTGTCTTTAGCTTCTCTTCTTTTCTCAGCTATTTGTAAGGCCTCCTCAGACAGCCATTTTGCCTTTTTGCATTTATTTTCCTTGGGCATAGTCTTGTTCCCTGTCTTCTGTACAATGTCATGAACCTTGGTCCATAGTTCATCAGGCACTCTGTCTATCAGATCTAGTCCCTTGAATCTATTTGTCACTTCCACTGTACAATCATAAGGGATTTGATTTAGGTCATACATGAATGGTCTATTCATTTTCCCTACTTTCTTCAACTTAAGTCTGAATTTGGCAATAAGGAGTTCCTGATCTGAGCCACAGTCAGCTCCTGGTCTTGTTTTTGCTGACTGTATAGAGCTTCTCCATATTTGGCTACAAAGAATAAAATCAGTCTGATTTCAGTATTGACTATCTGGGGATGCCCATGTGTAGAGTCTTGTCTTGTGTTGTTGGAATAGGGTTTTTGCTATGACCAGTGTGTTTTCTTATCAAAATTCTGTTAGCCTTTGCCCTGCTTCATTCTGTACTCCAAGACCAAACTTTCCTGTTACTCCAGGTATCCCTTGACTTCCTACTATTGCATTCCAGTCCCCCATGATGAAATTGACATCTTTTTTTTTTTTTTTTTTTTGGTGTTAGTTCTAGAAGGTCTTGTAGGTCATCATAGAACCTTTCAACTTCAGCTTCTTTGGCATTAGTGGTTGGTGCATAGACTTAGATTACTGTGATATTGAGTAGTTTGCCTCAGAGATAAGCAGAGATTATTCTGTCATTTTTGAGACTGCACCCAAGTACTGCAATTTGGACTCTTCTGTTGACTATGAGGGCTACTCCATTTCTTCTAAGGGATTCTTGCCCACAGTAGTAGATATAATGGTCATCTGAATTAAATTTGCTCATTTCAATCCATTTTAGTTCACTGAATCCTAAAATGTTGATGTTCACTCTTGCCATCTCCTGTGTGGTCACTTCCAATTTACCTTGATTCATAGACCTAACATTCTAGGTTTCTGTGCAATATTGCTCTTCATAGCATTGGATTTTACTTCCATCGCCACTCACATCCACAATTGGGTGTTGTTTACACTTTGGCTCTGTCTTCTCATTATTTCTGGAGTTATTTCTCTGCTGTTCACCGGTAGCATATTGGGCACCTACCAACCTGGGGAGTTAATCTTTCAGCGTCATATCTTTTTCTTTTTCATACTGTTAGCATTATCTTAATAGAAAGTTTGAAATACATTAATTCAATGGAAGAAATAATAGAAATAAATCAAAAGCAAGCAAACCAATGTGTATCTTGTCCAGTCAGGTCAAAGTAGTGAGCACACATTTAGCCTCAGGTGTCTAAACTTCTGATCTGGACCTACCTCAAGCCATGATCTTTGTTGAGCTATGTTTTCCTTTTCCTGTAAGATGTCCTGTTTCACCAGCATACCAGACCAAGCACTGACATGAATCCTCCAAGTCTACATACTCAGTCCTATTCTTTCCATTATAGTTTAATCAACAAGAAACAAAGCTACTTACCCTAAAATTTAAGATTTTATGAGCATGAAAAGGTTTCTCATGTGAATTTATAAATATTAATCAATGCTTCTTTTAACAATATTTATTTATTCATCTGACTGCACCAGATCTTACTTGTAGCATAAAGGATCTAGTTCCCTGACTGGGAATCAAGTCCAGGCCCCTGCATTGGGATCAGGGAGTCTCAGCCATCGGACTACCAGGGAAGTCCCTAATCTATGCTTCTAAACATGGATTGTCCAGCCTGACTTCAGGGCATTTTATTTCCTTGCGTTTTGTCATAGATGTAATTTGCACAGAAGGAAGTCTGCTTTCAACTCAGCATGATGTTCATATATAATTATTATCAACATCCTTGAAAATAATTTCTAGGACCTGAAAGAGGAGTGCAGACCTTCATCATGTGATTTTCCTAATGGCACACTTCTTTAACCTTTCTTTTAAAAGACTGTGGTAGGGTCCCATTGCATTGTAATTTAATACTGTAGAGATTATTTTTTCTCGACTTTTTGAACTGAGGAAGATAACATTCATAAATCCTATGGTATACAGGCCAGGTTTTTATGATCTTCTCCTTTTTCACGTAAGTGCATGAGAGCAGGCTGGTGACCTGGGTTTGAGTCAGGTGTGAACACAGCTGCCACAGGTGGACTGAGCCACAGGTGTGTGTGCGGGGATTGTTGCTATTTAGCCTCTAAGTTGATTCTTTCACAGCCCCATGGACTGTAGCCTGCCAGGCTCCACTGTCTAATAGATTTCCCAGGCAGCAATACTGGAGTGGATTGCCATTTCCTTCTCCAGGTGATCTCCCTGACCTGGGGATCGAACTTGGATCTCCTGCATTGGCAGGAGGATTCTTTACCACTGAGCCACCTTAGGCTGTGCCAACTGGAGTCCTGGGAATGCATTTCTGGTAATAGGCTAAACAAGAACCTAAGGCTTTTTCCTTTGTTGTTTGAGGCAGATGAGGACGTGGAAATAAGAGTATTTTATCCCATTGATATCCATTGCTCTTTAAACATTCTCTTTATTTTGACCAAGTGAAATTGTTAGAAGCTCAGTCATGTCCGACTCTTTCTGACCCCGTGGATCGTAGCTTGCCAGGCTCCTCTGTCCATAGGACTCTCCAGGCAAGAATACCAGAGAGGGTTACCATTTCCTTCTCCAGGGGGTCTTCTTGACCCAGGGATCAAACCTGGGGTCTCTTGCATTGCAGGCAGGTTCGTTACCGACCGAGCCACCAAGGAAGGCCCATTTTGACCAAACCAAAATCTCTTTGATTGGGATAAACTCCAGAAGGTGAACTAACTCATATTATATAAATCTAATTAAGTGCAGTTAACTGAAAAACCTCACCAAGTTTTTATTTGGCAAATTTAATGACTAGAGCGTTTTAATTAAGTAGAATTTTCAAGGGATATTGATAATAGTATTTGGTTTTAAATTGAGAAGAAAGTCTCTTTACCTCAAGAGAATGAAAGGAGTAAATAGAGACTGCAGTTCTTTTTTCATTAAAAAACAATCACGTAGGAGCTGTTCATAAGGACTTTTCAGGGCGACAGATGCCTGGTGTGTTTAAGCAATTAGCCTCTTGAGCAGGATGGCAATTTCAGGCAAGCATTGGTAGTAGATGGTTTGTGAAAAGTTGTGTGATTTAGTTATTCAACAAAGCCCTTAATTGCTGCATATACTCTCATCTCATCCTGAAACTGCACAGGCAGAATGGTAATCCAAAAGTTCAAGGTAAAAAATTCTTAGCAATTGGCATTTGGGCCAAGAGGTTTCTTTACATGTTTGCTCTTTTTGATATTTGCTTCTCTAATTGAAGAATTAATTACTGTCAGCAGGTAACCTGCAATGTGTTAGTCATTCTTCTGAAAAGCTCAGCATTCTGTCTGCAGATGCAGTTTCATTTCTCACCACATCTGATCTTATTAATTCCCCACCTTTGCTAAGGAGATGCGAAAAGTCATGTGTACTTCTCTGCCATACCTGCATTCTCAGAACAGAAAGCAAAACTGAAAAGATAAGTGACTTAATCGTGATATGCAGAATTAGATGATGAAGGAGTGGACATTTAATCTCTACCCAGAGAGCTGAGATATGTGAGGGGAAGTGAGAGGACCACCATTCAGAGGGCTTCCTTCCAAGGCTCATGCTTTCAAAGTCACAATAGGTCTCCACTGATGCAGAAATTATAAATTTATCTTAACTTTCAATTATTGGTTTGGATAAATGAATAGATGACTTGGAGTACTGTGAATAACAATTAAATTGCATGATTGTAATAATACAACAAAATCAAGTAAATGAAAAGTTATTCTGTTTATCCTCCCTTGCTCTAGTTTGTTTTGATCAGAATCCTTAAAATATTAAGCATTATTCATCATCAGTATCAAAAAATTCCTGCTTGTTTCATGTTTGGTGTATTGGGGGAGTCTGATAGAAAATAAAAACTGTATTTATATGATGATATATTCAACAAACATTATAGTCTATCGGAACATTATAAAGTTATCCTTTAACGTATTACAAAGAAAAGAGGATTTTTGAGCCTCATGCTGTAACTATGGCAACAGTGTAGGCTTAAAACAATAGCAAACATTGTTGGAATATGAAACACATCTATTTCATACACTTTAAACATTAAAAACCACTTCACCGTTCTCTGAGCATTTGTCACAAAGTGCTACTGTATAAATATTGATAATTAGATTCAATAATCTCCCTGGATTTAGAGCATTTCCTCTCATATGGCACATGGGGTGCTGGCATGCACTCATGAAGATGACAATGTAAACTCTGACAGGGACCAAAATGTATTGAGATTGATACAGTTAATATTAAACTTTTAAAATATACCAAGTATGTGTAACAACTGCTTCCCTGAAAAGCAGTTTAATTCGAAATACATCTATTATGTCTACTGAGAAGACTTTTCGTAGGCTTCAAGATGGGCATATAATTAAATGTCTTCATAGTTCTGAATGGATCGAACATTTAAAAGGGTAGGGTATATTACTCAGGCATTAAAAAGGATGAAATAATGCCTTTTGCAGCAACAGGGATGGATCTGGAGACTGTCATACTAAGTGAAGTAAGGCAGACAGAGAAAGACAAGTATCGTATGATGTCACTTATATGCAGAATCTAAAAAAAAAAGTGAACTTATTTAGAAAACAGACTCACAGAAATAGAAAACATACTTATGGTTACCTAAGGGGAAAGGGTGCTGCTGCTGCTGCAAAGTCGCTTCAGTCGTGTCCAACTCTGTGCGACCCCATAGACGGCAGCCCACCAGGCTCCCCCGTCCCTGGGATTCTCTAGGCAAGAACACTGGAGTGGGTTGCCATTTCCTTCTCCAATGCATGAAAGTGAAAAGACTCTTAGCGACCCCATGGACTGCAGCCTACCAGGCTCCTCCGTCCATGGGATTATTCAGGCAAGAGTACTGAGGTGAGGTGCCATTGTAGGGAGGGATAAATTAGTAGTTACATATACACACTACAATATATAAGATAAACGACCAAAAAGGAGGACTTACTATATAGCACAGGGGACTCTGCTAAATATTCTGTAATAACCTAAAAGAGAAAGAAATTTGAAAATGAATAGATACATATTTATGTATAACTGAATCACTTTTTGTACACTTGAAACTAACATAACATTATTAATCAACCATACTCCAATATAAAATAAAAATTAAAAATTCCGCCTGAGCAAATCAAGACCCAGGTAATGACAAGAGCGCTTAGAAATTAAACGATGACCCCATACGCAAGACAGCAAGAGAGACACAGAGATAAAGAACAGATTTTTGGACTCTGTGGGAGAAGGCGGGAGTGGATGGTTTGAGAGAATGGCATTGAAACATGTATATTACCATATGTGAAATAGACAGCCAGTCCAAGTTCCATGCATGAGACAGGGTGCTCAGGGCCAGTGCACTGGGATGACCCTGAAGGATGGGATGGGGAGGGAGGTGGGAACGGGGTTCAGAATGGGGGACACACGTGCACCCATGGCTGATTAATGTCAATGTATGCCGGGAGCCACTACAATATTGTGAAGTGATTAGCTGCCAATTAAAATATATTAATTAATTTAAAAATTAAAGTTTGAGGAAATCAGGGAAAAAAGGAGGAGAGAGTACCAGTGAAAATGCTCAGTGTTATTAGGCTGTATTTTACCTAATTCGATAAAATGAAACACAGTGTTTATATAATGGTTATGACATTGATTTGTAAAAGATGAGTAATTGACATTTTTCTTAAGATAGGAAAAGTTCATTTTGTTCTAATGTGAATTCATGAGACTGTAACTCTTTTGTAATGTGGGAGATACTTGTTCACAGAGAGAATACTTTTAGCTCCAGAGAAGCACATTTGCAATAGAGAATCAGTGATATTTTAATGGTCAGAATAAAATTTAGCATCATTAATCAGGTAATACTAAAGTGAAGTCAGAACTCTTTCTGCCCATACTTTCCACGTCACCTTTATTTTACAATCAAGTATTGAAATTTAGATAGTTCAAACTTTTAAGTGCACAATATGTTCTTGTATGGAATAATTGCAATTCAATTTACTCAATATATTCTGCATAAATTATATAAAATAAAGAGCATTTAGTTTTATCTGTTATTTTCCTAATGACCAAAATTATGCTAATAAAATTGAGAAGCAGGAGAACAATTACTTCTGAGATTCAAAATAAAGTGCTATTTTAATTAAAACAATTATCAATACTAATGGTTGCTATTTACCATTATGCACTTACTAAGAGTTCTGCTGGTCATGGGATAGTCACTTAAAAAAAAGCATAATATAATTTGAAATTATTTTTCTTAATAAACCTGGAAGATGAATAATAACATGAATCAAAGGAAGATTATGAAAGAAGTATAGGAAATTACTAAAGGTACAGAAGAAGCTATCAAAATTTATCACTCAATAAAAGTGCATATTGAACATACTTTACATTGTGTTAATGGATCATAGTCAAGCTAATTAATATACCTATCACCACACATAGTTACCTTTCTTTGTGTATGTGCTTGTGATAAGAACCAAAGATCTTGGCACATTTCAAGTGTACAACACAATATTATTAATTATATTTAGTACATTGTATGTCAGATCCCTAGAACTTTTTCTTCTTATAAGTGAAAGTTTTTATCCTTTGCCCAATATATCCCTATTTTCTCCACCTTCCAGCCCATGGCAACACCATGCTACATTTTACTCCTATGAATTAGATTTTCTTATAAGATTCCAAATATAAATGAGATCATATGGCATTTGTCTTCCTGTGTCTGTCTTATTTCATTTAGCTTCATATCCTCCAGGTTTATTCATGGTTTGCAAAAGGTAAAATGTCCTTCTTTTTCAGGGCTGAATAATATTCCATTGCAAGTATGGACCACATGTTATCCGTTCATCTGTCAACAGGCACTTCAATTCAGTTCAGTCACTCAGTCATGTCTGATTCTTTGTGAACCCATGAACTGCAGCATGCCAGGCCTCCCTGTCCATCTCCTGGAGTTTACCCAAACTCATATCCATTGAGTCAGTGATGCCATCTAACCATCTCATCCTCTGTCATCCCCTTATCCTCCTGCCTTCAATCTTCCCAACATCAGGGTCTTTTCAAATGAGTCAGCTCTTCGTATCACGTGGCCAATATATCGGAGTTTCAGCTTCAACATCAGTCCTTCCAATGAACACCCAGGACTGATCTCCTTTAGGATGGACTGGTTGGATCTCCTTGCAGTCCAAAGGGCTCTCAAGAGTCTTCTCCAACACCACAGTTCAAAAGTATCAATTTTTTGGTGCTCAGCTTTCTTTATAGTCCAACTCTCACATCTATACATGACTACCAGAAAAACGATAGCCTTGACTAGACAGACGTTTGTTGACAAAGTAATATCTCTGTTTTTTAATATGCCGTCTAGGTTGGTCATAACTTTCCTTCCAAGGAGTAAGCATCTTTTAATTTCATGGCTACAATCACCATCTGCAGTGATTTTAGAGAATTGACTCCAGAAAAATAAAGTCAGCTACTGTTTCCACTGTTTACCCATCTCTTTGCCATGAAGTGATGGGACCAGATACCATGATCTTAATTTTCTGAATGTTGAGCTTTAAGCCAACTTTTCGTTCTCCTCTTTCACTTTCATCAAGAGCCTCTTTAGTTCTTCACTTTCTGCCATAAGGGTGGTGTCATCTGCATACCTGAGGTTATTGATATTTCTCCTGGCAATCTTGATTCCAGCTGTGTTTCATCCAGCCCAGTGTTTCTCATGATGTACTCTGCATAGAAGTTAAATAAGCAGGGTGACAATATACAGCCTTGACGTACTCCTTTTCCTATTTGGAACCAGTCTGTTGTTCCATGTCCAGTTCTAACTGTTGCTTCCTGACCTGCATATAGGTTTCTCAAGAGGCAGGTTAGGTGGTCTGGTATTCCCATCTCTTTCAGAATTTTCCACAGTTGATTGTGATCCACACAGTCAAAGGCTTTGGCATAGTCAAAAAAGCAGAAATAGATGTTTTTCTGGAACTCTCTTGCTTTTTCAATGATCCAGCAAATGTTGGCAATTTGATCTCTGGTTCCTCTGCCTTTTCTAAAACCAGCTTGAACATCTGGAAGCTCACGGTTCACGTATTGTGGAAGCCTGGTTTGGAGAATTTTGAGCATTACTTGGTAGTTTGAGCATTCTTTGGCATTGCCTTTCTTTGGCTCTTTGGCTTATGGCAATTTAAACATTCATAATAATGTCCTAGATCTTCAAATTTTCAGCTCCTATCTCCCCAGGCTGGACCTTGAGTAAATAGGTGACAGTTATCCTTTGAATTCCAGCAATGTTGTCAGTAAAAGTAAATGTGTTAAGTGTTTTGGCAGCAGAGTCACTGAACTATAAATCTTTACTTTTTTCCTTCTTTCCATAGAGTGAGTTTAATGTATCATGGCTATTAACAATTCAAAATTTACACAGTGGATTTATCTCTTCAACGTTTGGTAAATGGAGTATGCTATCTGTGACAAATATTACTAATCTTTTATTTGTCTGCTGGGTGGAAGTAACACATACACCATTCTGTAGTAGCAATATTTGATCTTAAGAAAATAATTTATGACACTTCATGTACTTGTGGAGTATCAAAATTGATGATCCTTTTGGACCTCCCTCCCACCTCCCGCCCCATCCCGCCCCTCTAGATTGATACAGAGCCCCTGTTTGAGTTTCTTGAACCATTCAGCAAATTCCTGTTGGCTATCTATTTTACACATGGTCCAAAAGGGTGGGTGATTCATGTTGAGGTTTGACAGAAAACAACAAAATTCTGTAAAACAGTTATCCTTCAATTTAAAAAAATTTTAAAAAAATTCATGATTGTAATTCTAAAATGTGAAATATGATATAGTCTATTTTCATATGGAATAATACATTTCCATTTATTGGCTTATATTGAATCACCAACTTATGGATCAAAAAAAAAATCCTAAAATGCATTAAATAGAAAATGCAATCTGCTAAACAAGTGAAAGCATGACAAGAACTCATCATAATGAATAAACCCATCTTCATTTCCATCACCAGAACGGCACGGTTGACAAGACAAGAAAATAAATTACATTTTTACTGTTTATTTTTTGGATGAAATATTACAAATTGATTTTAATTGTATTTAATGTTATATCTTAAAAATTATAAAAAAGCAAGATACATTATCAACACAGACGATAGCAGTTTTCACTATAGAGACATTGAAATATTAATACATGATTGAGGTACTATGACTTTTAAAATAAAATTTTTATATTTCAGTAAATTTGGATTAATAGAGAAGTTGCATAGGTAGTCATCATACCCCTCTCACGCAGTTCCCTTGATAGTAACATCTTGCATTACCGTGGTACATTTGTCACAACTAAAAAAAACCAATATTGGTATACTAACTCAAGTCCACACTTGATTCCATTTCAGTCCCCTTCCCCTCATCCACGCCTTTTATTTTTGCTTCCAGGATCCAGTTCAGGATACCACATTGCACTCAGAATGTTATGATGTTTAAAAAGTAAATTCTCATAGGAAAATCTTCAGTGGAGAAATATGACTAAATCTACAAATGTAAAAAAAACCATTCAGTATGAAATCAATGCCAACTGGTATTATGCACGAAGGTGATAGAATGAATGAGAATTATAGTCATCAGAAGACATTATAGCACTCTACACTGAAGAGTTCCCTGAATGAAAAGGACAGAAATCGATGAGACTCACATTCAATTTAGGAATGTACAATGAAATTTCAATAAAAAGGCTAAGAAATGCTTTTTACATTTAGAAGGATAGTTAAGATATAAATATCACCAAGCAAATGATCTGAGAGTTAAGTAAAATGATAAGATGGTGGGATAGCAATTTATGATACCCCTAGGCACCTAAACTCAAGAATCAATACAGTGTTCTACTGAAGGTTGTACAAACCTCCACAGAGATTTTAGAGCCAAAGAACTGCATAGATAAGAAATAAACAAAAAAAAATGTTTATCTTCTTCAAAAAAAGATTGATGCCCGTCAGTCTTTGATTGACACTTGCTATAGTCAATACTCACCCTGAGTAGGTCATGCTTCTGTTGCTTTATCAATTCAGAATCTGTTTAGAATCACAGAGACAAGAAGAATTCTTGTTTTGGAGAAAAGCTGCATACCTCAGTAACCATGATTTGATGAAACATTTAGATGCATTTGAAAGGCACATTGTTTTGATTTTTTTGTATTAATGAATGATCTTTCAAGGCAGGATTAATTCATGGTGATAGCATTTGCTATGCATCCTAGTAATAATAATTAGTAATAAATGATTTGGGCATACAAAAGTAAAAAATGTATGTAGTGTAATATATGTAGCATTTTATGCTACAATATTTCCTCATTGTTCTGAAAATAATTAAAAAATATGTTCTACAACAATGTTTCACCAGTGCTCTAAAAATGAGGAAAAATTTATTGAGAAATTATTTAGGAGATCTAAGGGCTTTCCAGGTGGCTCAGTGGTAAAGAATCCCCCTGCCAACACAGGAAATGCAAGAGACTCAGGTTGGATCCCTGGGTCAGGAAGATCCCTTGGAGAAGGAAATGGCAACCCACTCCAGTATTCTTGCCTGGGAAATCCCATGAATGGAGGAACCTGGCGGGCTACCATCCCTGGGGTCACAAAGAGTCAGACATAACTGAGCACGTATGCTTGTATGATGAAACACTAAATGATTGGTGCTCCCAAAGCAGATACATAGATACACACTATATATATATTTTTAAATCTTCTTTTTAGAAAAAAAATTCCATGAAGTCTTTTTCTTGAATATTTGTATGGCCCCTGATTTTTTATTTGTTTGCATGTTTGTTTATACAGGTAGGTGTCATTTGTTCTTTCTCTGCTCTGTGTCATTATGGCTGTTCTGTGAGGTTTCATCTCTTTAATGTGATTCTTTTTCTCCGCCTACTCTTTGAGGTTCATGGTCAGTTGATGGATGGCCTTAGCTGACAATGTCCTTTGGACGTACCTGTGGCATCTTCCACGGAGATCTAGTTATGGAGCAGCCAGCCAGCAGGAAGCTGCCAGCTCACTGTCTAAGCACCACGGTGAGTCAATGCCCCCTGGCCTCCTGGTCAACTCAAGGCTCAGGAGAAGAGGATCCCCATCCCACCTGGTCACTGTCTTCTCCTACGCATGTGGTCAGGAAACCCTGACCGACCGCAGTGAAAACTAGAATTCACTACCTTTGATCGATACACAGATGTCTCAGTCCTACCAGGAATGGTCATCAGTCTGAGGTTCTCTCCTGCCTGACTCTGCCCTCTCCTCTTCTACCGAGTGAGGAAAGTCCTGGACGGGGACTGGGAGGGAATCTTAAGCCCCAGGACTTGCCTCTCTCTGCTCCATTCTGTCAAAATGTAGTGAAACAGCGGGGATCCATCTTCCACTCCACACAGCTGAGTATCTTCCTTGAAGATGAAAGAACAATTCAACTGAGTACAGCTGGATCCGTGATGAACTCGTGAGGAAGAGCTGCATGGCTCCCTGACACGGTGGACATTGACATGATAGAGAAATAGACATTTGTTTTCCTCAAGCCACTGTGATTTGCAGTCTTCTTGTTTGTTTTTTATTATCCCTTAGCAATTGATAGGGAATATGAGAATACCTCTTTCCTCACACTTTTGTCAGCAGGTATTAAACCTTTGGATCTTTGGTAGCTGTAGATAAAAGTGGCATCTTAATGTCCTTCTTGTCTTTTTTCTTATAACAAATGTGATTATTAATATTTTATGCTAATTAAAAGTGCATCCTATTTGCAGAGAACATTGACATTTCCTTTCTCATTTTTCTATTGGTTCATTATTATTACTATTGATGTATAGTAATATAAAGTTAACAGTACCATACTTGTCAAAAGTGATTTCTTTTATTTTCATCCTTACTTTTTTCTTATATCTGTGGTAATTTTTTTGCCATGTAAGATATTACACAACTTTAGGTAATAATATTTATCTTTTAAAAATAATTCTTAATTTCTGTTTCATACTTACAGATGTCTTGCATACTGTAACTGTTTTCCTAATCTGTATTTTCTTCTAATATTTCATGATTTTTTTCATATAATTAATCTTTCTCAAATTTGTTTTGATAAATCTATAAACTTGTGATTCATTATTCTTCCTCTCTAACTGGCTGCTTAATTATCACAATGTTTATTGAATAATCCATCTTTTCCATAAAAATTTAAATGACCATGTTCTGGTATTAATACTAAAACTTAAAATCAAATAAATATGAGCCTCTAGACCAAACATCAGAATCTAATATTATTTATAATAGTATAATAGTATAGGATGCCAGGTTAGGTTTTAATCCCTCAGGAAATACTTCTCATTATTAGCTCAGGCTTTACTGGGAGTGGATATTAGAGTGTTCTTGAGGGAGATGAGTAGAAAACAATCAAAGTAATAATTATTAAATGTTTAGACATAGTGAAATTTTATTGTAGAAGATATTTTGCATTCTCATTTTTCTCACTTTTGGAAAATATTTGTAAAATATCTAAAATTTTCTTTAAATTTCTATTTTACCAACAAAGATCTATATTATCAGTTCTTGGATATTAACTCCATAGTGTGAATTCATGTGAATTATTTACCTGCAAAACATACAATACTAGTTTTGATTCAAAATATAGTTTTCCACTTTCATACAAATCTTAAAAATTCAGACAGAAATAAATTATGATTGACAAGTGTTTGCATGTTGATTTGTACTGACTTTCCTTGTAAGCTTCATAGATGAGCTTATATATGATAATGGCTCATATATGATAATCTGCCTAAAGATTTTAGAAATTATGTGAACTTTTCTTGTATGAATCTCTTTTATTCAGCATCATCAATGGAGTATGATTGCTACTTGCTTAAAAATGAAAGGATATAATATCACACTCAAATGATTTTTCAGACAAATAAAGATTCTCAAACCAGATGAAAGTGAGAATAATAATATCATTAATAAAACTTGCTTCATTCGAGGCATCTGCCAATCAAAACATTATTTGAATTTAATTGAAGAATCTGTCAATGAGAAGGGTGTATAGAAGTTTCTGTAAGAAAATACAATTCATGAAGGGAAGTATGTAAAATAGGACTTTTGTAGGCAATGGATTAGTCTGTGAAGGTCAGAGGTCAACCATGGAAACCCGGGTTGTGTTTTCTAAGTGAGGGGATGATGTAGGGTAATCATACGGTAATCAAACACAAGATTTTGCCCAAGCAAGTGATGTGGAATTAAGACTTCTAAAGACTATTAAGACTTCTAAATAACAATACATAATTTATTATCTTGCCTGTAAACCCAGTGGCTCAAACTGTGGGCTGGATAATCCCCTTGCGAAGCCCATCCCCCTGACCTCTGACCCTGATGGCCTGACTCTACCTCCAAATTCCACAATAGGGTCTTTGGCAACACAGGGACCTGTGAACGATGACCTCAGAGATGTCTTTTCCACCCCCTAAACACCCCTCTTTCCAGTCATCTCAAGAATAGGGACATCAACGACGCTCTTGAAAATCATAGAAACCAGGAATAAAACAACTTATGTGTCAAATTCTGCATGACTCACATCAAGAAGAAATCAGTATTAATTTCCCATTGCTCCTTTCTTGACATATGACATAAAATGGGAAAGTTCATGGCTCTATCTTCTCCTAAGTTTTCCCTTTAAAATAGTTTCCATTTTTCTCAACCTACAGAGCCGTAAGACTATATCCTTTTATTTTCTTCTTTCTTGAGTTATTTGGGTGTAGTGGTAGGTTTTGGTTATTTTTTCAGGAAATCTCCAATGAATAAGAAGCCAATGATTTATGTTTACCCCAGCATGGCAGTAGGCAGAGTCACTCACACACCCATTTGGGGGGGTTTTAGTTCTTGGGTCCAGCCCTACCCAGCTCTGCAGTCTTCCCCTTTTTCCTCTTCACTTTCTGGACTGTCCTTTCAGAGAGGCTATAAAAGCAAATGATGTCTCACTTTTTTCTGTGCAGTTTCTTCTAGTCATATTTTTCCCTATAAATCTGCATTGCCACTTTTCTTTTTTTATTTTTCCAAATAGAGATTTACTATGGAAAGCTGAACATTGTCTTCTGTATTTTCATGTGGCATCATGCACTGTTACTTCCTACTTTTAAAATCTTGCATATTAAAATTAAAGGATGATGTGAAAACAAAGGCATATACCTTAGGTGGCCATTTTGCAGTGTTTCAAACAAAAAGGAAAATGGGCTGTAGCGTTGAATTCTAGAAAAGGACTCAACTATTCAGCATACAGGAATGAAAGGATTCTGATTATGTAAAATGTTTGAAATCATTGTTTTTCAAAATGGAAAGAGTTTTTCTAATGGAAAACTGTATCTTGAAAATTATGAATCAATGATTACATACTAATGAAGATAGCAAAGAAACAATCTTACTCATTCAACAAATATTTACTGCCCAGATGCTATGGTTCAGGCATGATTCTAAATGTTGGGGATGCATGAACAAACATGCAGAATCCTTTTCTTGTAAAGACAATGAGCATGTGGGAAGAATAGTAGATATTATATAGGCAAGAGTACATGTGGCCATTTCCTTCTCGAGGGGATTTCCCCCACCCAGGAATCGAAGCCAGGTCTCCTGCCTTGTAGGCAGACCAGGGAAGCCCATTAAATATCGAGGACACATGAAACACCCATCCATCTGAGAAGAGGCAGCCCCGTTCAAGTGAACTCAAAAATTCGTTTACACTGAAAAGTAAACAGAAGTCCTGTTTCCAATCTGATGAAGGCAACAGTGATATCAACTGGCCTGTCTCCTTGCCCTAAATGGACAGATACTCTTACTCTCCGGGTCTTGTATGCGTCACTCCCCGTTGCTTTCAGAGAATGCCCCTGACCAGTTAGAAAAAATGCATCACAATCCATTTTGGGGCAAATTATTACCCCTTTAGCAGGAGTGGTGTTGGCATTTGCTAAAAGCAGCTACCGGGAAGAACTTTCTTTCTCAGAACGTTTGTGCAGTCACACATCTGATGCTGCTGACAGAGCGTCTTCAGTCCTAAGCTTGAAATTTTTTTCCCTTTTTATCATCTGACTCTGTGGCACTGCCAGCTTCGATGATTTAGGAGTGATCCATGCATTCTGAGAGATTTTGACCCCACTGTCTCTATGAGAACATCGTCTCAGTCGATATTGTCTCTGGTGTGTAGATGACAAAGCTAAAACTGAGAGGAGTTTAGTAAATGAAAAGATGCTATATGCATGGTAAGTGTCGGAGCTGGGATTAAAACCCAAGGCGTTATCACTTCAAGGAGTGCGGACTTCCCTCCAGACCAGTAGTTCCCTACTCTTCACGTGCATCAGAACCACTTGGAGAGTTTGTTAAAACACAGACTTCTGGGCCTCACGTCAGAGAATCTGACTCAGCAGGTGTGGGTTGGGCTCAAGAATTTCTAACAAGTCCCCGATGATCCTGGTACCACTGGTCCAGGGAACTCCCTTGGAGAGCAATGATGGAGTCCAGGCTGGCCTAGAGACTCTCTTTAGATTTTAGGAAGTTTGAAGTTTTCATTTTTGTTATTGTTTTTACCTATGGTCCCCTGGCGGGTGTGAGTAAAGAAAAATGCGGCTCTGAGAACCATTTCTCTGCCCTGGCAGGGGTGAGGTTGAAGTAACAATCACAGACAAAGTTTTGGACTGTTGAAAAGCAACAGTTGCTTCTTTTAGAATTATGGTGTGAAAGTAATTAAGCAACTCTGTCACACTGATAGTGACTTGAATACTCAACTCTCATGAGCAAACAGTTTCAAATAATTAGTATTATTAAGTCATTCTGAGTTAGTTCTTCTTGCATAACCTGTTTTAGTCTGAATTTGGAATACTGTTCTGGCTTGCCTGGCCATAGATATTATAAAGCTCTTAACAATCTTAGAAGACACATTGTCAAACACTTTTTATTTCACAACTGTTGAACTTAAATGAAAATAGAAAGAACAAGTCCTTTGGGTTATTTGTTCTAAAAAAAGTCATTTGCTGAAATACCCCATCTGCAGACAGACATCATTCCTAAGAATCTGAAAGATGTGTCCAGCAAAGAAACACACATTCAAATCACTTTGTAATGTAAGCATAAGTTATTTCTTTGTACCCAGTAACTTAAGAACTTAATCAGTAACTCATGAGCAATTTATTTTTTCTGATACCCTCTGGGTGGTTATTTGTGACCGTCTCTTAGACGGGGCCAAACTGAAGGCTACCTTATTTTCCTTCAGTGTGATGGAAGAAGAATACAGTTTTGAGATTTGGGGGATAAAGCAGTTTCTTTCACTACGTGCCTGAGGATCATTCCGTCACATTTAAATTGGTATCTTACGTTTTTCATCTCAAGTTTAAATAGTTATAAAAGATGTATTTTGCAATATTGGAGATATTGACATTACGAATCACAGCTATTTTCTTTCACCTAAATATATACCATAGATTATATACACCAATGTCACTGAATACTCACCTAAAAACACATAGAAAAAAAATTGTTCTTTACCAGTTGTGACTTTTATGCTGCTGCATTTTCCTGTTTGAATTTTTAATTGCATTTTACTTTCCCTCCAGTATCCAATTCTATTATAATATGCTTTAATTTTTAAAAATATTTTACTAAGCACATATATATGTGTATATAGACACACATATATATGTTCATATGCTACTCACGTTGGAGAAGGCAATGGCACCCCACTCCAGTGTTCTTGCCTGGAGAATCCCAGGGACAGGGGAGCCTGGTGGGCTGCCGTCTATGGGGTCGCACAGAGTCGGACACGACTGAAGCAACTTAGCAGCAGTAGCATGCTACTCACACATCTGTAAATCTATCTATATATAACTTAAAATGTTCTGGTCAACCTAAATTGTCATCCATTTCTTCTTCTTAACTGGAGTATCATTATCATTATTTTTAGTGTTCAGATGAGGCGTCCCTGGTGGCTCAGTCGGTAAAGAATACACCTGCAATTCAGGAAACCAGGGTTCAATCCCTGGGTCAGGAAGATCCCCTGGAGAAAGGAACAGCAACCCACTTCCAATATTCTTGCCTGAGAAATCCCATGGATAGAGGAGCCTAATGGGCTATAGCCATGGGATTGCAGAGATTCAGACATAACTGAGTGACTAACACACAACACAACAAAACTGGATAAAGATATGACACACTTGTAAATTGTGTAAGAAGTAAAACTTTATTGGAAATGTAGCTTTTAATGAGATAGCAGGAATATACATGTATAATGAGATAGCAGGAATATACATGTATCTTTTTGACACCTCAGAGAGGTTCTCTCTTTTGGACAATGGCCATAGTGAGATAGATTACTTGGTGCCTGTAATTATTAGCTGTGTGATTTGGGAAAGTCAATTAACATCGGCTTCAACTTTCTTATCTACAACGTTCTAAACACTATGATCATGGCATCCAGTCCCATCACTTCATGGCAAATAGATGGAGAAACAATGGAAACAGTGACAGACTTTATTTTATTGGGTTCCAAAATCACTGCAGATGGTGACTGCAGCCATGAAATTAAAAGACACTTGCTCCTTGGAAGAAAAGCTATGACAAACCTAGGCAGTATATTAAAAAACAGAGACATTACTTTGCCAACAAAGGTCCATATAGTCAAAGCTATGGTTTTTCCAGTAGTCACAATATGGACATGGAAATAGTATTTATTTCACAAGGTTGCTATGAATACTATGTGAGTTAATTTAAGAAAAGTACTTAGAACAAAGCCTAGTATATACTTTGCTGGTACATGTTTTACCTGTTATTATGATTAATGCTCTTATGAAACTTCTACTTGGTCCAAGCCCCATCCTTACCCCCTTTACTGGGCTAATAACCACTTTTTCATTAGCCTTCTGCTCAATTTTTATTCAGGATGGTTGCAAATAGAATTGTGGACAGTGGCAGCTGATCTGGGCTGAAAGAGCTCTCACATACCACCTAATATGATTATAATGATGGTCATCATTCTGTAACTACATGGACATCACCATCAGCAAAGAACTTAAAGGAATCCATTCACTATCTGGTTAATGCAGAGGAAACTGAGGACTGATTCTAAGTTCTACCCTCCAAAATCAGTCTCCATAAAAGCTCTTGAATGACCAATTGAAATCTACATCTCAGTGAAAATACTCATTCACTTCTCTAGACCTCTTCTTCATTATTATTTTTATACTACACTACTTATTAGGTCTACAAAACTACTCATTTTTTTTTATCAGAAGAAGTGATAGCTTACTCAGAATCCTTCAACAAGAATTTCAAGGACATCGTTTCACAAGAGTTGGACATGATTCAATTGGACAAATACAAAAAGTTTCACATTCACTCCTGGGGTTTCCCAAGTGGCTCAGTGATAAAGAATCCACCTGCAAGAGCTGCAGATGTGGTTTTGATTTCTGGGTCGGGAAGATCCCCTGGAGGAGGAAATAGTAACCCACTCCAGTATTTTTGCCTGGGAAATCCTATGGACAGAGGAGCCTGGTGGGTTAAAATCCATGAGGTCACAAAGACTTGGACATGACTGAGCTATTGAGCATGCGCAAGCAAAAGGCATGAATATACTGCCTTCTATATATCAAGAGTCCTTGCTGAATATTTCTGTATATATTTAAAGATTTCCACACCTCTTCAATTTCCATTTAAAATATCACAACTTGAAAAATAATCCTGTTAGCATTTTGAAAGCAGGACAATGCGGCTCCTTCCTGTTCTAATTGATCATGAATCATTTTGGATGGTTGTTCTCCATATGGATATGCATTTCTGTTAAATGTAACAGCTTAATCTGTTCATAGACTCCCTCCAAATGAAATTCAGCCTGAAATAAATAAACCCATCAAAAATAAGTATAATACATGTAAAACTGACTCCACAAATCAGAAGAATTAGGCTTTTATGACCTAATGATGTATAGTTCTTTAAAAGGCTCTCTATTCTTACCAGAACTGAAAAATAATACTGTTTTTCTCAAATCTATGGGAAAGAGATAATACGTTTATGTGAAATTGATAATAAAATGTAGCAAAGCAATAGAAAAATCCTTTTTATGATTAAAGTGAGGCACATAAAAGAAATTTTGTGTTTTTTTTTTCTTCCCATAAATTGCTTTGGCTTAGAGTTCCCAGATATACTAGAGGTACTCATTCAGAATTTTGAGAAGCAGTACATGTTATCCCACTTTAACTTAAATTTAGTGTATTTAAGGAGTATATGGAGAAGGCAATGGCAACCCACTCCAGTACTCTTGCCTGGAAAATCCCATGGACAAAGGTAGGCTGCAGTCCATGGGGTTGAGAAGAGTCGGACATGACTGAGCGACTTCACTTTCACTTTTCACTTTCATGCATTGGAGAAGGAAATGGCAACCCACTCCAGTGTTCTTGCCTGGAGAATCCCAGGGACGGGGGAGCCTGGTGGGCTGCTGTCTATGGGGTCGCCCAGATTTGGACACGACTGAAGCGACACAGCAGCAGCAGCAGCAGCAGCAGCAGCAGCAGCAAGGAGTATATTGGGTTTCCCTGGTTGCTCAAATGGTAAAGATCACCTGTCATTGTAGTTGATCCAGGTTCAATCCCTGAGTCAAGAAGCTGGCCTGAAGAAGGAAGTGGCTACCCACTCCAGTATTCTTGCCTGGAGAAGTTTATGGACAGAGGAGCCCTGAGGGCTACAGTCCATGAGATTGCAAAGTGTCAGCCATGACTGAACAGCTAACACTTTCACTTCATGGTATCCCTTTCACTCTTTGTATGAAATCACACACACACACACACACACACACACACACACACACACACTTTCTATAGAGAATTTGAAATCCTTAAACAGAGGACTGAGACTTTAGTTTTTAGAGATATCCAAGAAAAAGAATAAAGGTAAGATATTTTGAGCTGGAACTCCCCAGATGGCTTGGTGGTAAAGAATCCACCTGCCAATGCAGGAGACCCAAGATATCTAAGTTTGACCCCTGAGTCAGGAAGATCCCCTGGGGGAAGAAATGGCAACTTACTCTAGCATTCTTGCCTGGGAGATCCTCATGGACAGAGGATCCTAGAGGGCTACAGTCCATGGGGTCACAGAGAGTTGGGCACAACCAAGGGACTGAGCTTGCACGTACATTTTTGGTTCGTAAGGTCTTTGAAGTATCATGCAAGATATGTGACCACCCATTCTATGAAGATGCATGATAAACAAATAAGCAAAGCAAGAATTTCCATCCTTCTTCTGGAAATGTAGAAATCCACCTTCTCTGCCTTCTTCTATAAGAATTACTGAGAAGTTTGGTTTATGACATTAAACAATAGTCAAAGCAGATCCATGGGAGGACAACCTTCTGTTTGCTAGGGCCAAATCAAGCTCTTGCTTATTTTTCACTCTCATGGTAGTTTCTGTCAATGAATAGCAAAAAAAATTGGTAAGATTTTATATGAAATAGCATTTTATTCATATTATAAGCAGTCAGAAGTAAGGGACCATGAAGGTGACTCAACCACTAACTGAAGTTCATTGGCTATCTGTTAGAGCTGCTGTATGAGCACAAGGCCTTGGACATGAGAAATCCGTCACTGTTTCCTCTGGGTAGAATATTTAATACTTGAACTTATTATTAGAAAAGCACATGGCAAACCTATAGGCCTCCAGAAGACCGTTGTTATACATGTGGTAAGGTTCAGAATTACCTCTCCTGATTCAGAAGTGCAGAGGTGAGTTTGACCAAGAAAGGGAAGTAGCAAAAATGTGGCCAGGCAAATTCAGACACAGAGGTGGGACTTAGCCTGAAAGCCCTGCTGGGAGCAGAACTGAAATGCTGAGAGATGAAAAAAGGGAGGCACCAGGGGGAAACATCCATGCTCTTTCAAGCATTTGCCTTCAATAGATATTAGAAATCTATATCATGCATGATATTCCATGATGTCTTGATTGAAGTCTTTATAGAATTACAATAAATCACCCCTGACAGAGTTTAAAGAAACAGCTACCCAGTGATGAAGCTGAAGCTCCAATACTTTGGTCACCTGATATAGAGAGCTGACTCACTCACTGGAAAAGACCCTGATGCTGGGAAAGATTGCAGACAGGAAGAAAAGGGGGTGACAGAGGATAAGATGGTTGGATGGAATCACCGACTCAATGGACATGGGTTTGAGCAAACTTGGGGAGATAGTGAAGGACAGGAAGCCTGGTGTGCTGCAGTTTATGGGGTCACAAAGAGTTGGATATGACTTAGCAACTGAACAACAACACTATTACGTAATTAATTTTCTCACATAAAACTCCCTATTATTGAAAACTGCAAAGACACAGTAGAGAAAAAATCATTTCTATTGTATTAAAAATATCTTTAATTTAGTTATTTAGGGACTTCCTTGGTGGTCCAGTCGTTAAGACCCTATGTGCCAATGCAGAGAGTCCGAGTTTGATACCTGGTCAGGGAACTAGATCCCACACGCCGTAACTAAAGATCCCACACACTGCAGCAACAAAAGATCAAGAAAAGGATCCTACGTGTGTCAACAAAACTGAAGATCCCAAGTGCCACACTAAACCCACCACAGACAAAGAAATATATATTTAAAAGATTCGTTATTTAACAAATTGGAAGCAGTAGTAGTCAAGATTCCACTTCTTGTACAAAACATTTCTATGTTAGTCAAATATATAGTGAAGTCGCTTAGTCGTGTCCGACTCTTTGCGACCCCATGGACTGTAGCCTACCAGACTCCTCAGTCCGTGGGATTTTCCAGGCAAGAATACTGGAGTGGGTTGCCGTTTCCTTCTCCAGGGGAATCTTTCTGACCCAGGGATAGAACCCAGGTCTCCCGCATTGTAGGCAGACACTTTACCGTCTGAGTACCAGGAAAACCCTATGGTCAAATATATAAGGACATGATAAATTTTTCTACATAATGTGTGCTGTGTACTCAGTCACTCAGTCATGTCCAATTCTTTGCAAGCCCCTGGACTGTAGCCTGCCAGACCCCTCTGTGCATGGAATTTTCCAGGAAAGAATACTGGAGTGGGCCATTCAGGGGAGTTTTCAACCCGAGCATGGAACCCACGTCTCCTGCGCTGGCAGGTGGATATTCACCACTGCACCACCCGGGAAGCCCTGTTGAAGAGCTAATTCAACACACTAATACAGAATTTAACTTTAGTGCTGATAAGGCACTTATCCTGAATTTGATAATTTCAAGGATATTATCATGAGTACAGTTCAGGGTGGACTAGCTTTTGCATTTATTTCTTAGGCCTCAAGCGTCTGTTGTATTTCTCATCTTGTCAGCTTGCTTTGCCTTTTCTATGTTTACATGAACATTCAAGGTTATTTATTTCCATTTTTTCTCATGATCATTTTTATTTTCAAAGGAATTATCACACTCAAGATGTTTTAATGGCATCACTAGGGTTCCTTTTTATTCAAAGGACAAAATATTGCTGTTGACAGCATCACCAGCGTATTCTTTCAAACTGCTCTTTTAGGTCCATAGATATTTCACATGTTAATTGCAGATTTAAAATTCAGCACACCCATGAGAGAGGAATCGTAAACTCATAAAGATGCTGTGACAGGGATGGGGTAAATTGTTCTTGTCTTCAGCAGTCACTTTTAATCAGTGATTGTAAACAGCATATTAATATCTTCCTCTGTGATTTTACATGTCAGGGACTCTTTTAAATTCTGTTTTTCTCTTAGCCTTGTATACTTTGAGGCTATCTGATTAGGTGCAAACATATTTGGACTTTTTATATATTCCTAATGTATTGATTTTTTCATATTATAAAACATCTCTATCTCAATAATCTTTTCTTAATGAATATTGAATCTGGTTTTTTTGTGTGTGTGTATTGTTGCCAGCTTCCTTTTGTTTCATACTTGCAACATATATGTTTTGCAATATTTTTATTTTCACCCTTTATCTGTAGCTTTATATTTAAAGGTTGTCTTATAAGAAACTTATAGGAGATTTATTGTAAAATCTAACCCAGTAAGACTAGAATTTTAATTGGACAATTTTGCTCATTTATATTTAATGTCATTACAATGTATGTGCATAAGTCTACCATCTTATTTGCTTTTCATGTCAACTATTTCTTTTCTCCTAGTTCTCAAATTAAATTTGATTTTATTTCATTTTCTTCCTCTACTATATATTATTTTACTAAATTTTAGGGTTTGATATTGAAATTATAAATCCATCATTAACATTAGAATCCAATATATAGCCATTATTTAAATTTTTACTTGGAAGATAAGTGCTTTACAATGTTGTGTTGGTTTCTGCTTATATAGTAGAATTTTAACACTTAGTCATTGTAAGGACCTTAAAACAATTTAACTCTTGTTTTATTCTCAAACCAACTCATATTTTTGTGCAATTATCATCAGCTATTTTACTGTTCTGTACATTTATGTACCCAAGACCTTATCATTAATGTTTTATTCAAAATAATCATTTAAACAAGTCCACATATTTACTTTCAGTAGGCTCTGTGCTCCTTGTGGCAAATCTGTGACTTAAGGTCATTTTTCTGGGGTCTACTTTCCTTCTGGGGTCATTTTGCTTCTGTCTGAAGAACCCTCTAATTATTCCCTTTTCATGCACATCTCCTGTTCACTAATCCTCTAAATTTTCATTTACTTGAAAATGTACTCATTTGCCTCTCTTAAAAAATGAATATATTATATATATATTAATTAATTTACTTATTTATTTGACTGCCCCAAGTCTTAGTTGAGGACTGTGAGATCTACTTCCCCAATCAGTAGTTGAACCTGGGCCCCCTGCATTGGGAGCTCAGAATCTTAGCCACTGGACCACCTTTCTTTTTTCGAAAGCATTTTTGCTACATATAGAACTGGATCCACAGTATGTTTGTTTTGTACTTTGAATGTAATTATCCATTTTCTTAAACATTCTATTGTTGCTGGTTGAAAAGTCTGTGTTTCTCTGGATGCTTTTAAGAATCTTTGGGTTAAATTTTAATTGTGCTATGCCTGTGTGTTTTTCTTTATATTTACCCTATTTGACTATTCTCAGTCTTTTCTAGTTTACTACCTATGACAATCTTCCTTTTGCATTAGAATTATAAGAGACATATTTATGAATGTTTTTCTTTCATTTTTGTTATTTACACATGTGTTTGTTACTGTTTGTACTTGTTGAAACACAATTGCTAAGCAAGCATCTTATTTATTATTCACTCTCATTTTCTTGCCACAGATTTTAAAAAATAATTTGCATAGAATTACTTGAAATTTAAGGTTTTAGGTAAAACAAAATTACAGTGCTGGGGATGCAGGTTTGATAGCTGGTTGAAGAACTAAGATCCCACATGCTAATGGCACTAAGCTTGCACGCCACAGCGGAAGTCCCCTTGTGATACGACAGAGACCCAAGGCAGCCAAACAAACAAACATTTAAAAGAAAATAATATGTCAAACTTCTTCATTTAAGGAAATCAGCAGATGAAATGTAAATATACTATCAGTTCAGTTCAGTTCAGTCGTTCAGTCGTGTCTGACTTTTTGCGACTACATGAATCGCAGCACGCCAGGCCTCCCTGTCCTTCACCAACTCCCGGAGTTCACTCAGACTCACATCCATCGAGTCCATGATGCCATCCAGCCATCCCATCCTCTGTCGTCCCGTTCTCCTCCTGCCCCCAATCCATCCCAGCAGCAGAGTCTTTTCCAATGAGTCAACTCTTCGCATGAGGTGGCCAAAGTACTGGAGTTTCAGCTTTAGCATCATTCCTTCCAAAGAAATCCCAGGGCTGATCTCCTTTAGAATGGACTGGTTGGATCTCCTTGCAGTCCAAGGGACTCTCAAGAGTCTTCTCCAACACCACAGTTCAAAAGCATCAATTCTTCAGCGCTCAGCTTTCTTCACAGTCCAACTATCACATCCATACATGACCACTGGAAAAACCATAGCCTTGACTAGACAGACCTTTGTTGGCAAAGTAATGTCTCTGCTTTTGAATATATCTAGGTTGGTCATAACTTCTCGTCCAAGGAGTAAGCATCTTTTAATTTCATGGCTGCAATCACCATCTGAAGTGATTTTGGAGCCCCCCAAAATAAAGTCTGCCACTGTTTTCACTGTTTCCCCATCTATTTCCCATGAAATGATGGGACCAGATGCCATGATCTTCGTTTTCTGAAGGTTGAGCTTTAAGCCAACTTTTTCGCTCTCCTCTTTCACTTTCATCAAGAGGCTTTTTAGCTCCTCTTCACTTTCTGCCATAAGGCTGGTATCATCTGCATATCTGAGGTTATTGCTATTTCTCCCAGCAATCTTGATTCCAGCTTGTGCTTCTTCCAGTCCAGCGTTTCTCATGATGTACTCTGCATAGAAGTTAAATAAGCAGGGTGACAATATACAGGCTTGATGTACTCCTTCCCTAATTTGGAACCAGTCTGTCGTTCCATGTCCAGTTCTAACTGTTGCTTCCTGACCTGCATATAGGTTTCTCAAGAGGCAGGTCTGGTGGTCTGGTATTCCCATCTCTTTCAGGATTTTTCACAATTTATTGTGATCCACACAGTCAAAGGCTTTAGATAACACATAATTAACAAGCGAACATATACAAAAGCATTATAATGTAGACGGGGTTTGGAGTAATCATTTTAGTACTTGGTATCGTTATCCTGAAAATGTGGTTACAGAGACAAATTATAAATAATGCTTTTTTGTTAATAGTTTTTACAATATGATATTTCAACTCTCAATCACCCAGTAGTCAAAGTTCAAATTGTAGATTATAACTAAGGAAGGTATAAAAAGATACCACAGCATTTGTCAAAGCAGTAGTTCTTTTGGTTTAAAGGAATTTTTACTCCAGGTAATAAGTGGATCATGGAATGTGTAAGAGATGGAGAGGGCAAAAGAAGAGCTGGAAATCACATGCATCTTTGAGGATATTTTGAAAATGAATCATAAACCATTCCATATGCTTGTTATTCTAAAAAGTATCTTTTCAGTAGAGCAATTGCTTGTAGAATTATAAAATAACAAATTGATATATACAATTAACACATTTATGCTTATTTTAGAAAGTTTTCTAAGTTGAACTCTAACCATGATTGTTATTCTTGTTATGTACACATCTTACTTTTTGAGACATCACTTTAATTATATATATTTTTTTCTTTAGAAATTTCATTTTCTGTGTACAGAGTCTTCTTCATCTATTTCCAACTGTGCAAGTATAGAAGAACTGATGTGAATATGCTACCAGTGAAAACAGGCTCATACAGAAAGATGTCTGCAAACAAGTGTATAATTTGGATAATTTTTGTTACTATGTCAGACGTCTCTAAGACCATCGCTACATGTGATGACTCCTTGGATTCAGCATATAGTCATACTCACAGTTATGATTTATTACAGTGAATGGACACAAAATAAAATCAGCAAAGGGGGAAAAAGGGGAACATGGGGGATTCTAGGTGCAAGGAGGGCTTCCCAGGTGGTGCTAACTATAAAGAATCTGCCTGCCAGTGCAGGAGACATAAGAGACATGGGTTTGACCCCTGGGTTGGGAAGATCCCCTGGAGGAGGGCATGGCAACCCACTCCAACATTCTTGCCTGGAGAATCCCACAGACAGACAAACCTGGCAGGCTACAGTCCATGGAGTCACAAAGAGTCGTATACAACTGAAGCGACCTAGCACACAGCACACTAAGTGCAAGGAACACAAGTTCTCACATGGTGGGAAGATGACACAGGATTCCTTCAGTCCCTCAGCAGCTAGATGGGACAACACAGGTAACAGTCTACAAGGGGACTCACTAGCTACTTAGCACCAATGATTTTTATTGAGCTCTGGTCTCATGCACTCTCTTCTGGCATGTACCAAATTCCCAGACTCTCGAAAGGAAAGCAATTTCAGTCTAAACTATAGTATTTGCTCAAGGCGTTTAGGCACAGCTTGTTACTCTTATCACAGAACAGTTCTGAAATCCAAGCTCCCAGACATCATCCAAAGGTCAGTCTTATAAGCAGGACTTCCTAAGGATGAAGTCTCAGTCCTTCTAGGTTAATCTTTTTCTGCAGAGTCCCTTTAATTGTGTGGTCTTGTTTTACTTGTGATTTAAGGTCAGTTCACATTGTTGCAGCCAAAGATGGAGAAGCTCTATACAGTTAACAAAAACAAGACCAGGAGCTGACTGTGGCTCAGATCATGAACTCCTTATTGCCAAATTCAGACTCAAATTGAAGAAAGTAGGGAAAACCGCTAACCATTCAGGTATGACCTAAATCAAATTCCTTATGATTATACAGTGGAGGAGAGAAATAGATTTAAGGGCCTAGATCTGATAGATAGAGTGCCTGATGAACTATGGAATGAGGTTCGTGACATTGTACAAGAGACAGGGATCAAGACCATCCCCATGGAAAAGAAATGCAAAAAAGCAAAACGGCTGTCTGGGGAGGCCTTACAAATAGCTGTGAAAAGAAAAGAGGCAAAAAGCAAAGGAGAAAAGGAAAGATATAACCATCTGAAAGCAGAGTTCCAAAGAATAGCAAGAAGAGATAAGAAGCCTTCTTCAGTGATCAGTGCAAAGAAATAGAGGAAAACAACAGAATGGGAAAGACTAGAGATCTCTTCAAGAAAATTAGAGATACCAAGGGAACATTTCATGCAAAGATGGGCTCGATAAAGGACAGAAATGGTATGGACCTAAGAGAAGCAGAAGATATTAAGAAGAGGTAGCAAGAATACATGGAAGAACTATACAAAAAAGATCTTCACAACCCAAATAATCATGATGATGTGATCACTAATCTAGAACCAGACATCTTGGAATGTAAAGTCAAGTGGGCCTTAGAAAGCATCACTACGAACAAAGCTAGTGGAGGTGATGGAATTCCAGTGAAGCTATTTCAAATCCTGGAATATGATGCTGTGAAAGTGCTGCACTCAATATGCCAGCAAATTTGGAAAACTCACCAGTGGCCACAGGACTGGAAAAGGTCAGTTTTCATTCCAATCCCAAAGAAAGGCCATGCCAAAGAATGCTCAAACTACTGCACAATTGCACTCATCTCACATGCTAGTAAAGTAATGCCCCAAATTCTCCAAGCCAGGCTTCAGCAATACGTGAACCTTGAACTCCCTGACGTTCAAGCTGGTTTTAGAAAAGGCAGAGGAACCAGAGATCAAATTGCCAACATCTGCTGGATCATCGAAAAAGCAAGAGAGTTCCAGAAAAACATCTATTTCTGCTTTATTGACTATGCCAAAGCCTTGGACTGTGTGGATCACAATAAACTGTGGAAAATTCTGAAAAAGATGGGAATACCAGACCACCTAACCTGCCTCTTGAGAAATCTGTATGCAGGTCAGGAAGCAACAGTTAGAACTGGACATGGAACAACAGACTGGTTTCAAACAGGAAAAGGAGTATGTCAAGGCTGTATATTGTCACCCTGCTTATTTAACTTCTATGCAGAGTACATCATGAGAAACGCTGGACTGGAAGAAGCACAAGCTGGAATCAAGATTGCTGGGAGAAATAGCAATAACCTCAGATATGCAGATGATACCAGCCTTATGGCAGAAAGTGAAGAGGAGCTGAAAAGCCTCTTGATGAAGGTGAAAGAGGAGAGTGAAAAAGTTGGCTTAAAGCTCAACCTTCAGAAAAGGAAGATCATGGCATCCAGTCCCATCACTTCATGGGAAATAGACGAGGAAACAGTGGAAACAGTGTCAGACTTTATTTTGGGGGGCTCCAAAATCACTGCAGATGGTGACTGCAGCCATGAAATTAAAAGAAACTTACTCCTTGGAAGAAAAGTTATGACCAACCTAGATAGCATATTCAAAATCAGAGACATTACTTTGCCGACTAAGGTCCGTCTAGTCAAGGCTATGGTTTTTCCTGTGGTCATGTATGGATGTAAGAGTTGGACTGTGAAGAAGGCTGAGCACTGAAGAACTGATGCTTTTGAACTGTGGTGTTGGAGAAGACTCTTGAGAGTCGCTTGGACTGCAAGGAGATCCACCCAGTCCATTCTGAAAGAGATCTACCCTGGGATTTCTTTGGAAGGAATGATGCTAAAGTTGAAACTCCAGTACTTTGGCCACCTCATGAGAAGAGTTGACTCATTGGAAAAGACTCTGATGCTGGGAGGGATTGGGGGCAGAAGGAGAAAGGGACTACTGAGGATGAGATGGCTGGATGGCATCACGGACTCGATGGACATGAGTCTGAGTGAACTCCGGGAGATTGTGATGAACAGGAAGGCCTGGCATGCTGCGATTCATGGGGTCGCAAAGAGTTGGACACGACTGAGCGACTGAACTGAACTCACATTGTTGGGCTTCCCTTGTGGCTCAGCTGGTAAAGAATCTGCCTGCAATGTGGGAGAACTGGGTTCGATCCCTCAGTTGGGAAGATCTGTTGGAGAAGGGTAAGGCTACCCACTCCAGTATTCTGGCCTGGAGAATTCTATGGACTGAATAGTCCATGGGGTCACAAAGAGTCAGACATGACTAAGTGACTTTCACTTTCACATGGGATACTCATTTAAGCCATTACAGATACATCAATGAACATAATGGTGGAGAAACAATAGTTTTCTTATATCATTTTAAAGAGATTTCTTATATCATTTTAAAACCAGAGAACAGGTTTTGTGTTTTTTGGTGATTAGCAGAATATGATATTAAAACTTTCATTCATAAATCACTAATCACTGAGTTTTTCTCAAGCATGTCTTTTACACAAAAGTAATTCAGCTTCATTGGCATCCTCTTCAGTTTTAAGAAAGAATTTCTTTTCTGGATATATTTGTGAAAACTATTTAACAACTCCAAGTCAAATATGATGGTTGCATTCAGGACTTTTTTTTAAGTAGTGATATATATATATATGCACACATATATACATATATTACAGAGAAGGCAATGGCACCCCACTCCAATACTCTTGCCTGGGAAATCCCATGGATGGAGGAGCCTGGTAAGCTGCAGTCCATGGGGTCACAAAGAGTCGGACACGACTGAGTGACTTCACTTTCACTTTTCACTTTCATGCATTGGAGAAGGAAATGGCAACCCACTCCAGTGTTCTTGCCTGGAGAATCCCAGGGATGGGGATGGGGCCATCTATGGGGTCACACAGAGTCGGACACGACTGAAGTGACTTAGCAGCAGCAGCAGCATACATATATTACATATATATTATATAGATAATGGCTAAATTTATATCAATAAGAATAAATTTATGTCACTAAGAATATTTCAAACATTTACAGAATAAATCAACCACAATCTCTGCATAGAAGAATAAGTCCTGATTTATTTGTTGTTTATTTATGTGACATATCATTATAGAGTTTTAGAAGTTCAAGCTCTCAAATTACTGTATGATACTGACTGCATGATCTTCATATAAATGTCTCCTCGGATGAGGTATTTATTTTTTACTTTGACCTTTTAAGTCAGTATAACTCTGATTATAATTATTCTCTTCATGTAACTGAAGTCAAAGAGGTACTTAAAATCTCAATATTAATCTCTCCAGCAATATTAAATTTTAGCAAGCCATTCTTTGGGCCCTAAATAGGGCTAAATATTCTTAAGAAGGAAGCATGAGTGACAAGCATTAAACTAGTTAGCAACATACGCATTTCTATCTGAACCGTTAATGCTAGCTGCTGTAACATTTAAATTACAAAATCTAACCAGTTAAATACAACAGTGCTTATTTCTTCCTTATACAATACCCCACATGAGTCTGGCAATTTTCGCAAATATTTGGGTTATTATCATCACAGGTTTCATCACCATTTCACCCTGAGCTCTCTTACAGGCATGGCCTAGAAAGAAAAAGGCAACAGTACCAGAACACTGGATTTTCAACCCACCAGCCCCAAATGACAGCACCATTACACACCGTCCATTCCCCATATCGGCACTGTGGCTGAAACCCAACTTCAAGTGGTCAGCATGGTCTTTCCCACAGCTGCTCCTAAAGTCCGTTTTCTTCTTTTCAAATGTCGAACAAAAATTCCCTTTACTTCTTTTTCTGATTACTTACTCGTTGTGATTTTTTTATTCAATGGACACCTAGAAAGAAATGTGGGCATTGAAAAAGATAATTACCCAGTCCATGGGAATAATCGTCACGACAGAAGTTCCAATAATCTGCATGGAAATAGAGGCAACGGTGTTGCCCACAAAGGGAGAACTTCTCCCAGAGGAGATGTCATTTATACTAAAGTCCCACAAAAGAGTCTTCTCTTCTGACAGTGATATTCCGCTTGAGAGATGCTTTGCCCAGAGTTCAGCCTAGCGAGGCTTCTGTTGCTGTGGTCAGCACCAACAGGCCTGTTCCTTATGCAGAGAGAATGGGAGCGTCTAGGCTGAGGGTTGAGAGATAAGTGCTTTCACTGTGGCCTCCAGGATGACCTTGAAACGGTGCAGAGACTAAGCTGTTTGGTACGATTCCAGGAGAATCTCCATAAAATCAAATATAACAGTATATGACATAATTTCCAGGCTCCCTCCTCTCTGTTCCCCTAAGTGAAATCATTTCCTAGCCAAAGCAGTTTTCCAGATGTCAGACAGTTCCGCTCTCTTTTACATCCATCTGCTGCTCAAACTACCCCACTGCCCTCTTCTATCCAAGTTTTAGTTTTCTTTACGAGGAAATTCGAATCCTACATCATCACATATAGTTTGCTGCTGCTGCTGCTAAGTCACTTCAGTCGTGTCTGACTCTGTGCGACCCCGTAGACGGCAGCCCACCAGGCTCCCCCGTCCCTGGGATTCTTCAGGCAAGGACACTGGAGTGGGTTGCTAGTTCCTTCTCCAATGCATTAAAGCGAAAAGTGAAAGTGAAGTCACTCAGTCGTGTCCGACTCTTCGCGACCCCATGGACTGCAGCCTACCAGGCTCCTCCATCCATGGTATTTTCCAGGCAAGAGTACTGTAGTGGGTTGCCATTGCCTTCTCCACACATATGGTTTCCTTACTGTAAAATTTTTCTCAGCTCTTATGACTTCTAAATATTAGCTTTTGAATTTTCTTTCCAGCCTAAACTCTGTTTTTTTCCCATGTTAGATTAAAATGAAGTATGAGAACATTATTCATAATAGCCCTTCAATGGTTATTGAATAAATGGTCATTTCTTCAAATTTAGCTATATATTTGAAATATTGTCTAATTTAGATCGAAACTTAGATTTTGGTTCAATATCTACATTATACTTATATCTGTCTGTGTATTGAAAACCTTAAAAGGAATAGCCAGTTATATAATTTAGTATTTCAATATTAATATTTTGATACAATGCTGTAAGTGCTATTTTTACTGACATAGTCATTACTCTTTGAAGAGTTATATATATTCCTCTATAAGTTTTCAGTTTTTGCAATGGTCAGCATAATTCACTACACACAAAGAAAGTTATATGCCTGAGAGAAACAATATAAAATCAATATTTTTATTAAACCAAAACAATGTGAGGTCATACAAGAAATTATAATTTGCAAAATTCAAGAAAAAATAAAATGTAAAGAAAGCTAACATTTCAGTTGATAGATGGAGTTTTGGCACTGGTGAATTAAGAATTCAAGAACAAATAACGCGTCACTCTCTACTTTTAAATGACTTAGTAGCCATTTTAAACTCCCCTTTACTCACACTTCTCAAAATCAAGTGTGGTTTTTAACTTGTATAATTCAGAATGATAATGAGGATAAAAAATAGGCAAGAAAATTTCATGCTTTTATTCTTTCTTGATTCTGCATACCATTTACAGTAACTGATGCATCTGTAATAAATTTCCTACATTTGCAGTACTGTCTCATTGGGGTTCAGGAAGGGCTTTCCTAAAATGTGCCACAGTGATATATTATTTTTAAAGTTACTTAAGAAATAGCCAATGCAAGAGGGACACTCTGACCCTCCATACTATCTTCCTGAAAGCAGGAAATTAATCATAATAGCCCCAAACTGGAAACAACACAGATGTCCATCAACACTTGAACAGACAGACAACCCATACAATTGAGTCATACTCAACCACAAAAAGGTACCAAATAGTGAGTGATCTGTGAAACAAGACGAATGAAACGTAAAATATTCATGCTGCATGAAAGAAAGAAATCAGTTACCAAGTGGTGTGCCTATCAGGTATATTACGTGCATCACGCATTCCAAATGATTCTATTTATGTGAAATGCAAACTAGCCTGTAATGACAAGGAAAGAGCAGTTGACTGTTTCTGGAGGCAGAGGAAGGGGCAAACCACAAAGGGGCACGTGGATTGTTTTGAGGGAGACAGAACCATTCAGCAACTGGTGGTCTGCCGGGTGGGACAGCTGTCAGAACTCACTGAACTGAATACTCTAGAAGGCTGTTCTCTCTGCCTGCTGCACAGGGCTTCTGTCTCGGGTGCAGGTGGATGGTTTTGCCATTGTGTGTAGTACCTGGCCCTTTGTATTTACATGCTTCCCTTCCTAGTGAGATTCTGAGAAAGAATGGGAGCTTTTGACCTTTCCATAGGAATGTTTTATCCAGATCCATATAACACACTGTTTTGTTGTTCAGTCACTAAGTTAGGTCTGACTCTTTGTGACCCCATGGACTGCAATACACCAGCCTTCTTTGTCCTTCACCATCTCCCAGAGTTTGCTCAAACTCATGTCCATTGAGTTGGTGATGTGATCCAATCATTTCATCCTCTGTCACCCCCTTCTCCTCTTGGCTTCAATTCTTGCCCAACATCAGGATCTTTTCCAATGAGTCAGCTCTTCTCACCAGGTGGCCAACACACTATTTGGAACATGCTTATTAAAGCAAACTAGATATTCAGGGATACACAAAGCAAGGTTCCTGTCCTGGAGGAATCTGGGGACTGATGCAGAGAGAGCTAACCTGGTGGTGGGTGGGGAGGCTTCAGGAGCTGCTTGACAGGCTTCCCCGATGGCTCAGTTGGTAAAGAATCCACCTGCAATGCAGGAGACTCTGGTTCAATTCCTGGGTCAGGAAGATCCACTGGAGAAGGAAGAGGCTACCCACTCCAGTATTCTTGGGCTTCCTTTGTGGCTCAGCTGGTAAAGAATCCTCCTGCAATGCGGGAGACCTGGGTTCAGTCTCTGGGTTGGGAAGATCCCCTGGAGAAGGGAAAGGCTACCCACTCCAGTATTCTGCCCTGGAGAATT
Source organism: Oryx dammah (assembly GCF_014754425.2). Taxonomy (NCBI): domain Eukaryota; kingdom Metazoa; phylum Chordata; class Mammalia; order Artiodactyla; family Bovidae; genus Oryx; species Oryx dammah. Next base: position 56,617,256 of record NW_024070206.1, read on the forward strand.
CCATGCACTGTATAAGTCCATGGGGTTGCAAAGAGTCGGACATGACTGAGTGACTTTCACTTCACTTTCACTGACTGGTTGACACAGGTGCTAAATGAGAGCAGAAAGTAATGATTCTTCAAGGTCAAGCTCAAACTCCACTTCATTCTTGAAAGCTTCCCCAAGTTTCACAGGGAATTTCTTTCTTTCAGTTTTTATAGCACTTATAGATTGTAGCATATGTTTGGTCTGAGGAGACGCTGTGAATAATGTAGTTTTCCTGTTTGCTTGCCTTATCTCCTACAGAAATGCAAGTTTGAGATGAGCTGAGAGCTTCTTTACAGTTCTCTTTATCTGCAATAGCCCATTATGTATTTAGGTGGAATCCAGTAACCATTTCTTTCTGACTTCTATGCTTCCTTAATGATGTTAATAATAACTCCTTTTATACCAAACAGCCTCTGATATGTTCGAAAGGCTGATCTGCCAAAATGCATTATAAATAGCATGACATATAAAAAGATATATGTGGCTTAAGGTCAGAGTAATTACACTTATATTAACCCTCCTGTCTTGATTTAAGACAACTGTGAAACTCTCCTAATGAAGCCTGGCATTTGAATCAGCTTTTGTGGTATAATTATCCTTAAGTAAATATTTTATGTAAGTTTGCAGCAGAGGAACTATATTTAGTCATGGGTCTATGATAAAAATACCAATACTCCTGCACTAATTTCAAAAGGCAAACTAAAATTAACTTTCTTTTTATAAATAAAAATTTAACATGAACTATATATCCACTAAGTTCTGCATTCTTTTTGGTAACCTATGGCATTTGGGAGACAAAATACTTAATAGCAGCTCCTGATATTGCTTGATTTTAGTAATGGTCATGACTTAGAACCAGTGGTACCTATGGGAGGAATTTCTAAAGGATGCAAAAAGGGCATCTGGGTTTTTAGAAATGCAGCCTTGTTGAGCATAATGGCTCTTAAACCACTGTCTCCTAGCTTCAAATTCATCCTGGTGTATTTTGCGTTGTCAGACAAGAGCTGGCTTCTACAAACCACATTACTCCTTAGACAGACATAGGCACACCTTCTCTGAGCTCCTGAGTGAAGGTCCTGGAGAGACAGGACCCTTAGACTTCGCATCCCAGCTCAAAGGCCCATCTTTGAAACATCTAAATTCAAATAATCTAAATTCCTGCCCTTTCTTCTTTCAACTTTTTAAGAAGTAGCTTCTTCTGGGAACTTCCCTGGTGGTCCAGTGGCTAAGACTCCACACTATCAATGCAGGGGACTGGGGTTCCATCCCTGGTCAGGGAACTGATCCTATATGCTGAAGCTAAAGATCTCAAGTGCCACAACTAAAACCAGGTGCAACCAAATAAATAACTAAATTATATATATATATATATATATATTCAGTTCAGTTCAGTTCAGTTGCTCAGTCGTGTCCAACTCTTTGCAACCCCATGAATTGCAGCACACCAGGCCTCCCTGTCCATTACCAACTCCCAGAGTTCACTCAAACCCACGTCCATTGAGTCGGTGATGCCATCTAGCCATCTCATCCTCTGTTGTCCCCTTTTCCTCCTGCCCCCAATCCCTCCCAGCATCAGAGTCTTTTCCAATAAATCAACTCTTCGCATGAGGTGGCCAAAGTACTGGAGTTTCAGCTTTAGCATCATTCCTTCCAAAGAACACCCAGGACTGATCTCCCTTAGAATGGACTGGTTGGATCTCCTTGCAGTCCAAGGGACTCTCAAGAGTCTTCAACACCACAGTTCAAAAGCATCAATTCTTCGGCGCTCAGCTTTCTTCACAGTCCAACTCTCACATCCATACATGACTACTATATATATATATGGGCTTCCCTAGTGGCTCAGATGGTAAAGCATCTGCCTGCAATGCGGGAGACCTGGGTTTGATCCCTGGGCCAGAATGATCCCCTAGATAAGGAAATAGCAACTCACTCCAGGATCTTGCCTGGAGAATTACATGGACAGAGGAGCCTTGCAGGCTATAGTCTATGGGCTGCGAAGAGTTGGACACGACTGAGCGACTACCCCCCCACACACATATACACATAATTTAAATAAATATATATATATAATATGTATATACATATAAAGTAGCTATTGGCATATGATGATATCTCAGAGTTGCTTTTTTGCCTTCTAAAATCTCATAAACTAGGTAATGATTATGTGCATATTAAACTTTCTAACTTCTGAAAAAACAACTGGTGTGGCTTCAGTGCCCTCATTGGACCACGACTGATCCATCTAAACAGGCCTCCTGCAGATGGACTGAGTGTATGGCTCTTGGGTACTTTGCCAACAGAGTTCATATAGTCAAAGCTATGGTTTTTCCAGTAGTCATGTGTGGATGTGAGTTGAGCCATAAAGAAGGCTGAGTGCTGAATAATTGATGTTTTTGAACTGTGGTGCTGAATAAGACTCTTGAGAGTCCCTTGGACTACAAAGAGATCAAACTGGTCAATCCTAAAGGAAATCAACCTGACTATTCATTGAAAGGACTGATGCTGAAGCTGAAGGTCCAATACTTTGGCCACTTGCTGCTTGAAGAGCCAACTCATTGGAAAAGACTCTGTTGCTGGGAAAGATTGAGGGCAAAAGGAGAAAAGGGAAGCAGAGGATGAGATAGCATCACCAGCTCAATGGACATGAACTGAAGCAAATTCCGGAAGATAGTTAAGGACAGGGGAGCCTGGCATGCTACATCCATGAAGTCTCAGAGTCAGACACGACTTAGTGACTGAACAACAACAAAAACTTGAGTTTTACTGGATAGCTTTTGTAAACAGTGTGGGTCCATTACCACTGGGGTAATGGATGGAACACTGGGGTCACTCAGATGTGGGTTCAAATCCTTTTTCTTCCTGTCATCGTGACACTGGGAAAGTTATCAGACTTCTTGTTCCTTTTATGTGTAACAAATGTACTTAATGTTTCCCAAATAGCAGATAAGTACAAAAAGGAAATGTGCATGAAACCTCTCTGCACACATGCTTGGCAAATAGTAGGCTGTCCAGTCATCCTTTCTGTAACTGGAAATTGCTACTTCCTGAATAAGTATGTATTGTCCTTTGTTACTTCTACAAGAGGTTATAATACCTCCATGCTTGTAAGTTACAGATGTATGTTTGAACTCAAGTAGGAGCCCAAGCACATCTCAGCAGACTGTTCACTTCTGTGTTGCATGGCCTTTAGGAAAGTCTCTACAATCTTATTGTGTTATGAACATTTAATGTATTTCTTTTACCCACCGTGAGGTCCTTGAGGGCAGAGCCCTGTGTCCTTGGTGTATCTGCCATTTGTATTCAGACTTCATCACATTGGTTGGCACCCACCCTAAATTAGCTGATGCCTCCAGGTCTTATATTAAAAGCCTGTTAAGTGCCAGTTTAATTTGATGCTACAATTTCTGTTTGAAGTGATAGTTGGGTTAACTTGAGCTCCTGGATTGATGTTCAGACTCTTTGCTGCCTTGGGTCTCTGCCTTGTCTTTATCTGGATGGCAAAAGCCCTTTATAACCTCTTGGGCTAAGGACATTTTTTCAATTTGTCCAGCATATTTAGGGAGACTAAAAGGTAACATTAAATCTTGATCTTACGGTGTTCATCCTTTAATAGTCACTACGTGGACCCCATATCTAAGGAGTGAGGGATTATGCTCCACCTCCATAGGCAGAGTGTCTACATCCATCATTTGGAATTCTCCTGAAATTCAGAGGTTTTTCAAGCATGAGAGATTCTCAGATTGTTATTCCCCTTTAGTCAGTTTCCAGAGCGCTGAGTTGTTGTTATCAATTAGCATGTGTGTGGGTGTGGGTGTGTGTGCTCAGCTGTGTGTGACTCTTTGCAACCCTATGGATTGTTGCCCACCAGGCTCCTCAATCCGTGGACATTTCCAGCTGAGAATACTGGAGTGGGTTCCCAATTCCTCCTCCATGGGATCTTACTGACCCAGTAATCAAAACCAAGTTTCTTGCGTCTCCTGCATTGGCAGTCGAATTCTTTACACAGAGCCACCAGGGAGGCCCAGGATTCTGTAGAGTCTGGATTAGCTTGGTTTTCAAAATAAATAATCTTTAAATGAGCCCTTGACACATTATTTCCTATGATGACTTTTCTGAAATCAAAATGTAGGTACTTCTGGCATGAGATTCATATTCTGCTTTGAGAGACTGAATCTCCATGCTAGCTCATCCCAGAGCAAACATGAGAAAATCAAATACCTTTCTGTGTCCGTAAACATCCATCAGACAACCAAAGCAATTTATGTATCATCAAATATGCCTTTGGCTAACACTGCGTGTGTATTACTGGAGAGATAAGATAAAGTTGAACAACATAAAAGTGAAGAGCAGCATAAAAATGAGTCCTGTGAGTGACAAGGCTGTACAGGGAAGGCACACGGTGGGCTGGGAGGTGAGTTAAACATTCCTCTTACTAAGGAGTGGGAACAGCTTAAAGGTGGGTAAGAGACACGGCAGAGAATATTGAAGGAAACACTGGATATGGAGAGGGAACGTGAGAACGGTTTGCAGGTCACAGTGTGGTAATAAGACACCCATTCATCCAACTAATGTGCTTTGAGCATCTTCCACGGAAGGGATAGTGGATGGATTGGGCAAATTATAACAGATGAGTTCAGCCAGGTTGGTGCCCATTTACAGAGGTCTTAACAGTCTGAATTCCCTCTTGTACCTCTTAACGTGCAATTACAAATCGCAGTTAATTGTCAAAACAGTCCCCAAAGTTTACTGCTGCTATCATCCCCATTAAAAAAAAAAAATACTTCTCTATGCTCTTTAAAAAAAAATATTATTTATCTTTATTTATTTGACTGTACCGGGCGGGTCTTTAGCTGTGTGCAGGCTCTTAGTTGCTGATCAAGTTCCCTGGCCAGCAATTGAACCCAGGCCTCCTGAATCTTAATGAGGCTTAACCACTGGACCGCCAGGGAAGTCCCTTGAGCCATGCTTGGAAATCATCAAAGATGAGCCTTATATTTGGTTCAACTTTCTTGATGAACCTGAAAAGAAAACTCAGTTAAATTGTTTAGATTTCAAGTAATCATTTTCAACAGTTTGAAGTGTATGTTCTATTAAAAAATCAGCTCATTCATTATTTAATCATTAAATGTCTAATTAATTATTTTATGGATTGACAAATTTATATCATGTACCTAGTGCATACATCACAAATCATTCCTTTATCTAGACAGTCCATATGGAAAATAAAACTTTAATATTCATTGACATATAACTTTGAACAACTAAAGGTTTATCCTGGAATATCTGTAGATTTTTAAAACAAGGAAAAATAATCATGTAGATTAATATAACATATATTTAATATATATACTTTTTCTAGTTACTTATCTCTTTTAAAAGACATTTATATAAGTAAAATTTTGTGCTTATCTAATCAGAAAAAAAATCTAACCAGGAAAAAACTTGTGATCTTAATGAACTTTAACGTCCTATTTGAAATATACTTGCTAATCATTTATGAGACTGATGAATATATTTTGTTCAAAAGAAATTATTTTGTAAATAATATCTTAGGTCCAAAAATATGTTATTGAATTATATAATTTTAGTGTTGGAAGAGACCTTTGGGTTTGTTTTTGTTTGATTGTTTGTTCTTGTTTTTTATCCTTATGTAATTATGTTAAGTATTTGGGCATTATTTGAAAGACAAACTGTGGGCTGTTTTTTTTTTTTTTTAATGTTGCCCTTTCATCAGTTCTGTATATTTTCTGGAAATGCACACTTCCAAATTTTTCTAAACATCAAGACAGTGTAGAGGTAAAATGTGCCATGTATCATGAAGCACTTTGACCGAGGCAGAGATAACCACAGGCTGCCCGTTCTGTGTGGGTTCCGGAGCAGGGGGAGGCTCTGTAGCAAGTTCAGGCTGCATCAGGGCTGCGCCGAAGCTCCAGCAGTGCCAAGGTCACTCCAAGCACCTGTGGTAAACATGGCTTTGTATTAGAATCACTGCACATACCTCTCAGATTCTGGAACAAATCTGTGTCCTCCTCTGCATATAATGTTTCCTTTTTGAGAAACAGTCTCTGACCTTGTAGAAACTGAATACTTAGCTATGGACACTCAGGTGACCGTGCGAGCTGGGCATCCATCCTAAACCACTGCAGTCTGACCCACCTACTCGTATGTATGGGTGTGTACAGCAACGCACCCATCAGATAGGGAAGTGTGTAAGACACCGAACTCAGACAGGTCAGGGGTACAAGTGAGCTGCGAGAGCAGGTGGCCCAGAGTCCTTCAACCAAACGTGGTTACATCACTGCCCCTCTCTCACCCAGCCACTGCACACGATGCTTTTCCCGGCACCACAGTCTGGATCCACCGCCCTGACATTCCACACAGCAATGTGTTGACTCACATAGCTTATTTCACGATGAAAGAAATGCATCCTCAGAGCTGTACAGTCTCAGTTTGAATCTCTGTGAAGACCTGAATGAAACAAGCAAAATAATAAAAACCTGTGAAAGTCCAGGAGAAAAAAAGTCTCTAGACAGAGAGATGAATCAGTGCAAAGAATGAGATTGATGTGTTCAGGCAAAATCCAAAATGGGAACCACTGGGTCTGGAGTGAACTGCGTGAATACAAGTAATTTCGAAACAAGTTTAGGCTAAGAGATAGGGGCTAAATCATGGAGCGATTTTCAGATCATGATAAGGTATATGGGCTTTATTATTCCAAGCCATTGCATGTTTCCGTTTTGCTCTGTTCTGTTTAGGTCAACCCCACATCTTTCTCTTTCATGGGATAAAAATTTCAAATTATTTCACCAAAAATCCAAGATAATGGCTGACTACTCTCCAGGGAGATCCTATTCTAATAGTCAGAACATAAGTCCACACATAGAGTTCTCCTCCTCTGTACTTATGAGAGGATGCTCTGCTGTTTTGTTCTCTAAAGAAAACACAAGTTAATATAGCATAATGCTCACTAAGCTTGGGGCATATGCTCCTAAGAGAAAAGTGGGTAAACATGTCTTAAGCCTCCAGTCTTAAGCCCCAGATAGAAGAAGTATAAGGGGTTGCCTAGTATTTCACACATTTTTACATTTCTTTTAGTCAATAAAGTGGTTGGTAAATTATTTAAAAGGACTGGTTCTGCATTATGCATGGAGACAGATTCCATGGTTCAGTTAAACATCAAATAAGTGCTGGAATTTGCAGCAGTGCTCATCGTTTCCCTAATACCTGCATTCTGAGTAACAGTGGGAGCAGCTTGGCTCCAATTCGGAACATAAATTCCCAGATCGCTCCACACAGGTTTGTTGATGCCAGAGCACTTGATGTTTATAAGGAGCACGTCTGTGGTGGTTACTATCTGGTAGGTCTTTTCTGAGGGCTTTGTCTTTATTACCACTGATTTCTCATAACAAACTAATGTGACCATTATGATTATAATTTTCTCATAGATGGGAAGACTGAGGCACAAAGATGTTAAGTCACTAGCTCAAGACCACATAGGTGAGAAATGGAATATTTCCTGCCAATCAGTAAATAAAAGAGGTCACAGCCATCAGCAATTGTAGCCACCATGGATGGTGGGCCAGTGAGCCCCGCCAACATTCAGGAAGGAAAGTAATACCTGCCATCTAGCAGCCACCAGACTGCAGCTGCTCGCTATAGTGAGCCCTGGAGACAAGCAGGATGCGGAAAAGTTAGTGCAAGTGTGTGTTCCCAACACACAGTGGGGCCAAACAAACTGAAACATAAGAGTTAGGAGCAGAGAAAGGTTAAATTCAGGGCCGTGCAAGGAGACATGCCCTAAAATGTCTCAAAGCATTTTTCTTTTAATTTTCTTGGCAGCAGTGCATTTTCAAAAGCCAGGTTGGGGAGGGGGCCAGGTCGCAGGGTCTGTAATGAGCTTGTGCACATTTCTCTGATTGACTGATGGTGAGGGAGCAAGGGGATGTCACAGGGGTTATTTCTCAGCCCTTAGGCTCTTGGAGGCCTGGGGCTGTCTGCGCAAGGTCATCAAATAGTTAACATCTTACGTTTGATGGGTTGTTTTCCTATCTGTGAAACAACTCAGGAATGTGCATCAGATATTGTTATCTAGTTGCTTCAGAGAGGAGCTAAGCAGAGGATATGAGGGAGGGTCAATCCATGGCATGACCCGTAGGCTTCTGCTCAGTTACAAAAACAGAGGATAGGCACTGCCTGGTGGTCCAGTGGTTAAGAACCCACCTTGCAATGCAAAGGATGGAGGTTCAGTTCCTGGTCTGGGAACTAACCATGCTGTGGAACAACTAAACCAGAGTGCCACACTAGAGAGTCCATGTGCCACAATGAAAGATCCCACATGCCACAACTAAGACTGATGCAACCAAGTAAATAAATATTAAAAAAAAAAAAAAAAAACAGGATACTGGCTCTGGAGAGCTGAGGTGCATATTAAAGGAATGATTTCAGTCAACCCAGACTCTTATATCTTCCCATACATAGTTCAGTTCAGTTCAGTCGCTCAGTCATGTCCGACTCTGCGACGCCATGGACTGCAGCACACCAGGCCTCCCAGTCCATCGCCAACTCTTGGAGTTTACTCAAACTCATGTCCATTGAGTTGGTAATGCCATCCAACCATCTCATCCTCTGTTGTCCCTTTCTCCTCCTGCTTTCAAGCTTTCCCAGCATCAGGGTCTTTTCTAAAGAGTCAGTTCTTTACAGCAGGTGGCGAAAGTATTGGAGTTTCAGCTTCAGCATCAGTTCTCCCAATGAATATTCAGGACTGATTTCCTTTAGGATGGACTGGTTGGATCTCCTTGCAGTCCAAGGGACTCTCAAGAGTCTTCTCCAACACCACAGTTCAAAAGCATCAATTCTTCAGTGCTCAGCTTTCTTCATAGTCCAACTCTCACATCCATACATGACTACTGGAAAAAAAACATAGCTTTGACTAGATGGACCTTTGTTGGCAATGTAATGTCTCTGCTTTTCAATATGCTGTCTAGGTTGGTCATAGCTTGGCTTCCAAGGAGCAAGCATCTTTTAATTTCATGGCTGCAGTCACCATCTGCAGTGATTTTGGAGCTCAAAATAATAATAATAATAATAATAGTCTCACTGTTTCCATTACTTTCACATCTATTTGCCATGAAGGATGGGACCAGATGCCATGATCTTAGTTTTCTGAATGTTGAATTTCAAGCCAACTTTTCACTCTCTTTCACTTCATAGAAAAATGCTAAATTCCTTAACTTAAACAAAGTTGTTTTCTTTAATTATCTGCAATTTTTAGATGTTCCCAACTACCTGCCCTTTGTTGCAAAACTCCTATTATCTTAGCCCCCCGCTCCCCTCCTTGGAGCAGTTTCACAAAGTGTCTGAAATGCTGTCTTCTAAGTTCCAGTCCTCATTTTGCCCCAATAAAACTTAACTCACAACTCTCACATGCAATTTTTATTTTTAAATCAGCACAGGTTACAAGTGTATGATTCAGAGCTCCTTGATTTCTCCAAATCCAGCAAAGAGAATGCAGATTTGCTTTTAAGTGTAGCTTTGATGTTTAAAAAAATAAACATGAGTAGCGACCAATGGCTTTAGAATTTTAAATGGCTTTGTTGACTTTTAAACCATAATTCATCTTAACAAAGATGTGAGAAGTAGCATGTTTGAAACAGAAGCAGTCAGAGAATCTTATGCAGGAGAATTTACTACAAAACACCACTGATTGTTTTTTTGTTTGTTTGTTTTCAGTGAAAAAGCCACTGACTGGCTGTCTTCAGGAAAAGATTACTCCTTAATTTCTTCTCTTAGAAAATAAAGTGCCCTCATGCAGCAACAATCATCTTTTATGATGCTTTGTTTTTGTGATTTGAGTTTTGCTTGTTTTCCCAGTTTTTCCTGAGGTTGACATTTAAGCTTTAGAAGCAAGATAACAGAAATATAATGTTAATCTATGCATTTCATGAGATTTAAACTTGGAGAATGCTATGAATGCAACTATTGATTCATCAATTAATTACAGTCAATTTATAGACTCTGGAGAAGGAAATGGCCACCCACTCCAATATTCTGGCCTGGAGAATTCCAGACTCTGGTGTGGTGTGCCTAGATATTCCTGTGAGATGAACTAAGCTGGGTGGTCTGTGATACTGAAGACTAAGTAGTCCTGGTCAGCAAGGTCCAGGGGTTAGGGCATCCTGGGCTCTTTTGCATCTTCTCTGGGTTCGTCTCATTAGCATTTTACTGTCTTTATGCTGCGTTGGACTTATCAGGTGGCTCTAGTGGGAAAGAACCCACCTGCCAGTGCAGAAGACGTGCAACATGGGTTTGATCCCTGGGTCGGGAAGATCCCCCTGAGGAGGACACGGCAATCCATTCCGGTATTCTTGCCTGGAGAATCCCATGGACAGAAGAGCCTGGCTGCTACAGTCTGTAGGGTCACATAGAGTCAGACATGACTGAATTGACTTAGCATGCTGGCTTTCAGCTGCCCACATGCAATTGCTCTAACATCACAACCTACTGTTCGATTGCACAGAACTTGCTGCCTTATTCCCCACCGCCCTTGCAAATCCCCTATTCAAAGGTGCCCTGAAGTCATAGACACACTTTTTTACCACAGTCCAATGAAATGATGGCAAGAGAGGACTTGAGATGGATATCATTGAATTTCAGACAAAACTCCTTAGAAGAATAACTTGAATATATCCATATTATCAATATAAGACTCCTTCAGAATGAGGAACGTAGGTAAACACCAGTACATTTCCTGGAAATGGATGTTAACAGAGACTAATTATGCCAAATTAGTTATTCATTACTAAACAAGTAATCCCCTGACCTGAATGTCATCCAGGTCTTATCTCTTGTTTGTATGATCTTGGGCAACTCATGTGAGTCTCCTTTACTTTTATTTATTTATTTGGCTGTGCCAGGTCTTGAGATATCTGGGATCTTATTTCCCTGCATGCATGCTAAGTTGCTTCAGTCATGTCCAACTCTTTCGGACCCCATGGACTGTAGTCTGCCAGGTTCCCCTGTCCATGGGATTCTGCAGGAAAGAATACTGGAGTGGGTTGCTGTGTCCTCTTCCAGGGGATCTTCCTGACGCAGAGATTGAACTCATGTGTCTTATGCCTCCTGTATTGTCAGGCAGGTTCTTTACCACTAGCGTCACCTGGGAAGCCCAGGGATCAGACCAGGGTCTCTTGTATTGGGAGCGTGGAGTTTTAACCACTTGACCATCAGGGAAGCCCCTGAAAATCATTTAATCATTTCCTTGATTTGCAAAAATTACCACTTTCCCTGCTAATTTCACAAATTACTTTTGAGGATACAAAAATATTTTGAACCATTTTAAAAACAAGGAAGTACTATAATGAATGCATTTGAAACAAATAAAATTCTTTCACATTTTAATATAAAACAATTATTTGCACCAATGACATTAATAAGCTAGAGATTTAAGAGTCACAGAAATAAAATTTTGCCATGTCAAAGAGAGTTTAATCAAGTAATTCCTAGAGCAGGAACCCATCAAATTAAGTACATTAGCTGAAATAATATTGAATTAGAATAAGTAAATCACTTGAATATAATGAATATTCTTTAAAATGTTAGATCAATTAATTACATCCCTTTCCAACCCTGTTATAATAGCTGGCTATTCTTATACCATCCTAAACACTCTCAAACAGTTTACCCATCTTCACAACTCTTTTTTTTTTCTCATTGATGTATATTAAATCTGCTAGTACATAGAAATGAAGCACAGATATATTTTGAAGTCTTCATGGCATTTTAGATGTAAGTAGCCTGAAATATGGGAGAGGGCAAAGGCACCCCACTCCAGTACTCTTGCCTGGAAAATCCCATGGACAGAGGAGCCTGGAAGGCTGCAGTCCATGGGGTCGCTAAGGGTCGGACAAGACTGAGAGACTTCACTTTCACTTTTCACTTTCCTGAATTGGAGAAGGAAATGGCAGCTCACTCCAGTGTTCTTGCCTGGAGAATTCCAGGGACGGGGGAGCCTGGTGGGCTGCTGTCTATGGGGTCGTGCAGAGTCAGACACTACTGAAGTGACTTAGCAGCAGCAGCAGCAGCCTGAAATATGAGAACACAAAAATGGTCCTGGAAGATATATGGAAAGAAGCACGTTTGATTTTAACCAAAAAAGCACAAGAGCATTGGCTCTCCTCCAAGTTTCATGAAGTCCCTCTGAAGCAGGTCAGAAGAGGTGCAAGAATACAAAAAGAGCTTCACAGCCCAGATAACCATGATGGTGTGATCACTCACCTAGAGCAAGACATCCTAGAATGCAAAGTCAAGTGGGTCTTAAGAAGCATCACTACAAACAAAGCTAGTGGAGGTGATAGAATTCCAGTTGAGTTATCTCAAATCCCAAAAGATGATGCTGTGAAAGTGCTGCACTCAATATGTAAGCAAATTCGGAAAACTCAGCAGTGGCCACAGGACTAGAAAAGGTCAGTTTTCATTCCAATCCCAAAGAAAGGCAATGCAAAAGAATGCTCAAACTACCACACAATTGCACTAATCTCACACGCTAGCAAAGTAATGCTCAAAATTCTCCAAGCCAGGCTTCAACAATATGTGAACCGTGAACTTCCAGATGTTCAAGCTGGTTTTAGAAAAGGCAGAGGAACCAGAGATCAAATTGCCAACATCCACTGGATCAAAAATGCAAGAGAGTTTCAGAAAAACATACTTTTGCTTTATTAACTATGCCAAAGCCTTTGACTGTGTGGAGCACAGCAAACTGTGGAAAATTCTTAAACAGATGAGAATACCAGACAACCTTACCTGCCTCCTGAGAAATCTTTATGCAGATCAAGAAGAAACAGTTACAACTGGACATGGAACAACAGACTGGTTCCAAATTGGGAAAGGAGTACGTCAAGGCTGTATGTTGTCACCCTGCTTATTTAACTTACATGCAGAGTACATCATGCGAAATGCCAGGCTGGATGAAGCACAGGCTGGAAACAAGATTGCCGGAAGAAATATCAATAACCTCAGATATGCAGATGACACCACTCTTATGGCAGAAAGTGAAGATCTAAAGAGCTTCGTGATGAAAGTGAAAGAGGAGAGTGAAAAAGCTGGCTTAAAACTCAGCATTTAGAAAACTAATATCATGGCATCTGGTTCCATCACTTCATGGCAAGTAGATGGGGAAACAATGGAAACAGTGGCAGACTTTATTTTGGGGGGCTCCAAAATCACTGCAGATGGTTACTGCAGCCATGAAATGAAAAGATACTTGCTCCTTGGAAAAAAAGCTATGACCAACCTAGACAGAATACTATGAAGCAGAGACATTACTTTGCCAACAAAGGTCTATCTAGTCAAAGCTATGGTTTTTCCAGTAGTCATTTATGGATGTGAGAGTTGGACTATAAAGAAAGTTGAACCCCCAAGAATTGATGCTTTTGAACCATGGTGTTGGAATACACCCTTGGACAGCAAAGAAATCCAACAAGTCCATCCTAAAGGACGTCAGTCCTGAGTGTCCCTTGGAAGGACTGATGCTGAAGCTGAAACTCCAATCCTTTGGCCACCTGATGCAAAGAACTGAAGCCTGGCGTGCTGCAGTCCATGGGATTGCAAAGAATGACACACGACTGAGCGACTGAACTGAACTGAACTGAAGCAGCACAGTTCAGTCCTGCTCGTTCATAAAACCTTGGTGAATTTAGAAGAAAGAACTTGTTCCTTTGGTATGCATTAATCTTGGCTGAAGCTGAGGAAAGATGTGAACCCACTGTTTTCTTTCCTAAAATAATAACATATATTTAACACAATAGTGGGGATACAAATTGGAACTTTTCTATGACCAAGATTTAACATAAAAACTGTTACCATAGAAAATTATATTTAATAATACTTTAATAGTTCTATTAACAACAGAACAGTATTTATTAAATTGCACTTCTCCAACTCCACCTCACAGCTTCTCTGGTGGCACAGTGGTAAAGAATCTGCCTTTCAATGCAGGAGACACAAGAGATGCAGGTTCAGTCCCTGGGTTGGGAAGATTCCTTAGAGTAGGAAACAGCAACCCACTCCAGTGTTCTAGGCTGGGAAGTCGCATGGACAGAGGAGGCTGGCAGGCTACAGTCCACGGGGTCAAAAAGAGTCGGGCATGACTGAGTCATTTCCACTTTATTATTATCGTTAATCCTATTGTTGTATTGTCAACTAAGATATTAGATAAAATCAATTGACTCTTTGGGAAAACAATTAAAATGCAACAAAATAGCTTCCATTGAAAAACTTTTGGAGAATGTCAGAGGAAGCTAAAATTGTTTCTAATTCAATTTGCAAAGTTCCCTCAGTGATACAATATATGCACAATTGGGAGCTAAGAGACAGTTTCTGTTTATTGTCTATTTTTTCATTTTTAAATTTCAAAAAAATTGTATTCTTTAAAATATTCTTTTTTTTTAAATTTATTTATTTATTTTTAATTTTTACTTTACAATTCTGTATTGGTTTTGGCATAGATTGACATGAATCCACCACAGGTGTACATGCGTTCCCAAACATGAACCCCCCTCCCACCCCCCTCCCCACAATATACTCTTCTTTTTTTAACATTTTCCATATACAACTTACTGACTTCTGGTGCTATCATACTTATCTGAACTCTGATTACTCATTATAGAAGCCAAATAAAATTTTATCCACTGTGTGCCTCGGTGACTCAGACGGTAAAGAGTCTATCTGTAATTGAACTGGGTTCAATCCCTGGTTTGGGAAGATCCCCTGGAGAAGGTAAGGGCAACACACTTCAGCATTTTTGCCTGGAGAACCCCATGGACAGAAGAGCCTGGTGGGCTACTGTCCATGGGGTCACAAAGAGTCAGACGACTGCGTGACTAACACACACACGCAGAACGTTAGATGTGCATATACAGCCAGATACCTCCCTACACTTAATTGGGGATAAAGTCATGTAACATTTTTCTGGTTTCCATTGACATGCAAAGCACAATAATCTACACAGGTTATCAGTGGCATAATAATGACTAATATATGAAAGTTCTTTAAAATGTTAAGTGAATCAAGTCAGTGCAAGGTATTATTATCTCTTCGACTGTTATTACCACTTGTACTGTTAACAGTCATGGCAACCACATAATGCCCTTTGAGTGGGAGAAGTAATAATAACACTGTCATTTTAAAGAGCTCATTTTGAGCCTGGTTCACCACTAAATACTTTATATGCATTATAACATTTAAAGTTCTGAACAACTGAATGAGGTTAGTCATATGCCTATTTATAAGTTAAGAACCTGAAATGTACAGTGTTTAAGGCACTTTTCCAAAGTGCGATCACTGGGAAAGTTGGACAGGGATCTCGTCATTTTCTTTCCTTCTGCTGTATCCCCAGGAGCCTAACCAAGTTCTGACATGCTGCAGGAGGTCAATAATAAAAGGACACAATTCAGGGTAAGGTTTTTGCTACGCTAACCTCTCCAGGTATCTCTAATCTGCAGTATACCAAAGATTGTGTATTAGGGTTTCCCCGAGAAACCCAACTGACATGACATAACATATATAGTTGACCCTTGAACAACACAGGTCTCAACTGTGTGGGCCCACTTCTATGTGGAATATTTCCAATAATAAATACTACAGTACTCCATGATCCAATGTTGGTGGATCAAAGAATGCAGAACCTTGGATACTGAGAGTGGACATAAGTTATGTGTGGATTTTTGACTATGTGGAGGTTCTGCACCCTTAACCCCTGAGCTGATCAAGGGTCAACTTGTATACACAAAGAGGGAGATGTCTTTCAAGGAACCGGTTCACAGGATTCTTGATGTTGATCAGTCCCTCAGTCCTGTCCGACTCTGCGACCCCATGAACTTCAGCATGTCCAGGCTTCCTTGTCCTTCACTATCTCTTGGAGTTTGTTCAAACTCATGTTCACTGAGTCAGTGATGCCATCCAACCATCAAATCCTCTGTTGTCTGCTTCTCCTCCTGGCCTCAATCTCTCCCAGCATTGGAGTCTTCTCCAAGGAAGTTGGTGCTTCTCATCAGGTGGCCAAAGTATTGGAGCTTCAGCTTCAGCATCAGTTCTTCCAATGAATAGTCAAGGTTGATTTCCTTTAGGATGGACTGGTTTGATCTCCTTGCAGTCCAAGGGACTCTCAAGAGTCTTCTCCAGCACCACACTTCAAAAGCATCAATTCTTCAGCACTCAGCCTTCTTTATGGTCCAACTCTCACATCTGTGCCTGACTACTGGAAAAACCATAGCTTCGACTATATAGACCCTTGTAGGCAAAGTGATGTCTCTGCTTTTTAATATGCTGCCTAGGTTTTTAATAGCTTTTCTTCCAAGGATTGCGGAGGCTGGCAAATCTAAAATCTGCGGGATGGGGAGCAAGCAGGCTGCAGACCTGGAGAAGCAGCTGTTCAAGCTGAAGACCACCTGCTGGAAGAACTCCCTCCTTTTTTGGAAAACTCAACTGGTTTGATAAAGTCTACTACAATTTAAAAAGTAATTGGCTTTACTCAAAGCTTGCTGATTAAATGTTATTTTCATCTGAAAAATACCTTTACTGAAACACCTAGAAAAGTGACTGACAACATATTTGAGCATGGTGACTGATCAAATACATACATAACATCATGACCTTGCAGCAAGTTCACCAGGTCTAAGCATCCATAACCTTAACTCCAACAAGCTACTTGCTTTTTGATTCAGTTTTATAGAGCAATGATACATTTTCCAAAATATCACCCTCTTGTCTCCACTTCATCTGCCACCATCACCATCCCATCCCCCCAAATCTCTTCTCTCTGCTTCTCACTATTGCTCCTGTAAAGACAAAGCCAACTATGACATTTCTCTACTAAAAATCATGCACTGGCTTTGCACTTGAGTCAGTAAAAGTCTAAAACCTTACGAAGACGTCCTAGCCAAGTGTGATCTGCTCCCTGGTCCGTGGTTGCCCATGGTTGCTCTCACCACCCCTATTTCACTTTCTCACGTCGTTCTAGCCTCCTGGACCTCCATACAGATCCCAGGTCCCAGGAGTTTGCCCTAAGCTCAGGCACTGGCCACTTTTGTGCCTAAACACTCGGAGTGGAGGTGAGGATTAATTACCAAAGGATACGAAGGATCTTTCCAGGGCTGATGAGAATGTTCTATATCCTGATTGCACTGATAGTTATGTGGTACATACATTTGCTAAAACTCATCTAAATGTATCCCTAAAATAGTGTATTTATTGTATACAAATTTTTTGTGTGTGTGCTTAGCTACTCAATCATGTCTGAGTCTTTGCAACTCCATGGACTGCTGCCTGCCAGGCTTCTCTGTCCATGGAATTCGCCAGGAAATAATTATACTTCAATAAAATTGAAAAAAATGAAATGCAAAAGAAAAAAAGATTTATCATTCCCATGGCTGATCATTTGTCCCAGTAATTTGGAGCTAAATTATATTTTACACCCCCAATTATATTTATTTGAGAGCAAATAATTACCTTAATATCTCTCCATTTTGTTATCTCAGGCTGCTATAACAAAGTACAATAGATTAGTCATTTAAAAAATAGATTTCTTCCTCACAGTTTCCAGCTTCACAGGTCACCTTCTAGCTGTTCTCATGTTATGGAAAGAGAGCTCTGGTCACTTCCTATCCTTTTAAGGACACTAATCCTATCATAGGCTCATAACATAATCTAAGTGCCTCCCAAGGGACATCATATATCATCAGGCTTCTAATTAGAGCATCAACATATGAATTTTGGAGAAGCACAAACATTTAGTCCATTGCACTCACCTTTCTTAAGTCTCAACAAATATGCTCATCCTGACCTTTCTAAGTTGATATTCTTTAATAAATTATCGAAAGGAAATTGGAACATTTATTTGCTTACTCATTTCTCTGCTTATTCATTTCTCTAGGTTCCCCCCCACCACCCCCGGGTAAAATTAAATGAAACTTTAAAATCAGATTCTTTTCCTTCTTGCACAAGTCATGAATATGATAATCTCCTTTGAGTTTGAAGGGAGCTATTTCCAAACAAGTTGATCTAATTGTCTTTGAAAAGCAAGTTCACTGTTTATTCGTATATGCCATCATTTATTGCATAACCATGTTTTTTGGAGTAACATGATTGTTTCTAAATAAACATCACAGCCTCTGTAGTATTACACATACATTTTATATTTTAGGGATTTTAAACTACCAACATTTATTTTAAGTGGTCAAAAAAATCTACTTTTGGTAATTATACACACACACACATATATATATATATCTTCTCACAGTTTTTATAAGACCATTTAAAGATGTTTAAAATAAGATGTAGACTTTTGTAGTTGGAATGCAAACATAATGTATTTAGTTAGAGTACTGTCTACAGTAAGGTACCTGGCTATAAAAACCAAGCACTGAGTCAGAAATCACAAAATCCAGAGTGCAATCACAGTATATGCCAGTAAGTAGGAAGGAATTTTAAATAATCTACACTGTGTTGGACTTCCCTGGAGGCTCAGTGGTAAAGAATCTGCCTGCAATGCAGATGTGGGTTCGATCTCTAAGTCAGGAAGATCCCCTTGAGAAGGAAATAACTACCCACTTCTGTACCTTTGCCTGGAAAACCCCGTGGACAAAGGAGCCTGATGGGCTACAGTCCATGGGGCTGGAAAACAGTCAGACATGACTGAGTGACTAAACAACAGCAATACTGTGTTGGATAAGTTTGCTTTTGTCTCAATGCACTTTGTAAATTGATGAAGTGGCAATATTGAACACCACAGCTTCCATTATTTTTTCAGGCTTTAAAAATCTCAGATTCTAAAATTTTATAACAAATGTAAAACAAATCAGAATTCTACAGAAAGACTATTGAAGATTATATTGTGGGGACTTCCCTGGTGGTCCAGTGGTTAGGACTTCACCTTCTAATGCAGAGCATGCAGCTTTGATCTCTGGCTGGGGAGCTAAGATACCATAAGCCCTGAAGCCCAAAAAAAAAAAAAATCCAGAATATAAAACAGAAGCAATGTTGTGAAAAATTCAATAGAGACTTTAAAAATGGTCCACATCATAAAAATATTGAAAAGTATAAAGGTTTTATTGTGATAGTATTTTAACTTATAAAGCACAACTTCACAGAGACTTGTAGACACACTGTTCTCTTCACTTATCCTGGCAGTCACTATTTTGTAATTATCTCTTTCCTCTCTCTCTCTTTTTTTGATAGATAGAGATCAGTAGAGGGATGGATGGATAGATAGATGGATGAGTGAATACATAGATAGGTAGATGGAGAGGAATAGATAAATGGATAGATGGATTGATGGTAGATGGTGGATAAATAGATAATAGAGATGAAAAGATGGATGGATAGATAGATATTAATAGAACGGTGGGATATTTGGAAGATGGGAAAGGTTGTGTGTGTGCAGGGGAAGGAGGCATATGGAAAATCTATGCTCACTTTTGCTGTGAACCTAACACCACTGTCAACAATAAAGTCTAACTTAAAAAAATAAATAAATAAAGGTCTCTGAATAGACTCTCATGTTAGTGTCACCTGCAGTTTAGCTTGAAAGGGCGACGTCTTTTCTGGATTGCATAGCATCTTCTACAGGAGAAAAACACTTAGCTGTAAGGAACAGAAGTTTGGCCTTATTAAATAACTTCCTGGGGGTTCCATTTGCCTGCGACAGTGCACACATTTCATGGCTCAGTAATACGAAAATTTGCCTTCTGTTTTTCCTGTAGTCATATTGTTTGAAAAGAAGGTTTTCTACTATGTAATTTTTTTTTTATAGATTTGGTGAAAATGAGTAGAAATAGACTCTGGCATTTGATAAAACAATTCAGTGTTTCTTCTTGCTACATATAAAATGTGCTCACATGTTATGCTATGTTTTGTTGGGTAAAGTACACATTGTATGCTACAGTAACATGCAAAAAATCTTGTTTATCATCTTCTGCTGACAACATGTTTCTTCATTTATGCACCGAGAGGCTAAATGACTGCATTTATGTAGTGACTTTTACCATGACGTTTTTGTGATCTCAACGTTGCACACGTACTTTGTCACTCAGTCATGTCTGACTCTTTGTGACCCCGTGGACTGTAGCCCATCAGACTCCTTTGTCCATGGGATTATCCAGGCAAGGATACTGGAGTGCATTGCCATTTCCTTTTCCAGGAGATCTTCTTGACTCAAGGACTGACTCAGCACCCAGGCCTCCTGAATTGCAGGTGGATTCTTTACCACTAAGACACCTGAGAAGCCCTGATCTCAGCGTTAGCATTGCTTAATCTCACTTTACCGTTGTTGGACTTGACTTATATGCTAAGAAACTCACATGGGCATATTCTCTACCCAAAGTGGTTTGGATATACCAGTCCTTGACAATCTTTTGTGCTATTTAAAAGCAGTGTTAAGGTATCTTTGGAGACTTACTGCTGATCATCATCTTACTTAGCCACATCTTATTGAACCAAGTTCAATAAGAACTGTGTTTCTCTATCACAGAGATGTTTGTAAATTTTACATATATTTTGCATGTTTTCACAACTACTGGGGATGGTAGTCAAAATATTTTTAGCTTTAGTTTCAAAAGAGTGCAGAATTTGAAATAACTTCTCAATCCTGAAAGACAGATTAAATTACAAGCAGTGTAGGGAAAGTAGTATATGTATTTAACTGACAAAACATAGCATATAATTGTTACTGTTTTGTTACTAAGTCATGTCTGACTCTTGCAACTCCATGGACTATAACCCACCAGGTTCTTTTGTCGATGAGATTACCTAGGCAAGAATACTGGAATGGGTATCTGTTTCCTTGACAAGGGGATCTTCCCCATCCAGGCATCAAAGCCAAGTCTCCTGCATTAGCAGGTGGATTCTTTACTACTGAGTCACCCAAAGAAACCCAGACAGATAACTGGATTGTAACAATTACACATGGTACAAAGCTTGAGTGAAAGACTAATGTAATAGATGACAAGCAGACACAAGATTTGGGAAGGAAATCTTGGGAAAACAACTTTTAGAGAATAAAATTATATGCTCATGGAAAATCTCAGAGTTTGAGAGTTTAGAGAAACCTTAAAATTATCTATTTATTTAAAATCTCGTTTACAAGTAATGAATGAAGATTTAGGGAGGAAAAAGTAAATAGAATTCAATATGAATTATAATGTGCAAGAATATTTACTTCTGCACTTATGCTAAAAGGCATGGATTGCTGTCATTGTATAAGAAAGTATTGTTAGGTGGCTGATAAGTGGTATATAAGATCAACTTTTTGATGTGACTTATGAAGGCGTGGCTGGAAAATTCTCCCTTTCTAAAAATGCTTCTGTTTCTACTCATTGTCCCTGTAGAGATGAAACTCACAATTCATTTGGTAAAGATTACTCCAGTTTTTAAAAAGATAGCTACAATAATCTATTTAAGTGCATATGTATAAATCTGCTAGAACACTCATACAATAAACTATCAACTATTAACACCATTTTGTCAAAAAGTACAGACCCTAAGCACAGTTAAGAATAAGGAACTTTAAAAACGTGAAATACAGGAAACTTCCCTGGTGGTCTCAGAGTTAAGACTGAGCTTCCAATGGAGGGGTCTGGGTTCGATCCCTGGTCAGGGAACTAAGATCCCACATGCCTCAGGGTGAGATCTAAAAAAAAATGAATTACATACTAGGTAAATTTTGATATTAGGAATAGAGACAGACTAATTTTAAAGCATCAGATAGCGGTAGACCACTCTGCTCAGGTCAGGCTACAGAAGAAGTATGAGTTCAACTGTCTTACACTTGTTTAATTTCTTCTACGAAAGCTGAAGAAAAAAATTTGTCAGGAATTAATATTTGACTATAAAAAGTCATCCATACCTTTGTGCATATTAAAAGACATATATTTATTGTTCAATAAATATGTGCAGATGTGGTTACTGAGATAGAAAGTAGAAACTCCAACACTTGAAGAACTCCAAAATTCTGAGAAGAAAAGTACAAAGCTCTGTCCACTGCTTTTCTCTCGTGGATCTAACGGTGACCTTGACCTCTTCATTGCAGTTTCTAAGGCCACTGGGCAAAAGTATCCAGATACAGTCAGGTTCATTCACACCTTCCTATTTCCAGATTCCAAACAAACCTTCTACAGATGTGGGCTCAAATATTTTCTACATGTTCTTTGGTCATTTTTATAAAGTACCACTTTTTAAAAAATTTATTCAATTGGAAGATAATTGCAATATTGTGATGATGTCTGCCACATATCCACATGGATCAGACATATGTCCTCTCTCTCTTGAGCCTCTCTCCCAACTCCCCTCCCACCCCTCTAGGTTGTCACAGGGCAAAAAGTACCATTTCAAAGAGCTCCTTTGAGAATTTAAACAGATACCTGAAGTGAGTGGAAAGTGCCTGACTATTGTAGTCGAGACCGTTTCACCCAGTGAGTAAGGTGATGGAATCTACCCATAGAGAATGTCATTTTCAAACGTCTTAGTGATGAGGGTGCTATGGTTTTTAATAGCAGTAGCACAGGAGACTTGCCTTGTATTTTGGGGCTATGTTTAGGGCAGATCTGAGGTCATGGTACTCTTCTACCTAAAAACATTTAACTTCCATAGTGAGCAGTATCTCACGTTTATCTTGTCAATGTTTCTAGAGTTTCATTGAAATCTGTAGGAAACTTTCAAGTCAGAAACTACCAGAGAGTTGTCATCTATTTTAAAGACTACCAGGTAGAACTGCCTGCTCATTCTCTCTTTATGGGTGTTTTGTAAAAGTTCAGAGTAATCTGTTTATCCCTGTGTGCATGTGCAGTCGCTAAGTCATGTCCAATTCTTTGTGTCCACTTGAGCTATAGCCTGCAGGCTCCTCTGTCCATGGGATTTTCCAGTCAAGAATACTAGAGTGGGCTGCCATTTCCTCCTCCAGGGTGTGTTCCCCACCCAAGGATTGAATCCACATCTCTTGTGTCTCCTGCATTGGCAGGCAGGCTCTTTACCACTGAGCCATCTGGCATGGCAGCAACTGCGCTTAAAAAAAGATGCAGTTGGTAACAACCTATTGGCCCTCTTTCACTTTCTAGCATCGGGCATACTTAGCTTTGCAAACTAGGAAATAAAAGCAGGCTTTTCACCTGTGGGCTCTATTTACTCATTTATTCAACAAATATTCTTGTCCCAAGCAAAGTACTTCTCTTTAGATACAATATTTAAAAAAGTCTTTGAAAATTTTCTGCAGCTTGCATTGTACTACATAAAGCATACAATGAAAAAAGTGTGTATTCTTTAGAGTTAGTTTCATAGCATCCAACTTGTTTATTTAAAATAAACTCCTTCAAACATGACAATGCTCTACTATTCTAAAGTGGGCTTGTTATAAGAATGGTGGCCCATGAGTCAATGATGAGTCTGTTGTGGTGGCTGTAATCTTGTTTCCTGAAGAGAATGTTTATCTCACACATTTTACAGGCATTTCTTCCCTTTGACTCTATAGCCATTGAGTAAATAGAAGCTAGAACATGAAACCCTATTACTGTAATAAATCCAGCTAGTAATTCTCTTGTCAAGCATGCTTTCCAACAGGAGAAATTGCTGGAAGCATCTCACTTGTATGCAGGAGATGTCATTGAGTATAATCAGCCAAAGGGAAGGGCAGAAATGATTACACTTCTCAAAGCATCCATTGAATATCTACTATCCACAAGGCATTTTGAAGGAATTGTGCCATACCTCTCTTAAAAATCCCAAAACACAGATAATTATTCCTTTTAAAAGGCTGTGTAGCCAGTACATATCTATTCTATTCTTGGAAATTTATTTTCATCTCCACTATACAACAGCAGTAATGTTTGCAAATTTTCATTGACAGAGACCATTATATGGACCTTCGTAAATAAACTATACAATTAAAAGCACTGACACATAACCTGCTTTGTGTTCTATTTTATTTTGGCTGTAAATGAATCTCATCCAGACAGAATACATTTAAAGCCTATAAAGGTACAAGATAAAGTATCTTGTGAAAAGGTTAAGCCATTAAGGGAGGTTTTCATCCAATGTAAAATATGTTGAAAGCTACACTTATTGGGTACCTATAAGAGTGAATGATCAATTTTAGGAGAGAAATAATGGATTTCTTCAAAGTTTTCCAGTGCAACTTCTGAGCAAAAAAAATGTAATGACAAATGGCATAATTCTTATGTGTAATGTAAATGTTAAAAAATCCTAGAATGTAATTTACTCTGTGTATTTGTTTGTATTTATTTTCAGATGTCACTACAAAAAAATAAGCATTCTTTATAAGGGTTGAAAAGTGGTGTCAGACAGGGTAATTTGTCCCCCATAACAATGCATAACTTTACTCAGGCAAGTGCAGTTTAGCCTGTGATTATGCTGTGTGTGTGTGTTAGTCGCTCAGTCCAACTCTTTGCAACCCCATGGACTCCTCTGTCCATGAGATTTCCCAGGACCAGGTAAGCCTCCCCCACCCGCCGCGATTACAGTGGGGGTGTTCTTTTCCTTCATCCCAGTGTCTGCTGCAGACCCTTCCCCATGACCTGCCCCCACCCCAGCTCTCCTTCAGGTTTGATTGTAGAGTCTACACATGCACCTAATTTTCACCACCTACACAGCACATCACTGCTAGAACATCTTCATGAACTTCATGAAGATGAGATTTTCTTATCCATGAGTCACTTTCCCCTTTTCTGTCCCTTTTGGAATTGCCTTCAGAATTCTTCATTCCTTCCCCCCTAAAGTTCAGTTATCAAGCGATGTCCCAGAATGTAGGTATTTCTCAATCTAGTGATTAAAAACTGCTAGGAGCAGGCTTGTTTTCTGTTCCCTGAGTGGACTTCTCCCAGTTTCTCAGAGGATACACTTCCTCAAAATTGCCTCCTTTAAGTATCTGATTCTTCATTCTAAGTCATTACTGCTTAACAAGATACTTTTTTTTCCCCTTGGAAAATAATATAGTACAAGTATTGAAATCCCCTAAGATAGCATGTAGCACACTAATAACAAAGGAAAACAAATGAACAAAATGAAAGGAACAGCTCTCCTTGAAACAAAACAAATTAAAATTTGCAATAATCTGCCTTAGACTGAACATTAATGTATAATACAAGGTGTTTTGTTGTCAACTGATGTATTAAAAGTCTCATAAAAACGTGCTGCTTTAAATAACAACAACGTATCTGTCTGAGTTCTGAAGATCCGCTGGTATTTCTTCTTTCCTTGGCAGTGACTACAGCCCTGGGATGGCTTAGAAGGACCAAACATACCTCCTCGGAGGACTGGAAGTTGGTGCTGGCTGCTGGGTGGGAATTTGCAGGTTCCGCTGTTGTATTCCTCTTCACACCAAGAAGGCTGGGTTCTAAGAAGGAGCTTTCCAAGACTCGGGTACTACATTCTGCCAATCATCATAAGCCTTGGGCTCAAGAATCTTTGAAAGCTGTTTCTTCATATTTTATTTGTCAAAGCGAAACACAGGGCCAGCACACAGCAGAGGGAAGCTCTCCACCTTTTGAAAAGGAAACAGCATGTATGTGCAGGAGGAAGCAAGTGGTGGCCGCCATGTTGGAAACCGTTTACCACAGGAAGCCTGAGAAACACAATTTTCCACGTAAGCCCTCTGAGAAAGTATAGTTTTTAACCCCTGCGATATGTTTTCTAGTCTAAATTATCCTATATTTTCCTTCAGAAGCTAAAATAAACTTTCTTCCAGGGAACTCTGACTCATGCAACGTGGTGAATTCCTCTCACACCTGGCAAAGCAACGCCTCTCCTTTGGCTTCAGGAAGTAAAACCTATCCAAGAAATATATTTCCTTGGGCTATTAAAATATTATCCTGCTAGATAATACAAGGCAAATACAGTATGTGCTGATTATCTTGTCATCAGAATGCCTCATTATGTGTTTCTCTTAATGAGGACCTTATTTGTGAGATTGCTGAGCTGTGAAATACATTCTAATTAATTTTGGAATATTAATTGGTTTTAAATATTCTATACTTATCACAAGAAGAATACAGTTCTTTATTCAGCATAATCGACTCCATGTTGCAAGTGATTTATAGTAGTGTGTTGGGTGGCCACAGGCTATACCCATGGCGGCGTCCAAAGTTAAAATGACAATACAGGTAACTGAGAAACTGCGTTTTATATACCAAATTAAGTTTTAATTGGAATCTCTGTTTTTCTCAAAATTGTCTGCAGCATATAGTAAATCATGTTGAAGCAAGTTTCTATTAAAGGTTGTTAAATCATTCATGCTTGCATACTTTGAAAGATTAGTTTAAATGTCAAGTCTATCATATCTCTCTCCCCCATATAGATTTTTTTCTGTGATCATGTATCATGGGGCCTCTTACTGTAAGCTCACAGTTATTATTAAACCCAATATTCCCTTATTCTCGGACATTCCTGATGGGGACTCAATCACTACCTTCACGTCCCAGCATCATGATATCAACATACTCAGCTGACATTAGGCATAATGGTAAACTTGAAAAAATGCAGACACAAACAGGCAGCATACACGAACAATGAGCTTTTAGTAAGTAAACACTGGTTGAAGTGAAGTGAAGTGAAGTGGCTCAGTCGTGTCTGACTCTTTGTGACCCTGTGGACTGTAGCCCACCAGGTTCCTCCGTCCATGGGGTTCTCCAGGCAAGAATACTGGAGTGGGTTGCCATTTCCTTCTCCAGGGGAATCTTCCCTACCCAGGGATCGAACCCGGGTCTCCCGCATACACTTTAACCTCTGAGCTACCAGGGAAGCCAAACACTGGTTAGTAAACTAAACTATCCTGCCGCTCAGTGTAGTTTAGTCAGTAGGTCGTGTCTGACTGTGACCCCATGGACTGTAGCCTGCCAGGCTCATCTGTCCAAGGGATTCTCCAGGCAAGAATACTGGAGTGGGCTGCCATTTCCTCCTCAAGAGAATCTTCCTGACTCAGGGATCGAACCTGCGTCTCCTGCATTGGCAGTCAGATTCTTTACCACTAGCAGCACCTGGGAAGCCCAAAACTAAGCTAAAGTGAATGTAAAAAATGTCCTAAATTTTTTTGATCTGATGCAAATCCACATGGAGGTGTTGGAACCTATGAGAGATTTAAGATAGCGTTACTGAACAAGGAGACACATTTTTTTGTAATACACTTTATTTCAAGAACTTGCTTTATGAAAGTATAAATACACACCAAAATTCAATACTTCTGACCTTACACAGTTCCTTTAGTCTTCAGCAAAGTCTGTTCCCCAACTAGCATGAATAAATATAGAGATGGAAGTAATTTTCATTGAAAAACAAAAAGTCACTAAATGGTATGTTTACTTTCCCAAAAGAACGAAAGTTTGGTGACCACCCTGACACCAATGAGAATTACCACATAAACCTTACTGATCTTTAACAAACATAATTATTGAAAGCTTTAAGAGCAGATGTTGGCATTTACAGGTTACATATTAAGGATAATCTCTACAAACTGCACATCCCAAATCTCACATTTGTTTGGGAAACAAAAGATTTCCATTGTTTCAGCTTTCTAGACCTTTCCTCCTTATACCTGATGTTTAACAGTTTCTTCCTGAAGTTACCCTTCCACCTCTTCAGAGAAGAGTATTACAAGATGCTACTACCATTTTGATTAAATGTGTAAACCTTGATCTCTGCAAATAAAAGACTTTTTTAAAGTAATGATCTGAAATCCAAAGGAAGGAACAGATGCTTTTCTTATAAAATTAAACTGATTTTTAAGATAATGACAAATGCTCTCAGATAGTTGAAGTTTGTGAGTTTTTTTTTTTTTTTTTACTCAAAATAACATGACTACTGATGAGTTTTCTTGAGAAATCTATTAACAACCTAAATGGAACAAGGATCAATGAGTGATTGACTGGGTAGGAACTCATGCAGATGGCATCAATGAAACACTGAGTCGAAATCTGCCCTGAGTCACACATCAGTTTTTAGGGCTCATTTCAATGACAAATTTGCAGTCTTTTCATCACAAGATTTAATTTTTCCTATCATACATATTTCTATGTTCTCTTCATATTTATATCCCTGTATATTAAAAGAAAAAACGTCTGTTTGGGTGGACCACTTGAAACTGTCACAGCACTGTTAATTGGCTATACTCCAATACAAAATAAAAAGTTTTAAAAAATATTCTTTTGAAAGCAAGCTTTATAGCTGCACCAGTGTTTGTGATGTGGATAAAAGAGTGTGTTCGGCCATAATAAGTGTCAATAATACCAATAGAAATCTATAAAGTAATCATAACGCAGTGGCATCACCAAGAGCAGGAAACCACTTCTGGCCTCACTTCAAGTGGCCTCTGCAACAAAATGACAAACTAAGCTGCTGCAATCATGTCACTCAGCCTGATGGTACATGCTAATATTTATTGTATACAATGTGTACAGTATCAAACCAAATTATCATTTTATTGAAGTAAAATATTAGTGCACTGCAGTCTGGCAAAAATAGTGGAGATTCAATATATATATGGTTCTCTTAATCTTTCTCTCTTCAGTGGCTGAGAAAGACATGCAATTCAGGTTGATAGATTTCAAGTACCAGTTATTTTGAATTGATGATATAGATAGAATGCACTGCATCTTCAGGATGGGTACCAAGCACATTCATATCTCTTTGTAATATCCAAATAATGGTTCATGTCCTCTGTATATCTCCAAAATAGAGGATTTGCTCAGTCCAAAGGGGCAAGACAGACGTATAACGTAAAGCAAGAGCAATGTCTCAACTCCATCTTGGCTGCTGTAACAAAACACTGCAGAGTGGGTGGCAGAAGTTTATTTCTCATACTTCTGGAGGTTGGAAGGCCAAGATCAGAGCATCAGCATGGCCAGCTTCTGGTGAGAGTCCCTTTCTAAGGATCTGATTGTCCTTTCCTCGCTTGGGGGAGGAGCTAGGGAGTACTGTGAGATGCCTTTTATTGTGAAAGTGCTGCACTCAATATGCCAGCAAATTTGGAAAACTCAGCAGTGGCCACAGGACTGGAAAAGGTCAGTTTTCATTCCAATCCCAAAGAAAGGCAATGCAAAAGAATGCTCAAACTACCGCACAATTGCACTCATCTCACATGCTAGTAAAGTAATGCTCAAAATTCTCCAAGCCAGGCTTTAGCAATACGTGAACCGTGAACTCCCTGATGTTCAAGCTGGTTTTAGAAAAGGCGGAGGAACCAGAGATCAAATTGCCAACATCCGCTGAATCATGGAAAAAGCAAGAGAGTTCCAGAAAAACATCTATTTCTGCTTTATTGACTATGCCAAAGCCTTTGACTGTGTGGATCACAATAAACTGTGGAAAATTCTGAAAGAAATGGGAATAGCAGACCACCTAACCTGCCTCTTGAGAAATCTGTATGCAGGTCAGGAAGCAACAGTTAGAACTGGACATGGAACAACAGACTGGTTCCAAATAGGAACAGGAGTACGTCAAGGCTGTATATTGTCACCCCACTTATTTAACTTCTATGCAGAGTACATCATGAGAAACGCTGGGCTGGAAGAAACACAAGCTGGAAATCAAGATTGCCGGGAGAAATATCAATAACCTCAGATATGCAGATGACACCACCCTTATGGCAGAAAGTGAAGAGGAACTAAAAAGCCTCTTGATGAAAGTGAAAGAGGAGAGTGAAAAAGTTGGCTGAAAGATCAACATTCAGAAAACGAAGCTCATGGCATCTGGTCTCATCACTTCATGGGAAATAGATGGGGGAAACAGTGGAGACAGTGTCAGACTTTATTTTTTTGGGCTCCAAAATCACTGCAGATGGTGACTGCAGCCATGAAATCAAAAGACGCTTACTCCTTGGAAGAAAAGTTATGACCAACCTAGATAGTATATTCAAAAGCAAAGACATTACTTTGCCAACCAAGGTCCGTTTAGTCAAGGCTATGGTTTTTCCTGTGGTCATGTATGGATGTGAGAGTTGGACTGTGAAGAAGGCTGAGCGCTGAAGAATTGATGCTTTTGAACTGTGGTGTTGGAGAAGACTCTTGAGAGTCCCTTGGACTGCAAGGAGACCCAACCAGTCCATTCTGAAGGAGATCAGCCCTGGGATTTCTTTGGAAGGAATGATGCTAAAGCTGAAACTCCAGTACTTTGGCCACCTCATGCGAAGAGTTGACTCACTGGAAAAGACTCTGATGCTGGGAGGGATTGGAAGTGGGAGGAGAAGGGGACGACCGAGGATGCGATGGCTGGATGGCATCACTGACTCGATGGACGTGAGTCTGAGTGAACTCCGGGAGATGGTGATGGACAGGGAGGCCTGGCGTGCTGCGATTCATGGAGTCGCAAAGAGTCGGACATGACTGAGCGACTGAACTGAACTGAACCATTAAAAAAATTAAAGTGTAGTTAATCTACAATGTTGTGTTAGCTTCAGGTGTACAACAAAGTGTCTGACTATAACCATCTTTGAATTGATTTATGGTTTTATTGGCTTTTTAAATTGCAGATACTTAGCTTTTGAATATTCATAATATACAATCATGTAAATCATAGAACAACGTTTCTAATAAATTCAATCAGAATAAATAGAAAGAGTTTTTGCCAATCTTTGAAAACAGGAAATCTTTGTCACACTGAAACATGCTCAGCTTTATGGATGAAAACTACTGTCTTATGACATGCCTGCATCTCAGCTTACTTATAGCAGCAGCATGACCACACTCGAAGAATAAACCTTTGTCATGTCGCCTTAAAGTATTGCTGTCTTCCTACACACATTGGATCAAAATAAAGCTCATTTGAAGTTGAAATGGAAATTGTTGAAATGCACACAAGGGGGGCTAAGCTATCAGAGTTAACATGGTTTTGTTAACAGTTATAAGTAAAGTTTGTCCTTTAAATCATTTCTTTAAAAATACAGAAAAGAGTAAAAAAATATTGTGAGCTCACAACACAATTTGTGGTAGATTCTGCATTTTTCACTTCTTGAAATATAGTCACATATGTGATTCAGTGTTTCTCAATTTGAGATATAAATTTCTCCTTTAATTTTTAAAATAGTAAACAATCAAAATACAGTCAAGACATTTAATTTTTTGAAAGCAAAGAATTATGGTGGATTATATATCAACATTTTATTTTAAATAGATTCATTTGAACATCAGTGAAGATGCTTGTAAGATTGTTTTCTACTCCAAACTTCATTTCTTTGTTGCCTTTCTTTAGAAATTCCACGTTTCCAAGATCACTCTAAGTGAAAAACTGAAAGAGATATTCTTCTATATGAAAATAATTGCTGTTTTGCATTTTTGGTTTCCTGGTTTTGGTTAAATATTTCAAGCTAAACATTTTTATTCCTTTTTCCTTAAATTTTCAAGTTTAATCACTATTTTTAAAAATTAACTATGTTATCCTTCATGTAAATTCTCAAACTGATTCACTGCCACTTTATTTTCTTGTATGGAGAAATTGGAAGGACTGTAATTCAACAAAATAAAAAACTAACTATATAGTAAAAATAAATATTTTTCTTTCTCCATGTGATTTCTCAAAGTTTTCTTAAGACTTTGGCACCTGTGACAAAGGAACTACTATGGTCAAAATATCAATTGCCATGCTTAACATATTGTAAGTGTGGGTTATGGAGAGATTTAGATAAAAGGGCTATGATTATGTGAGAGCATGGTTGTGAGAAAGGAGTAAATAACTGAGTAACAAACATTCAGCCTGATGACAAAAGATAAGCAAGGTAGATTAGGAATTCAAGGCCTTAATGATAAGCATTATTTAATGTCCAATTCTTCCCATGTCAACCTGAGTCTTTGAGTAGTTTGATTACTTGAGTTTTCTGTGGCTTAATCATTAAACTGTTTTTGCTTGGTAGATTTTTGCTTTACATCTATCTATGAAAAAGAGACAGTTCTGAAAAATAATGGAGCTATGAATGTGAGATGTGATGAAAACTTGTGCCAACATTTTAAATCAGATGTTATATAAAGTGTATATAGTAATTTTTTTTAAGTGTTTGAGGCTTATATAGGAAAAAATTACTTTAAAAAATCATACAAGTCTGAATATAAAGTAGAAGGGATATATTTATCAATCAAAATTTGTTGTATTTCCTGTAGAGTATTAAAGCACCATCATTTATAACTGAACATTAAAAGAGGAAATAATATTCATGATATGTATCAATATCTGTCTAAACCTGTTTATTAGAGAAAAGAACTGTATAAAATATTCTATCTCATCAATTTCAAAAATAATATAGAAATTTAAAAATTGTATTTAGAATGATTCTGGCAGGTCAGAGGCCACATTGACTAGTGATAGCTTAAATGTGCCTGCTGCGTTGTTTGAGTCGTGTCCAACTCTTTGCGACCCGCCTGCCAGGCTCCTCTGTCCATGAGATTCTCCACGCAAGAATACTGGAGTGGGCTGCCATGCCCTCCTCCAGGGGACCTTCCTGAATCAGGGATCAAACCCACATCTGCTGCATCAGCAGGTGGGTTCTTTATTGCTAGTGCCACCTGAGAAGCCCCCTTCTAAGGAAGGCCCCTAGAGTTTAGATAGAAAAATAAAATGTATCACCATCACTATCCACGTCTATGCTTATAAATCCTGTCAGTGAAAACAATGACACAATGAACACACTCTCCTAAGTTACCATCAACTTCTTGAATATACCATTAAGGAAAATCTCTAATAGTAATGTCCCATATTTATCTTGTATTATACTCTGAAGTTTCAAGAAACTGCACATGTAATACTATGGTAATTGTGACCAATAATTTAGAAGTAGCAAGCATTAGTATTATTTTCTTATTCTTACTACAGTTACAATTTGGGAGGTATGATATGTGAAAGTTTAGATTAAGTACAGCACCTGCCATGATTCAGGTCAAGGATTAACTCTATTAGTCATCTGGATTCAACGTCATAGTTAAATACAAAGAGACACATCTTCTTACCTCTAGCTAAGAGCTTTTCTTTTCTTGCCCATCAGAATTAGCAAAGAATGTTAAAATGAAAGTGAGAAGTTCATGTTAGGACTTCTCAGTATCGCCACCAGGTTAAAGGAAGCATTTCTAGGACCCAATGGTCTCTAATATTCTTCTCAATAAATGATAACAGGATAATCATATGTAACAATTCTCACTTCTGTATAGAAACCTAATGATAGTCTAAATAGAACTATCATGCATATATATATATATATATGTTAATTTCAGTGTAGTAATTGGCCAAAATTAGCTTCACAGAATCACTTTTTCCGCATATACACACCCTGTTGGATAGACTACTAACTACTGTTGGGTTGGTCAAAACGTATTCATTTTCCCCTACCTAATATTTTATGGAAAAATAGAACTGATATTTTGACCAACCCAGTATTTTCGTCCTAACATCAGTGGCTATGTTCCCTTTATGTTAGATATAGCATAACAGTAAAGATAAGTAATACATATCTCAGGACAATACATGTTTTCTCATAATACTTAAGTGAATATTCAACATTTACCCTATGAATATTTATAGGTAACATTTCAAATAATAATAATCTTGTTATTGCTGTGCAAATGATCCATGTAGTCTTCATTACTACTTGGAAAAATATTCTAAATTTATTCTGTGGTTGGGAAATATATCATTCTTCGATAATCCCAGGGAGCATGCTTCTACATTAGAGCTAAATTGATTTAGTCAAATCTTCTCTAAGGACAGATGGATAAAATAACCATGCCTGAGATTAAGTAATAGCTTCTTCAGTCTAGACAGCAAAATGAGAATAAATGACCCAAACATCAAAGGAGCTGGTCCAGCAGGTGATTCAATAACAACTATTTGAAAACTCTAGGACATTTTTCTATTTACATATAAGAAAGAATACATACTGAAAATATTTTAATGTGGCCACTTTCTGTATTTCTAGGAAGAAATTATTGTAGCCAGTCTGTATGGTGGAGGTGTATTTTTTATTTCCTACAAATTTGCTCTAGCTTATTTAGTGGCCTCAGCAAAATACTCTCCTTTGAAAGGTTTTAAAAATCTATTTAAGAAAAATAAATAATATATAGAGTTTTTTGGCACTCTATATTCTTCAGTGGCTCAGTGGTAAAGAATTCGCCTGCTAATGCAGGAGACACAAGAGATGCGAGTTCTATCTCTAGGTTGGGTAGATCCCCTAGAGTAAGAAACGGCAACCCACTCCAGTATTCTTGCCGGGAAAATTCCACGGACAGAGGAACCTGGCAGACTGTAGTCTATGGGGTTGCAAAGAGTTGGACACAACTGAGTGACTGAGCACGCACACACACTTATTCTTCAAACAACATTTTAAGGCTGTTTTGGTTGCCCATTAGAACAGAAAAGCTCCACCATTTTCCTGGACTTTTTCTAATGCTTCTTGAATTCTAATACAACAAATTTGCATATTCACTGGGCTTCATAGCATCTTGAATTGCTAATTTTGCTAGTTTTACTAGTTCAGATGACCATTAAAATGTAAAAAGATGAGTCAGCTTATATGTAATAATGGCCAACAAATTCTAATCTTATAGTATAAAACATATTCTATGCCCTGCAACTCCTTGGTATTTGAAGACAAGACATGCTACTTGGTTTATATCAGACCATGAATATTAGTTAGTATTGCCACCTGCATTTATATTCTGATCTCTCATGTAAACTGCACCCCTTAAAGCGTCTTCACATGAGATTTAAATAATTCGGGCATATATTCATTATTCTTCTAAAAAATTCTTCTTGATGCTTCTTTTCAAGGACATGTGCTTTTCCCATTCTTAGTTTTAAAATCCTGGAGATGCTTTTCATGTTATCGTCCACATCTGGCCTTCTCACCCTTCCATACAACAACATTGTTTGGATCATGTTTTTGATTGGAAAGCATTTTCAATTTGCTCCTTTCAAAATTCTGGTGGGTCAGGAAGGACAAGTGCATTCAATATCAATTCAAAAGAAAAAAATGTTATTAAGAAGCTATTATGAAACAGACACTATTTAAGTTCCCAGACAATGAAAATAAGAATCAAGTCTGTGGATTACTGTAAGGTACCAAGCTTATCCCCTTGGCTGTGGATCGTGTCTTCTTTCTAATCCTTCTTCATGTCCCTGTTAGACAACCTTGCCAAAATACAATGGCTTAAAGATCTAAAATCATCCCTGGTGGCCATGTAAGTGTTCTCCTGCATCAGCTTGGAATATGGCTCATCTCTCTCAAATTTTTTTAACAGCATTTGTAACTCCTAAGGGTGGCTCAGTGGTTAAAAAAAAAAAGAAAAAGAAAATCCTCTTGCCAAAGCTGGAGATGCAGGTTCGATCCCTGGTTGGGAAGATCCCCTGGAGAAGGAAAGAACAACCCACTCCAGTATTCTTGTCTGGGAAATCCCATGGACAGAGGAGCCGGGTGGGCTACAGTCCATGGTGTTGTGAAATAGTCAGACACAACTTAGCTACTGAGCATACACGCACGTAACTGTTAAACTCCACTCTGATCAGGTGGACCTGCCCAGTATCTTTCATCCAATCTGTGTTCATTTCATCATTTTCCTCTCACTAATGTTATTTCTTTTTTCCTGGAATTGTATAAAATCCTACAAATTATTTAATAATGTGACCCTCTCCACCAACTCTAGAGCAGAATGCTGTTTAATCCATCTTAACTCTTTACGGTAGGGAATTTGACATAGTTTAGCATTTACTACTTCTCCAATCATTACATATGTTTTAGTTCTGCCTCTTGAGCTAGATTATAAACCTGTGAATATTGGGGCCTTATGGATGAGTGCTCATGTTTACCAGACACTTAGAATGTGATTTCAAGTCTGCAGATATTTGCAGGATAAGCACTTGATCTTTCCAGACATCAAGGATAATGACTTAGTCCAAAGAGAAGCTGCCAGAGAGGGGGTTTCATGGTAATCTGGGAATTTCGGTGTGTCTAGAGACCTAGCATATGCTGTACACCTCCTCTATGTAGTAGTCCTCAGATTATGCTCACTTTCCACAGGTATTTTTGTCCTTCAGCCTAGCCAATCACAGCAAAACCACTCCCACAAAGAACTCACTATGAACCTGGCAGTAACTCCTCTTCCTCCAGCTAATCCAGGAGTTAAATCTGAATTCCAGAACCATGTGACTCATTCACATCTCCTGTTGGTGCTGTGTGGTATGTCTTCAAATGTAGCAAATGAAAGTGGCCTTAGGACATATACATATGCCTAAGGCATTCTTTCGGAGAAGGCAATGGCACCACACTCCAGTACTCCTGCCTGGAAAATTCCATGGATGGAGGAGCCTGGTAGGTTGCAGTCCCTGGGGTTGCTAAGACTCAGATACGACTGAGCGACTTCACTTTCACTTTTCACTTTCATGCATTAAGAGAAGGAAATGGCAACCCACTCCAGTGTGCTTGCCTGGAGAACCCCAGGGATGGCAGAGCTTGGTGGGCTGCCAGCTATGAGGTCGCACAGAGTCAGACACGACTGAAGCAACTTAGCAGCAGCAGCAGCAAGACATTCTCATTCAAATAATAATTTTTTGAAGTATGGGAAAAGAAACAGATTTACATTTCTGTAAATTTGGCTTAACGTAAGCACACAGGCATATTTGTATTTTTCCCGTCTGTAACAATCACACCTGGTTGTGCCAGTTATACTCAGAAAAAAATTAGAAACGACAGTGGCAGTTAAAAATTGGTATTAGTGCAATTCCAGTTTTTACTTCTCCTATTCTTTTGTACGAACCTCAAGCATTTTGACGTCTAGATGAGCTTCTTATTACCTACAATTCATTGTAATACACACAAAGAACATTTGTGTTGATAACGTTTATAAAGATAAAGATGTTTCATTTTTTGTCTTTGATTAAAGAATTTGTAAGATTTCTCTCTCTTAAAATGCATCTCTTTTATCTAACAAAAATGCATGGTTTACATAGGGGAAGTTTGAATGCTATGAAAATAAATTACTAGAATTTAGGTACTTTTCCAGGGCTTCCCAGGTGGTGGTTCAGTGGTAAAGAATTCACCCGCCAAGCAGAAGACACACTCCAGTATTCTTGCCTGGGAAATCCCCCAGACTGAAAAGCCTGGTGGGCTACAGTTCACGGGGTCAAAAAATTCAGACACGACTTATTGAGTAAACAACAACAACAAATGCCATTTCTTTCAGAAATAAATGTGTTACTGAACTATGTGGAAAAAGCTGAAAGAGCTCTTCTTTTAGGCTAGGGAGCCAGAAGTTAATGTCACTGAGTAAAAAAAAAAAAAAACAAGAGAAGTTGGAGCTGTATCAGAATTAATATAAGGACTCTCCTCACTGGGCAGCTTCTTAAATTGAAAGTGTTCTCAGGTCACCATGGTTAATGAGTGTTATTTACAGGAAGTAATTTAAGTACCAACTTAACTTCCACATCATGCAGAACTGTGCCTTGACCTACAAAGGTAATAAATAAGAGTTGTCTAGATCCATAATAGAAAGTAGGGTTGCAGTGTATGTCCTGTGAACTCATGGAAGGCACTGGTAGATGAGTAATTATTTCTTCCCCAGTGAACAAGAGGATGCCAGCCAGGAAAACCCATTCAGAAAGAAAAATAACGTTTTTGGGTGCTCTGCTGCTCGTTCTATGAGATGTGTTAACCAAGCTGAAAGTATATTCAGGTGAATATGACAGCTGAACAACTGGTTGAAATGTGAAACATATATTAACTAGCTAAAGGTTTGAGCTGTAAGAAATCAGTTTGATTTTACCGTCAGGTTAATGAGGGTGCTTCTTGCTTTGGGGTGTTGTTGAGGAGCGGTGATCACTGGCCAGTGAAGTCTAAGGAAAAGAGAAAGAATAAGTAAATAAACAGGTGGAAAGGGGATGTGTTTCCATGTCCAACTTTTAGTGTGGGAATAATTAATGTGCTTCCACTAACTCTCCCAGAACTTGACATCTGAGTGGCAGCAAGAAGTGGAACATGGCGATTGACAATCCTCATGTCATCTGAAGTGACAACGCACAGATAAACTCCATGGATTCTGTAAGCAGAGTTAAATATTTACATAGAGGTTATATGGAATTTTCTAAGCCTCTCAAAAATTGATTCGTGGTCACCTCAGAGTGACTGCAAATATGCTCAATGAGTTAGTTTTTTAAATAATTGAATTGAATTCTTTATCTTGCATACAATGAAACCTAGAATAATTTTTCTCTTTTGTCCAATAAGTAACGCTCACTCACTGTTAACATCTCAAAACTCTTCAAGCACCATCTTTCCTACAAAATCTTGCCTCTCACTTCCTCAGCTTCCTCAACAGATGAAGGCAGCTTCCCTCCTCCTCTACATCTTTGCAGGAAAGATCTTCTCTATCTCCTGTCTTCTAGCAAAATTTATCAATGTCATGCAGTGTATTTGCTTGTTTTTTTTCCCTCTCTCTCTCTTTTTTTGCAATGTTGTGTAGCATATGGGTCTTACTTCCCCAGCCAGCAATCAAACCTGTCCCCCTGCATGGGAACATGGAGTCTTAACCACTGGACTGCCAGGAAGTTCCTGTTTCCTCTTCTCGGTGAGGACTTTTCCTTGCAAGCCTGCTCCACTAGTACTGGTGGGAGAAACTTTGTGCTTAGCAGAGGAAATGATTTTTTTAATTGATGAAGAAAACTTCATCATTTCCTTTTATTCACATTTTCTCAACATCTTGAATTTAAACTTCCCAACTCCAATTTTTAACTTCATCAGCAGTCATATTCCCGGGGATGTGGCTCGTGTGTGTGCACATGTGTGTGCCTGTGTTTGTGAACCACAGGGACCCTTCCCTGTGTCTGTGACTGGGAGTCAAGGGAGTCAGTCCACCAACTAATATTTCTGAGTGCATAACATGAAACATGAATAGTTGAGCTATTGTATCCTAGTTTTTTTATTTGCTAAGTATATAACCCTGGGAAGCCACTAAACTGCTCTAAATGTTCATTCCTTCATCTTCAAACAAGTGAGGAAAACAATGCCCACCCCAAAGAATTACCATAACCTTAAGCAAGAGATGGAGAAGGCAATGGCACCCCACTCCAGTACTCTTGCCTGGAAAATCCCATGGACGGAGGAGCCTGGAAGGCTGCAATCCATGGGGTCGCTGAGGGTTGGACACGACTGAGCGACTTCACTTTCACTTTTCGCTTTCATGCATTGGAGAAGGAAATGGCAACCCACTCCAGTGTTCTTGCCTGGAGAATTCCAGGGACGGGGGAGCCTGGTGGGCTGCCGTCTATGAGGTCGCACAGAGTCGGACACTACTGAAGTGACTTAGTAGTAGTAGTAGTAAGTAAGAGAAATTTGGTGAAAATTCTTTATAAAATGAATCACTCTATTAAAATGAGGATTTTTTTTCAGGTGCATGCCTTTAGACTTACTCTCTCATCAGTAATATCACTGCATTGCAATTAGTGTTTTCATTCCTGTATCACCTATTATATTGAGAACTTTTCAAGGCAAAGACTTTGCTTCTCTAATATTGCAGGGGTATGTGGCACATGGTGATTTAGTTGCTAACTCATGTCTGACTCTTGGGACCCCATGGACTGTAACCCTCCAGGCTCCTCTGTCCATGGAATTTTCCAAGCAAGGACATTGGAGTGGGTTGCCATTCCCTTCTCCAGGGGATCTTCCTGACCCAGGGATCAGACCTGCATCTCCTGTATTCCAAGTGGGTCTCCTCTATTGCTCAGACACTTTCCCACTGAGCCACCAGGGAAACCCATATAACACTTAGTAAGTAATAAATATTTACTGATTAACACAGGGGTCTCCAAACTCAGAGATCTAAAGCCTGATGGTTTGAGGCTGAGCTGATGTAATAACAATAGAAATAAAGTATGTAATAAATGTAATGCACTTGAATAGCCTGAAACCATGCCTCCCTGCCACCCCAGTCCTTAGAAAACTGGTCCCTGGTGCCAAAAAGGTTGAGGATCATTAGATAACACATCCACTGAAGAATATGGAGAAAGAAAATTAAAGCATCCTTTGAACACATGGATGCCCAATAACTGTGAAAGCATAGTTGTGTGATCCCTGTCACCTGGGAAGATCACCTTGCAAGTAACATCTATTTAATTCCCCATTTACTTGATTTAATTATATTCAGCTATATTATTTGTGGCTCATTAAAATATATTTAATTAGTTTCACAAGTTAATTACTATAGAAGCTTTAATTACCCCCTTCCAATCTGCAGTGCCAGTTGTTACATTTCGTGTCAAATATGGAAGCAACTTTGAGGATGGTCACACTAGATGAATTAAAAAAAAAAAAAAGAAACTTCACAAAGTAAACTCCACCCATTGAATGATTTAGTAACAGCTGGGGAAACAGTTGTAAGGAGGACATAAAGTGAGACTTGACTAGAAAGAGGTGTTACAAGAAAACTGAGAAGTAACAGAAGTCTGAGCTTATAAGGAATGATTAAAGAAGTAGGTAGTCTTGAGTATCAGAGAAGGTGATGGCACCCCACTCCAGTACTCTTGCCTGGAAAATCCCATGGGTGGAGGAGCCTGGTAGGCTGCAGTCCATGGGGTCTCGAAGAGTCAGACATGACTGAGCGACTTCCCTTTCACTTTTCACTTTCATGCATTGGAGAAGGAAATGGCAACCCACTCCAGTGTTCTTGCCTGGAGAATCCCAGGGACGGGGGAGCCTGGTGGGCTGCCGTCAATGGGGTTGCACAGAGTCGGACACAACTGAAGTGACTTAGCAGCAGTAGTCTTGAATATGTGAATCAAAGGCTCTTTCTACAGTTTAAGGCAAGGAATATTATGAAAGGATGGAGGAGACAAATCCTGAAATTGGTGAAAATCTGCAGATTAAATAAACCCTTGTAAATCCATCCCCTGATATTTGAGACTACACTGCACTTTTTACTCTAACATTTAAAACTCTGAGCTCCAACTGTTGTTCTTGGCCTCAGTTACCTATATATGCACCCAAATACTGATTCTATTAAGTGCATAATCATTTAACATGTACCATATGTAAGGGACTGTGCTTTCAATATGTGAAGAATAAAACAATAGAGAAGAACATCCTGTTCCAGGATGGATAAATTTGCACACTTATCAGAACGAGAAGCAGCAAGAAGACATGTTGGTCAGACACTCAAGACAGAGATGATGACTAATGCTTCTGCCATGCAGCCTGGCATGTGACATCCTAGTTCAGCAACCAAAGGTCAAAGGCATGGCCCCTGCATTGGAATGACAAGAGTCCTAACCACTGGACCACCAAGGAAGTCCCTCTCTCATCATTTTAATTCCTTTCATTCAAGAATCAAATTTCAGAGAGATTCAGGTTGGCACCTGTCCATCATTGAACACCTCCATCCCTGGTACCTCCAGCCACTGCACAAAGGAAATGTTCATTTCATGAAAGGCACATCAGCCAGGTAATCCCCGAAGAAACGGAAATAGATTCTGAGTAGGCAAAACCATCAACATTTATCACAATGACATTTATCATTATTCATGTCAAGTGAAATAAGCCAGATAGAGAAAGACAAATGCTATGTGATCTCACTTGTATGTATGTGGAATCTGAAAAAGTCACACTCAAAAAAGCAGAATGTAGAATGAGGATTAGGTGGAAATGGGGACATGTAGGTCAAGGGTACACATTTATGAACACTATCTGGAAGTATAATGTAGATCATGGTGACAATAGTTGGGGCTTCCCTGGTGACTCAAATAGTGAAGAATCTGCCTGCAATGCAGGCGACCCAGATTTGATCCTTGGTTCAGGAAGATCCCCTGCAGAAGGAAATGGCTACTTACTCCAGTATTCTTGCCTGGAAAGTTACATTGACACAGTCCTTGGGGTCACAAAAAGTTGGATATTCTCTTTATAATGGTCTCACCATAACAACCACCACAAAATGGTAATTATATCAGGTGAAGAATGTGTTACCTAACTTTATTGTGATGAACAGTGTCCAACATACACATGTATCATCAAACTGTATATCTTAGATTTATGCCAGGTAACTTGTCAATACCTCAATAAAGCTGGGAAAGAAATCAGAATGGTTGGAGAAGTTTCCCCCATAGTTTCTGTAGCTTCTCCCAGATAAGTGTGTATCATGCACATTTCCTCACTTGTTTAACAGATTGAAACCCCACCCCACCCCACTATGCCCCCGTCAAATGGAAGATGTTAACTGTGTGATGACCACCAGCACATAGCTCTGGGACTCCTGGAGCCTAAGGACTGACAATGCTAACCCTTGTAACATCAGCCTGTTACCTTCCCAATCAGAGAACTCTGTACAGTTCACAGCATACACTGTGATGCCCCCACCCCCTCACCTGGCCTTTAAAAGTGCTTTGCTTGAGACCTTTTGGGGAGCTTGAGGTCTTTCAGAGCATGTCCACCTGTCTTGTGTCTTCGCATGGCCCTGAAATAAACTTTTCTCTGCTCCAATGCTGATGTTTCAATTTGTTTGGACTCACTGTGGGGTGAACAGGGGAACTGACTCTAACAAAGACACAGAGGGGTCCAGGACATGGAGCTTGGCTAAAATGTGTACATCTGCACAGCTCGGGCGAGCTCTTCTTGCTAGGTGCAGAGACCTAGGCAGTGACGCAGCCTTTCAGTGTTTTGAGGAGTAAATGTAATATGTGTGAATAAAGGGGGAAAAAAGCATTCCTCTTAAGATTGATTTTGGTGAAGAAAGTGTAGTTGCTCAGTCGTGTCTGACTTTTTGTGACCATATGTTCTCTAGCTCCTCTGTCCCCGGGACTCTCCAGGCAAGAATACTGGAGTGGGTTGCCATTCCTTTCTCCAGGGCATCTTCCTAACACAGGGATCAAACCCAGGTCACCTGCATAGCAGGCAGATTCTTTACCACTGTACTACCAAGGGAGTAAATAATTGGAGAAGAGTTGTGGTCCAGGGAGTTTTTTGTTTTGGAGCACAGACAAGACATGAATATGCTTGCAGCCTAAAGTGGGAAGCAGTGGAGAGGAAACGACAGAAGCAGGAAGAGAAATAAAGGCAGCAACCTACACCGGCAGAGGTGGGTGAGAGAAGGGCACAGGGCTCATTGCCCAGGCGCACTGAGGTCAGCAGAGCATCAGCTAGACCACGGGGCATTTACTCATCCTCTTCACAGTTTCCATCCATCCTTGGAAGCTAACTGCATGATAGGATGCTTTACAAAATGTGTTTGGTGTCCTAGGGCCTCTCCCAGGAAAGCTGGGAGCTTTCTCACTTCAAAAGCTATGTTGATTTTAGCCCCTTTATACAGCACTTTTGGAGTCACTGCCTGGGTGGCTGTTCTGTGTGAAGCCATGTGGGCGTGGGTGCCACTCAGTGAAGACTCGCTTGGCCTTGCGGAGCTTGGGGTTGGGAGGTGAGATAGGGTCCACACACTGGCAAATGCAGAGCCACAATGCAGTGTGATGTGGT
The DNA here is from genome assembly GCF_014754425.2 of Oryx dammah. Taxonomy (NCBI): domain Eukaryota; kingdom Metazoa; phylum Chordata; class Mammalia; order Artiodactyla; family Bovidae; genus Oryx; species Oryx dammah. The sequence continues at coordinate 56,660,751 of NW_024070206.1, forward strand.
CCTATATGTAACCCAGACCTGGGCACGTTTAAAACTCCTTGGTGGGAGTTCCCTGGTGGTCTGATGGTTCAGGCTCTGTGCTTTCACTGCAGGGGGCACCAGTTCAATGCCTGGTCAGGGAACTGAGGTCCCACATGCATTCTGGTCATTCTCAGGGTTGGGTGATGTGCTTTCCCAGGTTGGGGGCAGAAAAGAAAGGTGCAGTTCACTGTCCCAGCACAGTGATTCTTGAGTGCATAAACCTCATGTCCAGGGCAGTGGAAACAAACACTGGGCATCATCCCTAAATTTTCATTTTATTTTGAATTTCATCAGAGATGATTTTATAAAGCTCCCTGCAACCTACTCTCACATCAAAGAATATGAGAAATAACATTGACTTCGAAATGAGCAAGAATCATGGACTACATGGTGTTCCTAGAAATGGTATAAATACACTTTGTGAAATGTTACTATTTTGTTCTAAGTGCCATCTTTTGGACTCATATTGGTGGGAATATATTATGATAACTTCAAACTAGCCCGGGGCACGAGTCTGGGAGTTCCTGTGATAGTGAGACCTTTGCACATCTGAAGAACAGACAGAAGTGGAGACTTCAGTGGGGGGACTCATTTTGTTTGACTCAATGGATTTAAAAGGAGAAATCCAGAAAATTAACTCAGTTTCAACAATCAAACTAAAACCACCAAAGAGCTATAGATTCTTAGCTTATCAGTTAAATATTGTATATTAATTAGTTGCTGTTGTTTAGTTCTTTGTGTTATGTTCTTTAGTTAATCTAACCCAAATAAAGACTCAGGGTCAGAAGATGGTATGGACTGAACTGAAAGGTGAGAGTAAATTGCCTCATCTCTAAAGATAAATGGGGCTTCCCTGGTGGCTCAGATGGTAAAGAATCCGCCTGCATTGTAGGGGACCTGGTTTGATCCCTGGGTCGAGAAGATCCCCTGGAGAAGAGAATGGATGAATCCAGAGTGAAAAATATAAGTAGATGATTATACTGGAGCTCAACCTAATGCATTAAAACAAAAAAACAATTTCAACTACCACCAGAGAAACAGAGCTAAGGGGACAGAGAACAGTCATCCTTGCCTGAGAGGATGGCACACACCTTATAAATACACCACGTGAAAATAGATGGTAATGGACACTTGACATTTGTTAAACATAACCAACCAATAATTTTTTTAAAAAATTTAATTGTAAACTGAATGCTACAGAAAGAAGTACATTCCTCATAAACCCTGCTACGAGTCTGCTTATGACTTTGGAAGTATCATTAACGATCTTCGCTTTTTCATTGACTTTTGATTTGATAGCTGAAAGCCAAAAATGGTATATTGTTTTTTCTCAGAATTTCAGGTCAAGCTTTTTTTGATCCTATGTTTATGAGTTTGTTTTATTTATTAATTTTCCTGGAAGGGGACATGGTTGTTTTTAGAGCAATAGACACCCGGACGGTAAAAGTGTCAGCCTACAATACGGGAGACCCGGGTTCAATCCCTGGGTGGGGAAGATCCCCTGGAGAAGGAAATGGCAACCCACTCCAGTACTCTTGCCTGGAAAATCCCGTGGACGGAGGAGCCTACAGTCCCTGCGATCGTAAATGGTCGGACACAACTGAGCGACTTCACTTTCATTTTAGACACTCCTGGGAAGTAAAAAGGAATAATAACCTATTTCCCTTTTCATAATTCACGAGTATTTACTGACTTTTATAATAGTCTGCTTCCACGGAAATACACCACAGACTAGGTGGCTTAAATAACATAAATTTATTTTTTCACCGTTCTGGAGGCTGGAAGTTCGAGAGGAAGTTACCAACACGTCTGATTTCTGACGAGGGCTTCTTCCTGTCTTGTGCGTCCTCCCGGCATCCTCCTCTGAGCTCACGTGGAAGGAGAGAGCGCTAGCTCTCTTCCTTTCCTCATAAGAACACCAATTTTATGGGATTAGGGGCCTACACTTATAACCGTATTTAATCTTAATTACCTCCATAAAGGTTCAGCTCTAAATAAAGTCATGTTGCGGGCTGGAGCTTAAATATATGAATTTAGGGGAGATACATTTCATCTATACTAGCTCTATAATGATATATTTATATTATTCATTGTTTCACACATTTATTCACACATTTAAACTTCTAATTTTCTATAGTTTCATATATCTAAGCTTTTTCTTAAAAATCTTATTTAAACTTCTAAAATGTTGCTGAAAACTTGAGAGATCTCTGGTTTGGGTAGATGGTCTGAAAATTCCTAAGGCTTCAACTTTGAGTCAGAAATCCCCTGAAACTAATTCTGTGTAACCTGTTTGTGATATGTTGTGCATTTAGTGGCATTAAAATATTTAGAGATAAAGCAAGCTTAGCATAGTTTATGAATTCATCTTATAAAACAGAGAAATTGTTTACCATAAAGGAAGAATATTAAGTGTGACAAGTTGGACTTAAATGATGAAGAAATGGTTTATGACAGGTTAATCCCCTGAAAAGGTCCCAAAACCGCTTTGATAAAGAGAAGTGAAGGGTTGACTGAGCAGATAAGGCTATTGTGAGGGGGCTGAAATCTCATTTATTTTGTTTCTTTGCATAATAAAGTCTAGAAGAGATAAACCAAGAATCAGAAAAGTGCAAATACAGTCTATATAAAACCAAGCACTTTTCAGATGAAAGGAAATTTCATTTTCAACTGTGTGACACATTGTCATGTAGAATTTAAAACCACGAAACATTGTTTTTATATATTTCATAAGAACAAATTCAGTTTAGGAGAAAGCACAGATGAGAAGATTGGGTGTTCCACTCATAGAACACTCCCATGATTTTGTCCCAAATAGACTAAACAGAAATTAACGGTCAAAGAACAATCCAGAAAGGCCTCCATGAGGAGCTTTCTCATTTTCATAAAACTTGATTAGACTCCTTGACCTGTAGTTATGGATATTTTAGACCTGTTGAGTTGCTGCCATCAGTACACATTTCACTGTGCAATCCAATTTATTTCTCACACGCAGTGGCAGGTTTGAACAAACCCTCAATCTGAATTTGTCCTTCTCAGTTTTAACACGCTTGCTGCAACTTGGCCTCCTAGATTCATGTTATCTCTTTCTAGCCTCTGCTGCTGCTGCTAAGTTACTTCACTCGTGTCTGACTCTGTGCGACCCCATAGACAGCAGCCCGCCAGTCTCCCCTGTCCCTGGGATTCTCCAGGCAAGAACACTGGAGTGGGTTGCCATTTTCTTCTCCAATGCATGAAAGTGAAAAGTGAAAGGGAAGTCGCTCAGTCGTATCCGACTCTTAGCGACCCCATGGACTGCAGCCTACCGGGCTCCTCTGTCTATAGGATTTTCCAGGCAAGAGTACTGGAGTGGGGGCCATTGTTTCTAGCCTCTAGTATCCTCAAAACATGGGTTATTTCCAGGGCAAACTTAAAAATATTTTTTTTATTACAACATCTGTGGAGAGATGGCAAAGTGAATTTCATCTATGTCTCCTGGGCTGTGTGTTCTGTTTGTGTTTTCTGAGTCCTAGAAACAGGTCAGAGACCACCCCTGGAACATTAAAAGGGATGGAAATAGTAGCAAAAGAATCAGCTTCTCGAAAGATCCACCAGCTTCTTAGTAGGAGCACTTCTTTCTGAGAAACCTATTTTCATTTTGTCCTCTGACACTCTGGACCCTCAAAGCAACCTAGAAGTTCCCAACCACGCAAACTCATTCAGGTCCTGACCAGGCTCTTACCTCCCAAGCTGGAGGGCATGATCCTAAGATCAGGAGCAAAGCCTGGATGTCCCCTCTCACCACGCCTTTTCAGCATCATACTGGAAATCTCACTCTGCCTTTCAACATCATATTGGAAGTTCTTGATAATGCAAGAAAGCAAGAAAATGAAATACAAGGTAAGCGGGCTGGGTGGGAAGAGATAAAACTGTCTTTGTTCACAGATGACATGACTACCTATGCAGAGATTTTTTGGTCTCACCTGCAGTTTTTTAGTCTACACCTGTTTAACCCATCTGGGACATTTTTCTTTGACAAAGGTAATCTTTCACAGGTTTAAATATCCTAACATGAAGGACTTTTATCTCTGCCTGGCCTTAGAGGAATTTTTTTTTAGAAGAATGTTTTTGCTTTCATGAGTTTCTGATTCATAAGGTCAATTTCAGAAGATAAAAGAAAAGTTTCCCTTAAATTTGGAAGCGTGTACTTCTCTGGGATAAAGACCAAACCAAAGTCCTTTAGTTTTCTCAGACTCTTAAATACACCCAAAGTCAGGCTAAATCGCATGCCAAAATACCTGAGAACTACACTAGCTGGACTGAAGTCATTTTTTTAGAGATGAAATACCTTAACGGGATTAAATTGACCTATGGGACAGGAAATAAAATGATTCAATTCTCTAAATTGAGGTTCCCTTAGCTAAGCAATTCTTTTCATGCATGTTATGTATTTTTCATGTGTTCAAGGGATCAATCAACAATATTAACAATAAACACATACACACTTACTCTGAAATAAAATGAAAAGTGTATTTAAAGAGTTTCTGTTTATCTTTCAGAAATCTTTCATGAGAGTCAAATCTCTGGATTACACATGGCAGTCAATTTTATTTAAATTATCTTTCCAATCTTGACAAGGATAACTACTTCTGTAGCTTTAGAAAGAGGTATATTGCAATTGCCTAAAATTTTAATGTAAAAAATAAAGGAAGCTCCTTTTGAGAGGTAGCTGCTAGATAAAGTAGGAAATGATCCATTTTTTCTCTCCTTTTTTCCCTTCTTTCCAGAACTTTCTCGGAGTAGCTACTTTATTTTACTCTCAATTTAGACAAGTATGTGCTCTCGAATTCTGTGTGTGTGTTTGTGACTCCAGGGCCAATTTTGGGCAGTGGACAAGATTTCCTTAAATCTATTGATGACACAGTCAGACAACTGTTTCCTTTCTAATGGGAAGGGATCGGGGTAAGATAGCTAGCAGCCACTTTCATTTGGGGACTGTGATAAAAGAGACTCTGTAGAAGGTTTTTGCATCTTATTATCAGACATTCTGCTGAAGCAGTTCTTTATAATGGAAAAAAAAAAGGAGTCTTTCTCCTGAGACTATCTAAAGCTCCATGCTGTTCATTAACAGGGCTGAACAGAGAGGTCTTACATCTTTATTCAAAACTAACACGGACAAGTCTTTACAGAACTTATTAGAGCCCCCTTTGTTACCCAGGCTACCTTGTTTCTTTAAGCTCGTCCTCTGGCTGTGCACAGATCACTCCAAAGAGGGCACATTCGATCTCTTTACTGCAAATGAAGATGGCTTGCCACTGAGCCAATAGACCAGTCAGTGGGTACTGGCAATCTGGAAGTGTGTGCTGAGTTTCTTTCTTTTCATTTCTTAAAGAAGTACATAAATTAAAAAAAATAAACAACAACAACAACAACAAAACTTGATTAGGGCATCTGGTCCCGGGAACTGAAATTATGAGAGCAGAAAAGAGAAAATTAATATGAGATGTTGAAACTAAAGATATTCTAATCCGACCTGGCTGTGATGAGAACAAGGTGTTAGGTGATAGGATGTGTCAGGCCAAATTCATGGGTCAGAACAGAGTGATGCTCTTTCAGTTCCGAAAAGGAAGCATTTTCGTTTTGCATTTTCAGATTCACCAGAGGATGCATAATCAACTTCACTTCACCCAGGTGAACCAGTCTCCCTTGGCCTTTTCCCTTTTGCCTGGAATAACATCCATGCTCATGAATTTTTAAAAAAGCAGCTGAAGATAATGTATTTCATGTAATTACCATTGAAACTGCTGAAAATCCCACCTGAGAAAGGTTCTAAACCCATAAAAAGACTACAGAGTGTTCACATGCTGCCAGCATGCCAGCAGCAACCACCTGAAGCCCTACTATTAAATTTAGAGAATGCCAAGGCACAGGGTCCATGTGTAATGAGAAGGAAAACTCAGACTGAACGCTGGTTTGTTTGTAATACTCTGTGTTAATGTGAACACACACTCTGCTGCTCTGTGGGCTATGCATGGGGGCAGTCACATGTGCTCTGATACAGGGGCAAGGGGCAAGGGGCAAAGGGGCGACAGAAGAGGAGATGGCACCACTGATCCAATGGATAAGAGTTTGAGCAAACTCTGGATGATTGTGGAGGACAGGGAAGCCTGGGGTGCTGCAGTCCGTGGGGTCTCAAAGAGTAGGACATGACTGAGCAACTGAACAACAACAAAGGGGCAACCCTGATGACCCTCCTCATTAACTGAACAAACCACTTCCCCTTTCTGTGACTCAGTTTCCTCATCTATAAAAGGGGCTCAGCAGCAGTTCGCATCTCACAGAGTTGTGGAGTAAAATGACTTACAGAATGTGCAGCACTTAGAAAGCGACTGGCACACTTCAGCACTCTGTTAACTGTAATTGTAAACATTTCTGTCGAGTTGGTTCAACAGGGGCATAACAATCACTGCAAAAAATTTTAAAAATGCGAGTAAGTAAAAAGAATAAATTGTTATCTAGGTATATGATTTTGTGTTTCTTGGTGACAAAGTTTTTGAGTTTGGAACTTATTTTCCCATTGGAGAAGATATATTTTTGCCGTTGCTCAGTCGCCAAGTCATGTGCAACTCTTTGCAACCCCATGGACTGCAGCATGCCAGGCTTCCCTGTCCTTCACCTTCTCCTGGAGTTTGCCCAGGTTTATGTCCACTGAGTCAGTGATGGCATCCAACCACCTCATCCTCAGTTGCCCCCTTCTCCTCCTGTCCTCAATCTTTCCCAGAATCAGGGTCTTTTCCAATGAGTCGGCTATTATATGCACATATATGTTAGTAGAATATAATTGCTTTACAATGTGGTGGTAGTCTCTGCTGTATATCAATATGAATCAATCATAATTATTATATGTGTATACATGCATATGTAATTATATGCATATACGTGTGTGTGTATCTATATATGTATATACGCCCTCCCGCTTGAGCCTTTCCCCACCATCCGCTCCCTGTAGGTCATCACAGAGCACCATGCGAAGCTCCCTGTGTTATGCCGTAGCTCCCTGCTCCTTCCCCACTGTGTCCACAGTTTCTTCTCTGTGTCTAATGTGCATGTCTTCTCTGTAAAGAGGTTCATCTGTACTATTCTATTTAAGATTCGTTTCCTGCTGGCATTGTGATTTTAGGGGTGTCGACGGGTGTAAAGGAGCACAAAGAGTGATGATCTTCGTGGGGGCTGGTTTATTAGCAACCTGAAGAACTGTGGTTTCTCCAGGGCACTTTTTGTTTTCCTGAACATGGAGCCATTATTAAAGGAATTGTGCTTTTTATTATATAAATCCTATAATATTTTTGTTTGATGATCTATTTTTTAATAGTTTTCTTATAGTTTCATATTATTTGTGTCCATGTGTATGTATCTTTCTTTTCAAAAAATAAGCTTAAATTTTGTGTATTTTATTGTATGTAATTTTTACCACAGATGGGAAAAAAGTGTAAGCACATGTTCCCTAGATTATACGCTTGATGAATTTAATGGTTTTCTGTTGTCTCTCACTTACTTTGCAATGCATCAGAAGATGAGATGGGTTAATAAATGGATAGAGGAATAGATGGATTCAAATATGATAAAGTAAATTAAAAAAAATAGTTATAAAATCTAGATGGTTGGCATATGAGAATTCACTGTAAAGTTATTTTAGTGTTTATGTAGTTTTGAAAATGTTCCTAATAAAGTGTTGAAAAACAACAGGAATTATAAACATAATATTCACTATAACTATATTTTCCATGATTTTGTTTGGGGTACCTAAATTGTATTTTTGCCTAAATATTAATTTAAAGTAAAATGATTTAAATCTATAAATTTATATTTGGCCAAATTTCCATGAATAGATTCACATAGAGCTTCCCTACAATATATTTCATATTGACCACCAGACTCTTATTCATGAGTTTTTCATGGATTCCAGCAAGATTCTGTTAGTTTATGTTTATTTTAAAGCAATGTTTCCTAAATAAATAAATGCATTATATATTTTCTTATAATAATATATATCAACTTTATTCCTCTATAGGCCTTTAATATTATTTTTGTTTCACTATAATAATTTTGCTTATGTTTTCCATGTGAAGCAAATAATCTATACATGTATATATTCTACAATTAGTTGTTTCTAAATAAATGCATCTTTCAATACTTAAATATTTACCTAACTTTAGTAGTCAAAGTAGTATTTTTTTTTCTTTTTTTTTTTAAATTTATTTATTTTTTATTTTACTTTACAATTCTGTATTAGTTTTGCCATACATTGACATGAATCCACCACGGGTGTTGGCAATACGGTTGATATATTTTGAAAATAATTACAATAATTTATTTACAATTTGGGTAAACTAGTAACCTTTTTATTTTTTGCTTGATTTTGAAAGTGTCCTTATTAAAAGCTCACATTTTGTAAATTTAAATATACCCAGATCACTTAAAAAGAGTAGCATTTTAATTTTATAGCAGTAATTTTGTCAACCTTTTGTAACTTTACATTGATTTTATGATTATTTTAATATTCACTAGTTTTTATTTTTCTAGACGTTTAAACTATTCTTGTCACATAATATTGGTGTCTGATAATTTTATAGTGATTAACATATGTTATAGGCTGAATTGTGACCCCCTTCCAAATTCATATGTTGACATGCTAACCCGAGCACTGTAGAATGTGACAGCCTTTGCAGATAGGGTCTCTAAAGAAGTAATTAAGGTAAAATGAGGTCACTGGAGTGGGCTCCACTGTGAGTCATATTCAATATGACTGATGTCCTTGTAAGAGGGGGAGACTGGGACACAGACACACAGGAGGGACGCACATCGCAGGCCTCAGGGAGAAGATGGCCATCAGCACGCCCGGGAGGGAGTCAGTCATCCCAGGAAACCAGCGCGGCCGAGGTCTGGGTCTTGAACTCCTGCTCCCCAGAATGGCGGTATAAGCGTCTGCTGCTTAAGCCTCACAGTCTGTGGCACTCTGTGATGACAGCCCTGGAAAACTAATGTAGTGACTATCATTTCTCAAATTATCCCGCAAAATGAGATGTTCTTAAAATGTGTAAAAATGTTCTCAGATTTGAATATGGATGAATATATTTTATTTCTTTCGGAGAAGATACGGTGTGAAACAGCATCAATACATCATCATTTCTGATGCTCATACAGGACTCCTGACAGATGGGTTGAAAACAGAAATCTCAATCTAGATTTATTTATGTTTTACTCTTGTGACAACATATCTATTGCAAAATTTAAAAAATTAATCAAAAATGGGACAGTAGGTGGTAATATTTTGTAAACTCCTGCTGTCCTTATGGTTATTGTGTCTGGATATTAAAATATCCAGTGACAACATCATATACAAATTTTAAAAGTGCTGTAAATCAAGCAACTTGGATGGAATGGATGAAAATGTATTCTGAAAAAAAATGTATTTGATTACTCACATTCATGCCAGAGACTTGTGTGAATAGCTTAAAGGAAATTATTTTGTGTAAGGGTGGACATATGTTATATATCAAAACTAATGCCATTTATATAATATGCTAATTAAATATGTAACAAAATAAATGAACCTTAAAATTAGACTTTTAACTATTTCATCTATACCTTTAGAATTTAGAAATCTATGTTCAGCAAAAGCCTTCTGTGTGTTAATGGACATTCAGTTTAAATATTTCAAATAGGCCTGCAAAAAACAAAAGGAAACAACAAATGGAAATGAAAATACACACACACACACACACACGTTATTCTAAATGTCTGATGCATTCTTTTGCCTTTATAACAAAAGAAATTGTCCAGGTTATTTTTTTTTAACACAGTTGAGTAAATGTTTCATCAAAAGATAAAAAACTGCTTGAAAATGGTTTAACTTGTGCTACCTTAAAGCCTTGCCTCTCTGCCATGTTTGCAGTTTCGTGAGCTTTGCAATGCTGCTGATGGACTCTGTGCGACCCCATAGACAGCAGCCCACCAGGCTCCCGCATCCCTGGGATTCTCCAGGCAAGAACACTTGAGTGGGTTGCCATTTCCTTCTCCAGTGTATGAAAGGGGAAAATGAAAGTGAAGTTGCTCAGTCGTGTCCGACTCTTGGTGACTCCATGGACTGTAGCCTACCAGGCTCATCCATCCATGGGATTTTCCAGGCAAGAGTGCTGGAGTAGGGTGCCATTGCCTTCTCCGAGCTTTGCAATGGCAACAAACAATTCTAGCTTTTCCGATTGTGCAAGTGTAGACAATAAGTGACTTCACTTTCTGCTCCTTGCTTGCTAGTGTACCACAAAGGTAATGGGGAACATTAATGGTTGGAAAGTCCATTGTTTCTGCTATTTATTTGCTTTGTTCATCATACTTCTCCATTTTTCACGCAGACTTTGAAATTCCCCGACTCAGGAAAGTGAGCTGGTGGCAGAAATAAAAAAGGAAACAGAAGTTAGTGCCCTTTTTGAGCTTTCAAATATCAAGGACAAGGCCAAAGCAACAGGTTGGAAAAGCCAGCTCCCAAGACTGACTCTCCCCTTGGTCCTTCTAACCAAAGGGATAAGGGATCAAAGCATCTCTTTGCCAGGGAAGAAAAGGTATGGACAGTTATTGAGGCACCCAAGTAGTCTGCCCCTCCAAGAAGGGGCCTTGAGTCCTAGGGGTCATAAGCCAGGAAGGGATTTCCCAGGCAAGAATACTGGAGTGGGTTGCCATTTTACTCCTGGGAATTTCTCCTACCCAGAGATCGAATCTGAGTCTCTGTCTCCTGCATTGACAGGCAGATTCTTTACCTCTGAGCCACCTGGGAAGCCCAAGAGGAACACACATCTTGTTTAATTGAAAGGCAGGAATAATTAATCATTCTTAGTGGTCATGTATGGATATGAGAGTAGGACTGTGAAGAAGGCTGAGCAGCAAAGAATTGATGCTTTTGAACTGTGGTGTTGGAGAAGACTCTTGAGAGTCCCTTGGACTGCAAGGAGATCCAACCAGTCCATTCTGAAGGAGATCAACCCTGGGATTTCTTTGGAATGAATGATGCTAAAGCTGAAACTCCAGTACTTTGGCCACCTCACAAGAAGAGTTGACTTATTGGAAAAGACTGATGCTGGGAGGGATTGGGGGCAGGAGGAGAAGGGGACGACAGAGGATGAGATGGCTGGATGGCATCACTGACTCGATGGACATGAGTCTGAGTGAACTCCGGGAGATGGTGATGGACAGGGAGGCCTGGCGTGCTGTGATTCATGGGGTCGCAAAGAGTCGGACACGACTGAGTGACTGAACTGAACTGAACAGCAAAACTGTGTAAGATTGAATTGAGGAGTTGTTCAAATACTGATATATGGTCTTAATTGTTTAACAGCCAGGCCACCAACAACAGCAAAACCATATATAAACTGCAACTATTAAGTAGTAAAGTTATTTTTATAACATGAACCCATCCAGTTAAGCCCATATCAATGAAGCAGTTTATTAAAAGAGCTACTTTTTAGACTTAAAATGAAATGACAACCCACTTCAGTGTTCTTGCCTGAAGAATCCCAGGGATGGAGGAGCCTGGTGGGCTGCCATCTATGGGGTCGCACAGAGTCAGAAACGACTGAAGCGACTTAGCAGCAGCAGCAGCAGACTTAAAAAAAAAATCTGTTAGAGAGCCAAATGTGTTTATGTTGTAGAAACAGTGGAAATCACATTCTGCCCTCTGAGCATACATTCTTTAAACTTGCAGCTAAATTGCTATGTAGTAGAGAAACCACATAGAATACTTATACATGTAATAAAATATCATTATCTTTTTATTTTATGACTACTGAACAGACTTCTGAGGTAGATGAAATCATGTACAAAGCATTTAAGCGATGCTTTCTCCTAAATAATCTCTCCTTAATGTACCAGATGAGTAACATCCCAGAATCAATTATGTAAAGAACATATTAAGAAATATCCCTGGAGGTCCAGTGGCTAAGACTTTGCCTTTCAATGCAGGAGATGTGGGTTCAGTCCTTGGTTGGAAAGCTAAGATCCTACATGCCTCATGACCAAAAAAATTGAAAATATAAAACATAAGCATATTGCAACAAATTCAATAAAGATTTTTAAAATGGCCCACATCAGAAAAAAAATTCTAAAAATAAAATAAAGGACATATTAGGAAACTCTGATGAGCCATGTCCTAACTCCTCATCTCGGACCACCACCGCTGACCCCTTCCCTGTCCTCCCTAAAATCCAAACTTGTTTTTAAGTGTTTCAGAAGTGCTGTCTTCTTTCCCACTCAGGAGTGTCTGCATCAGCTGCTCCATCTGCTGGAATCCCCAGTCTCTATGCACTACCTTTCCTTCTGTAGATCCCAGAAAAACATCACCTTTCTCCACTCTGCTTTTCTACCACCACCCCAGCACTCACTGCCTTGGACCCCAACTCCACTCTCTCCCTCCCCCATCACCTGACCAATTTGCAGATTCTCAGAGTCAGTGAGTGCGTTGACTTTCTTCATAACATGTATCTGACGTGGTGATTATGGTGTCCACAGGATGGTTATGTGTTTAAGACCTTTTACCTTCTCCCTAATTTGTAAGATTCTTGACGGATCTTAATGTTCCTTCTGTTGCCATCTTAAGTCCAAGGCATAGGGTAGACACACAATAAACATTTTTCCATATTGTCTTGGTCAGTCTGGGCTTCTGTTACAACCTATCATAGCAGGGTGGCTTAAACAGCAGACATTTATTTCTCAAGATCAAGGTTCTGGTGGGTCGTTGTCTGATGGGGGCATTCTTCCTGGGGTGTGAACACTCATCTCCTTGTGCCCTCAACTGTTGGAGAGCAGAGAATAGTCCCCTCTCTCTTCTGTTTCTTTAATAAGGAGAGCACCACCCACATGATCAAATTACTTCTCAAGGACCCTACCTTTATCACACTAGAGATTTAAGCTTTGACATATGAATTTGAGGAGGGTGTGCTAGAGGGTGAATAAGACCAGCATGTAGCTCATAGCGATGTATTTACCATATAATGTTAAATGGCAAACAATATAAATAATCTTAAATGTTTCCATAAATCTCTGAGCTTATTATTATCCTTTGAAATGGTGAAGGGCAAAGTGGACGATTATCCTAAAAGCATTTTTAGAGTACTGAGATCTGATCAAGAAACTGGTATAAATGTGAGAGTTGGACATTAAAGAAGGCTGAACACCAAAGAATTGATGCTTTCAAACTGTGGTGGTGGAGAAGACTCTTGACAGTCTCTTGGACTGCAAGGAGATCAAACCAGTCAATCCTAAAGGAAATAAGTCCTGAATATTCATCGGAAGGATGACGTTGAATCTGTAGCTTCAATCCTTTGGCCACCTGATGTGAAGAGCTGAATCATTAGAAAAGACCCTGATGCTGGGGAAGAGTGAAAGCAAAAGGAGAAGGGGGTAACAGAGGATAAGATGGTTAGATAGCATCACCAACTCAATGGACATGAATCTGAGCAAGAACAGGGGAGCCTGGCATGCTGTAGTCCATGGAGTCGCAAAGAGTCATACACGACTTAGTGACTGAACAGTAACAACTGATAGAGAATGAGACACTAAAGGAAATCTCTGATGGGATTCTCCTGCCTTGAACCACTTAACCTCTCCATATCTAGTGATTCTGGAGGGTCAGTCAACCTGAAGCATCTCCCACCACACAGGGTCCAAGAAGGAGGCAGTAGGTTTGTCCTTTTCAAGTTGCCTTTGGGTATGAGAACAATAATGACCTTCATTCTTCCAAGGGAAAGTCCAAATCCCAAGACAAGACTCTGAGTCTCATCCTGAGATGAGGAAGAGAGAAAAGCATAAATATTATTCAGATTCTAAAGAAATATTAGGGAACTTTGCCTCAGGTCAACAGATCTCTAGTCTTGGGAAAGACTAGAGATCTCTTCAAGAAAATCAGAGATACCAAGGGAACATTTCATGCAAAGATGGGCTCAATAAAGGACAGAATTGGTATGGACCTAACAGAAGCAGAAGATATTAAGAAGAGGTGGCAAGAATACATGGAAGAACTATACAAAAAAGATCTTCATGACCCAGATAGTCATGATGTGATCACTAATCTAGAACCAGACATCTTGGAATGTGAAGTCAAGTGGGCCTTAGAAAGCATCACTATGAATAAAGCTAGTGGAGGTGATGGAATTCTAGTTGATTTCAAATCCTGAAAGATGATGCTGTGAAAGTGCTACACTCAATATGCCAGCAAATTTGGAAAACTCAGCAGTGGCCATGGGACTGGAAAAGGTCAGTTTTCATTTCAATTCCAAAGAAAGGCAATGCCAAAGAATGCTCAAACTACTGCACAATTGCACTCATCTCACGTGCTAGTAAAGTAATGCTCAAAATTCTCCAAGCCAGGCTTCAGCAATACGTGAACTATGAACTTCCTGATGTTCAAGCTGGTTTTAGTAAAGGCAGAGGAACCAGAGATCAAATTGCCAACATCCGCTGGATCATGGAAAAAGCAAGAGAGTTCCAGAAAAACATCTATTTCTGCTTTATTGACTATGCCAAAGCCTTTGACTGTGTGGATCACAATAAACTGTGGAAAATTCTGAAAGAGATGGGAATACCAGACCACCTGACCTGCCTCTTGAGAAATCTGTATGCAAGTCAGGAAGCAACAGTTAGAACTGGACATGGAACAACAGACTGGTTCCAAATAGGAAAAGGAGTACGTCAAGGCTGTATATTGTCACCCTGCTTATTTAACTTCTATGCAGAGCACATCATGAGAAACGCTGGGCTGGAAGAAACACAAGCTGGAATCAAGACTGCCGGGAGAAATATAAATAACCTCAGATATGCAGATGACACCACCCTTATGGCAGAAAGTGAAGAGGAACTAAAAAGCCTCTTGATGAAAGTGAAAGAGGAGAGTGAAAAAGTTGGCCGAAAGCTCAACGTTCAGAAAACGAAGATCATGGCGTCCGGTCCCATCACTTTACGGGATATAGATGGGGAAACAGTGGAAACGGTGTCAGCCTTTATTTTTGGGGGCTCCAGAATCACTGCAGATGGTGACTGCAGCCATGAAATTAAAAGACACTTACTCCTTGGAAGAAAAGTTATGACCAACCTAGATAGTATATTCAAAAGCAGAGACATTACTTTGCCGACTAAGGTCCGTCTAGTCAAAGCTATGGTTTTTCCTGTGGTCACATATGGATGTAAGAGGTGGACTGTGAAGAAGGCTGAGCACTGAAGAATTGATGGTTTTGAACTGTGGTGTTGGAG
This sequence comes from Oryx dammah, assembly GCF_014754425.2. NCBI lineage: Eukaryota > Metazoa > Chordata > Mammalia > Artiodactyla > Bovidae > Oryx > Oryx dammah. The sequence continues at coordinate 56,676,045 of NW_024070206.1, forward strand.
GAGACTCTTGAGAGTCGCTTGGACTGCAAGGAGATCCAACCAGTCCATTCTGAAGGAGATCAACCCTGGGATTTCTTTGGAAGGAATGATGCTAAAGCTGAAACTCCAGTACTTTGGCCACCTCATGTGAAGAGTTGACTCCTTGGAAAAGACTCTGATGCTAGGAGGGATTGGAGGCAGAAGGAGAAGGGGACGACAGAGGATGAGATGGCTGGATGGCATCACGGACTCGATGGATGTGAGTCTGAGTGAACTCCGGGAGATGGTGATGAACAGGGAGGCCTGGCGTGCTGTGATTCATGGGGTCGCAAAGAGTCGGACACGACTGAGCGACTGAACTGAACTTGCCTCAGGTCGTCATGGGAAAGGTACATTTCTTAAATTTAAATCTAGGGATTCACATTGTCATCCAGCTTTGCCAAAGGCTTTTCTTTTTTAAATAAGTATCATTCTTATTCCTTATTTTCAGATAATCTAACATTAGTTCATGTGTTATAATCATGTTTATGTGATTTTTCCTTCTTGTAGTCCACCTCAATTATCCACATGACTGGTCCATCAAAATAGGTTTATAGGATGTCCCTGGTGGTCCAGTGGATAAGACACTCCCAATGCAGAGGGCCTGGGTTTGATCCCTGGTCAAGGAGCTAGAGCCTGCATGCTTCAGCTAAAAACCTCACATGTCACAACAAAGACTAGGATCCTGCCTGCTGCAATTAAGACCTGTTGCAACCAAATAAATTTTTAAAAATACAGCAGCCGGTATTCTTGAGATGAAAATGTATCATTAGAACTGGGGTTTATGATTTTACAAAATAGCTTTATAAATATAGAAAACAGATAAATTGCGATTGTAGTTTCAAAATGATACAGTTCCTTAAGACAAACCAAAGCACTGAAGATGGAGACCAAAATTTCATATCACGGACAAGGGACAAGTGTTGATTTGCATTTTGCCTTTTACCGATACCTTGTTCATCTTAATAAAATTGTTATACAGCAAGGTAGGGAGTGCTGAAAACAGTAGGAAGAGGAGGGGAAATATGGGAAGAAACAACCTTATGTGTTAAAGTCAATATATAACAGAATACAGACGATGCTCAGGTTTCAGAAATTATAGTCTGCAGTCCTCTTTGCTTTCCTCTGTATTTTTAGCATGACTCTCTTTCACTTATGTGTATTTTCTCTAGTTCTCAGGCCGATTCTTGCTTCTTTGTGTCTCAGGGTCACCTCTTGTGGGACTAATAATCTAATCTTCATAGTGTCTCATCCATTTACTAATTCACAAAAATCAGCATAGCCTTCCAACCACAATTCTCATAACAAGGCAATAGATCATTTGTTCAAGGATGTGTCGTCCTATGATTCAACGTGAAGTACTTCGAGGGCGGGGTCAGGGGGTGGATCAAGTTTGTCTGTAGCAAGATGGCCATAGAGCATTTCCATTAAATCCCTTTTTCTGCTCTCACTCACCATGTCTGTTTAACATAAGAACATTTCTTAGGTAATATGGTTTTTGAAATGAGGGCATCATCATGGGTCGTTGTTTATTTCACCAATGAATCTTCTACTACGAAGAGGTCTAGGAATTTACATCAGAAGGTGCCATTGAGAATGTGAGGGTAGGATACATGCTAAAAGGACTTGAAAAGACTTATAAGAGTGATAGAAATAGAAAATATTTGCTGGAAAGCCATCCTTAGTTATTTTGCTTTGTTTTTAAATTAATTTTTATTGGAGTATAGTTGCTTAACAATGTTTTGTTAGTTTCTACTGTACAGCAAAAGGTATCAAGCATATATATATATACATATATCCCCTCCCTTTTGGGTTTTCTTCCCATTCAGATTACCACAGAGCAGTAAGTAGAGTTCCCTGTGCTATGCAGTAGGTCCCCATTAGTTATCTGTTTTTATATAATATCAATAGTGTATGACATTCTCAGTTTTTAAACACTATCTGTAAAGGTAACCACAGAAGTCAGAATAACACCAGAAAAGGATAAAACACACTTGTATGAGCAAGAATTTCTGCATAAAGCACTAAAATTAAATACCTAAGGTGACAGAAGGTAACCACAAAAATGAGAAAGAGAACTTGAGAGGGGAAGTAAGCAATATGAGAATCTATTTAATGTAGCTCAGATTAAAACCAGGTATGCAAGGAGTTGTGGATCCCTCCTTGTGTGCATGAGGGTGAAGGGCAGACACTTTATACAAGAAATGTGGAATCAGATGCTTAGTTTTACTGTTGCTGTTTAACTTAGCTCTGGGAGTCACACATTTGCATTGGTCTTTTGCCAGGTTCAATCCCTGGGTTGGGAAGATCCCCTGGAGAAAGGAATGGCAAGCTACTCTAGTATTCTTGCCTGAAGAATTCCATGGGCAGAGGAGACAGGCAGGCTATAGTCCGAGGGGTCACTGAGAGTCGGACTAACACTTTGGAGTCATGGCCAAGAGGAACAAACAGTGCCGCCATACGGTGTGGACTAGGCCTGGGTACACGTGCTGGGCATTAGCGATCAAAGCCTCCCACATCTTTCCAGGAAAGAAGAACACATCATTATTTTTACCTTTTCCCACATGAGATCTGGCATTGGCATGGAAAATGCTTTTTTCCCACTTGGACTCGAAAATCTTAGGCAAAATACCATCTTTCTTATGCTTTGAGCAGCCAAGTATACAATGGGTCTTGAGTAATAATTGCAAATGAGACAAAACCCATTCTGGTTGTGTTCTACAGAGATAACAAAATATGCATAAAAAAAGAAAGGGGTATCTGCCTCATGACAGAAGACCGTTCTTTGTAAACCTTGAATTGACTTTTTTTTTGTCTCCTTCCAAGAACAAGGAAAGTAAAAATGCTGTGATTAAGGACTCAGCAGTGGGTGGTGGGTAAATAACATCCAGAAGGATCTACTAATGATGGTGCCTTAAAATAAGTGAAGGCAGAGTTTTGTTGGCCAGAAGCCATACCCTATAATTTATTACGTTATATCCAACAACTGTGGGGCATGATTCATGAAAAACAGAGAGAACGAGATGTGATGTCGGAAAGTATTCATGCCAAACAGTAAAACTGAAGCTAATTATTAACAGAAAAACCAAGTCGAGGGATGCCCACTCATTTTCTCCTTGAGGCCGCTAACCAGATTCAGGGCAAGACCCTTCTTAAATAAGGACAAGAAGATGCATTCAAAACTAACTCTTAAAAATGTTTGGTAAAATGAGTGTTATTATACAAATGGTACTTCTGATCATTAACCTTTAGATATTAGGCCAATTTGTTAATTTAGGTGTTTATGTTTGTCACCATATAATAGTTAATTCTATAAAAACGTCGTTGTATGATTCTGAGTTTTCAGAAAGACTCTAGGAAATATATATATGTATGTATATATGCATATGTAATTAGACATATATAATACAGGTATTTATATTGTATGCACATATATATTATATACACATATAATATATACTTATACTTATCAGTATATATATCAATATATATTACATATATATGTAATATATGCTTATATATATTTATAATGCACTATCTTTCAGTTTGTAATATAGATACTCAAATGAATATAGTAATTTCTCAGCACATATGTTCAAAATAAAAGATATTGGACATAGAAGTACCTAATAATATTACATGAATGTTGATACTAGTATAACTAGTAAACAAACTTATGTTATTATTAAGTGACATGAATTAAAATTTTTTTTTTCTGTATAACCAAAGCAAATGTACACTTTTTCATCTTGTCCTTACCTACTAGGTCTTCAAAGAATCATTGTCAGATGTTCTTGATCTTGTGGCTTACAGACATCATTTTTTTTTCAGACTTCTTTCTGGCAGTAGTAATCCCTAGAGGTTTTTATAGATTGGATATTCCTAGAAAACATAATTTTGTTTAGATGTGTTTATATATAAACAAGAGTCTCTTCAGTTCAATTCAGTTCAGTCGCTCAGTCGTGTCTGACTCTGCGACCCCATGAACTGCAGTGTGCCAGGCCTCCCTGTCAATCACCAACTCCCGGAGTTTACCCAACCTCACATCCGTTGAGTTGATGATGCCATCCAACCATCTCATCCACCGTCATCCCCTTCTCCTCCTGCCTTCAATCTTTCACAGCATCAGGGTCTTTTCAAATGAGTCAACTCGTCACATCAGGTGGCCAAAGTACTGGAGTTTCAGCTTTAGTATCATTCCTTCCAAAGAAATCCCAGGGTTGATCTCCTTCAGAATGGACTGGTTGGATCTCCTTGCAGTCCAAGGGACTCTCAAGAGTCTTCTCCAACACCACAGTTCAAAAGCATCAATTCTTCAGTGCTCAGCTTTCTTCACAGTCCAACTCTCACACCCATACATGACTACTGGAAAAACCATAGCCTTGACTAGATGGACCTTTGTTGGCAAAGTAATGTCTCTGCTTTTGAATATACTGTCTAGGTTGGTCATAACTTTCCTTCCAAGGAGTAAGCATCTTAGTCCTGCCAATTTTGTGATTTTTCAAAACTTACAAAGTTATCCGTTTAAATATGTGAAATGCACAGGGTGGACAATATTCAGAGCCAATATAGTATTGATTATTGATAATATTGAATTCAATCTGTCAATTCAGGTGCAGGTGATAGCAGTGGCCAGGGACTTTCAGAATCTTTTGAGGACATTGAAGGTAGCTCATTCAGATCAAAACAAGTTCCTAAAGTCAATATGTATTCATTCGCTCACAAAATACTTACTGGGGTCCAAGTCATTCCAGGAATCATGACACTGTACAGTGGACATTTGCTGCTATTTTTGTTTAGTCACTAAGTCGTGTCCAACTCCTTGCAACCTCATGGACTGCAGTGTGCCAGTTTCCTCTGTCTTCCACTATGTCCCGAAGTTTGCTCAAATCCATGTTCACTGAGTTGATGATGCCATCCAACCATCTCATTCTATCACCCCCTTCTCCTCTTGCCTTCAGTCTTTTCCAGCATCAGGGTCTTTTCCAATGAGTTGATTATTTACATCAGGTGGCCAAAGTATTGAAGTTTTAGCTTCAACAATGGTCTTTCCAGTGGACATAGATGCAGGTAAAGATAATACAAATCAAAATTTTATTTTTGTCTTTCTATATTGAGGCTACTGTATCTGAGTTATTCAGTCTGAAACTAAATAAACAAAATAAGCAAAATGCTGTGGATAGCATAGTTCATGCAAGGACAAGTAATTACTAATGAAATTAGCAATTTTTAACAGAAAAGAGTCATTATGACCTAAAAAGTTTTTAGAGGACTGTGGGTGGTAGGGGGACTTTCACTACAAGAGAGAAAATAATCAGACTTTAACTATATTCTCAACATCTTAGTTTTAAAATGGCAATGATCCTTTCTTTCACTAAAGTTTGGCAATCTTTTTAAAGAAGCGATACCTTGAATGATGTAACAAGAAGAAGCAAATAAAGAAAAATAAATATTTGTACATTTCAGTACTTACTTATACTTGGCTATAATAGTACACATAATAATTTTGAAAAAATTGAATTGTTTTTCAACAAGTATTTTTGTGTAGATCTTGTGCTAGGCCATGCCAAGAAAATCTACCTAAAAATTCTCAGCTACCAAAAATATCTTGATTCTTTGTTAATTGCCTACTTAAAATATAGCACACTATTTACAAATGCTTTAAAGAAATAAATTATACATTTGGAGTAACATTTTTCCTGTTGTTAAATTTTCTGTTATTTTCTGGGAAGCACTAAGCCTTATTTAAAAGAGTTAATTACAGCTTGTATTTAGAAAGAAAAGAAAGGATTAAGGGAATGTTTTAACTTATACTTTAAGATTTCAGAGAAATAGTCAAATAGTGAGACTGGCCTATCAGCTTCATATATCAAAAAATAACCTTGCATCCGACGATGGAAATACCAAGTTATCCACTCATTCTTGTTTCATATAAATGATGCCTGGGCAAAATATAAAGTGAATGAGGAACAGGTGAACGCTTTGTACTTTGACAACCATGGTGGAACCCTTGAAGTATGCAGAAAGTGCTGACAGTAGGTAAGAATCAATAATTAGAAACATAATTCAGAATTTCCAAACACTTTAGCATTGTTGACACATGAAAAGGTTTGACTCCTGACAGATATGATCTTAGTGCTTATGGGCCCAATATTTTTGTCTCCCTCAAATTTCTGTGTTGATACCCTAATGTGATGGTCTCAGGGGCAGCTCCTGCATTTCTTGGTTTACGTTCCTCTCCTTCATTTTCAAAGCCAGCACAATATCGTGTCTTCTGTTGAGTCTAACCTTTCTGCGTCCCTCTAATAAGGACCCTTGTGAGTTTCAGCTATATAATCCAGCATAACCACCCCATCTCTTCGTTCCTTAAAAAAATTAATTGGCTCTATGGGGCCTTACTTGCAGAATCCATATTTAGTTGTCACATGTGAACTCATAGTTGCAGCATGTGGGATCTAGTTCCCTGACCATGGATCAAACCTGAGCCCCCTGGATTAGGAGCACGGAGTCTTAGCCACCGGACCTCAAGAGAAGTCCCTCCTTGCCCTTAATTTAATTGTATCTGCAAAGTCTTTTTTGCCATATAAGGTAAAGTATTCCTAAGTTCCAAGAGTCAGGAACTGGTCATATGTGTGAAGCATTATTCAACCTGCCATATCCCTCAATCCTAAATTGAGTCCAAATTTGTCATTTGGGTTGAATGATAAGTCCATATGATGAGAATATTAGCTGATGGCTCTGCTGTTATGCAAGATTTCATCATAAGTAATGCAGTGGTATCAGCCAACTTAAAGTCATACAATGAGGCACTGCATAATGTGTAATGGATTTTAAAATTAATGAGCTTAAAATAAAATAAGATTTCCTATCTTCAGGAAATGTAATCTGCGTTTAGATCTAGATTGTAATTTAAATGATGGCCATTATTTACCATTTAGGTTTTATTTTCAACTGAAGTATTGTTAAAATATTCAGGTCCCCAAACTAGCGTATCATCTTCAATCCTGATGACAGAGTACCAGCTTGAATGACTCCCATTGTTGAAGATTCAAAAGATAGAATTTGTTTGCATCAAGGGTTACATCCATAAATGGATTTGGAGAATTTAAAGTTCTTTTCAGTTTTTCTCTATGCCAATGGTCTTTTACAATACCAGCATATAAACACTTAATCTAATGTTTCTACAGAAAGAATAGATCCTACTATCAAGTTAGTTACTCCTTTTTTAAAGTTATTCCTTTATAAGTGTTAAATTGTCCTAACATTGTAAAGCCATTCCAAGGCCAAACAATTATTTCATTATTCAAATATGCAAAATGAGATTTAGGCTAATTCAAACTTCTGCCCTTAATAAGAACATATGAAGATATAAAGGTGCTATATTTTTCTGCAAACCTTTAGAGAAAAAGCATACATAAAATGTACAGAAATGATTGCTGACAGGTGGGGAGGCATCCCAGATGCACCTACCTAACAAATAATATCATGTCTTGGATTTGTTCCTATTCAATCCCATGGAATTTTATAACTTGTTTTGGATCTTGAAATAGCTTACAAAGAAGGGTTTGCTAAGCAGTTTGGTGTTGTTAAATGGTTATTATTCCTATCAACATCAAACATTTCTTTTGTCCTTTTTTTTAAAAAAAAGATTTGCATTGTTCTTGACTTTGGTTTGCTCTCTGTGCACACAGATTGTTATACAGTAGGAACTTAATCCTTCAGTGCTCCAGGCAGTGGGAAAAATAAAGCCTGATAACTTGGCTTTGTTTACTTGCATTTTCAGTTAATTAAAAAAAAATAAAAACAGAAACAAAACAAAGAGGGAAATCCTTTATTTTAATGCTCAGACTAATTATTTGACTCAATGATTAAATGCACATTTGCCAGTGAGGCTTCCAGATATTTAAGCAGCTGTGAAAGAACTCACAAAAATTTCAAAATGGAAAGGCAAATGGAGCACTTGCTCCCTTTGGGGGCTTTGCAGTCTGCAAACAGGGACAGTGGAGTCTGACTGCAAACAAACTGAATGCTGTTCTCTACACTTTCATTCTTGTAAAGTCCAACCACTCCCCGCATCAGGGGATCAGAGTGTAAGCAATCTGATGCTCAGATTCTTAGGTAGCACCCATTCTGAAAACTCTTATTTTGCTTGAGTAAAGTGGCAGCTCAGTGGGTAAAGAATCCACCTACAATGCAGGAGATGCAAGCAAATGCTGGTTCCATCCCTGGGTCAGGAAGGTCCCCCTGAGGAGGGCAAGGTAACACACTCCAGTATTCTTACCTGGAGAATCCCATGGACAGAAGAGCCCAGCAGGCTACTTCCATAGGGTTGCAAAGTGTCGAACAGGACTGAAGTGACTGAGAGTGCATGCAAAGTGTACAATGTCAAGCCATCTGAATTAAAAACACTGTCATTTTAGTTATAAATCTGTTTATCTTCAATAATAATAGATTCTTAAAATGTCATGATGGTTTCCCTGGTGGCTCAGTAGTAAAGAATCCGCCTGTCAATGCAGGAAACTCAACGTTTGATCCATAGGTAGGAAAGATCCCCTTGAGAAGGAAATGGCCACCCACTCCAAGATTCTTGCTTGCAAAATCCCATGGACAGAGGAGCCTGGCAGGCTAAAAAAGATCAGACAGGACCGCAACGAAAACAACAAAATGTCACAATATACTTTAGATAACTTACAATACCTTTCTTTTGTGTTTTGGATACACTATATTGTCTATTATGCAAAGCATGTTCAGGTTTTTTTTTTTTTTTCACTTTCATGGCATTCTAATTTTTGCCCCTGAGGAGATTTCTACAAACCCTTTCAATAAAAATAATCAATCAGTTATGGCCAAGTCAATTATAAAACAAGGAAGAGATCAATCAAAAGCTTACAGTAATGAATACTGGTGTGTGTGTGTGTGTGTGTGTGTATTACACATTGCATGCATTACAGTCATTGCAAAAGGCTAAAGCTGAATGAAAAAAGACAACTAGAAGCCATCTAACCTTGAGTGTGTCCCAAGGACAGGAAAGTGCTGTTTTCCCACCTCCAAGCCCAACTTCCTACCTGCCTAGATTCTGTACTGCCTTGCTTCTTGCTGACTCAGAGAAGGGCCCTGCTTTCATTTTCAGCAAACTGCTGAACAACTTCTGAAATCTGAATTCCAACTTATCTCACTTGCTCAAAACCTTTGCTTCCACCTTTCTTTCCTTCCTCCTGGAATTTTATTGTGAGCACATAGGCATGCTCCTGTATCCACTACATTAACACAACTCTAGGGGACTTCCCTGGTGGTCCAGAGGCTAAGACTCCATGCTCTCAACGCAAGGGGTCCAGGTTCAATCCTTGGTCAGGGAACTAGATCCCACATGCAGCAACTAAGACCTGGAGCAGCCAAATAAATAAATACATGAAAATAATTTTTTTTTAAAGAAAGGTCAAGAGAAAACAGCTAACATAAAAGAAAAAAAAAAAAAGACTACCCTTGACCACCCACATCTCTGAGCTGTCACCTGCTCCCCTTAGAAAAAACTCTACCCATACAAGTTATGTCCATCTCCTTCTTTCCACCCTCTCCTCACCCATCTCAGGAACTAGCTCCTGATCTTTGCACGTCACAGGAACTCCATAATCCAAGTCCCCAGTTCCCTTGTTTGCCCATACAAGGCTGCTTTGGTACTTCTGTTTTCAGACTCTTAGCATTTCCACCTGGATCAGTTCCTCCTTCTCAAAATGCTGATGCTTTTGAGATAGTACTTGACGCTGTATTTCCTTTTGATTTTTCTCCTCTGTACTCCTTTTAGTTATTTTGGAGGCTTTATACACTATTTTGAACAAACTTGAAATATTAGAGTATCCTGCACTTTTTATCTGAGGTTTTCCCTCTTTTCTATTCATGTTTTTTTTTAATACAAGTGATAACATCGAGATGCCTGGTTTTGAAGACTGTTAAGATTAGAGCTAAATATTCCCCAAATATCTACTTGACATTTCCACCTCATTGTTTGAGAAGAGGCTCACGTTTAATCTGTCCAAAACAGAACTCTTGCTTTCTACCATTCCTGATCACTGCACTGTCTCCTGCTTTAAGGATTTCCCACTTTAATAGGGCTTCCCAGGTGGTGCAGTGGTAAAGAATCTGCCTGCCAATGCAGGAGACACAAGAGACGTGGGCTCGATCCTTGGGTTGGGAAGATCTCCTGGAGTACCAAATGGCAACCCACTCCAGCGTTCTTAGCTGGAGAATCCTAAAGACAGAGGAGTCTGGCTGGCTAGAGTCCATGGGGTTGCACAGAGTCAGACATGACTGAAGTGACTTAGCGTGAATATTATATGTAATATTATTACCAACTATATGCTGAACTAACAAGCAGCAACTTCAGGAATGATTATCACTATGCAAGATGGGAAAAGAAAGGATTTAGGGAGGTGGAGCTTTACTGTTACTATTTCCAGTTTATTGAAAATATCCATTTCAAAGCTAATATTTCAATTTATTAAAAATGAAATATAATAATATATTAATATATATTATGTAAAAGTAACTGATTACTTCTTATATCATTTTTTGAGCCTCCTAACTTAATTTTTTTTCTTTTTTAAGTTCAAGTACAGTTGATGTACAATATTACATAAGTAACAGGTGTATAACAGTGATTCACAATTTTAAAGGTTATATTCCATTTATAGTTACTATAAAATTCTGGCTATATTTCCTGTGTTTCACAGTATACCCTTGGAGCATATTTATGAATGTTTTATACAATAATTTGTATCTGTTAATCCCCTACTTCCTCTTACCTCTCCCCCCATCCTCTCTCCCCAGATAACCACTAGTTTGTTCTCTGTATCTATGAGTCTGTTTCTTTTTGGTTATATTCACTAGTTTGTTTTACTTTTTAGATTCCATATGTGATATCATACAATATTTGTCTCTCTCTGTCAGACTTAATCTTTAAAGCAGAGTTAATAGGAGTTAATTGACATAACTGCACCTATTAACATACACACTTGATAAGCTTTCACTTAGGAATGTACTGTGAAACCATTACAGCAATCAAGATCATGAACATTTAATCAGCAGCAAAAGTTTCCTCTTACCCTTTTTTCCCCCTTGTTTATTTTCTATGATATTAAAATAATTCATAATTTTAAGATTTTAAACAGTTTAAAAGAGGATAAAAGGAAGCCATCGGTATGTGAAATTAAAGTACTGGAAACATACTTCACTGGGCTTCTACACCAGAGCAGGGGTGGGGTGAGCTGGTCTGGCTCTATGAGGACATTCATAATTGAGGCTTGAAGGAGATCAACCCTGGGATTTCTTTGGAAGGAATGATGCTAAAGCTGAAACTCCAGGACTTTGGCCACCTCATGTGAAGAGTTGACTAATTGGAAAAGACTCTGATGCTGGGAGGGATTGGGGGCAGGAGGAGAAGGGGACGGCAGAGGATGAGATGGCTGGATGGCATCACTGACTCGATGGACATGAGTCTGAGTGAACTCCGGGAGATGGTGATGGACAGGGAGGCCTGGCGTGCTGCGATTCATGGGGTCGCAAAGAGTCAGACATGACTGAGAGACTGAACTGAACACCTCGTGGAGGATAAGAGGCCATTGGGTCACTTCCCTGTCTTCATTTAAATCTGTCCCGGTTTTACCACTTTGATCTGCCGCCTTGTCCGCAGAGGGGTAGGTGGCCATGCATTTATCACCTCTCAGAGAAAATGACCATTGGACTTTCCATGCAAATCATGACTTCCTATTTGGACTTTAGTTTTCTGGATTTACTCTTCATAAATATCTTTTTTAAAAAATGCACTGTGAGGTGTTTTAGACAGATACAGTTTCTCCATTTGACATTTTCTTAGCTTGGTTTTCCCACCAAACGGAACCTAAGACAGGAATAGACAGGTGCGTCAGGAAGTGGGAAAGGAGAAGACGACACAGTCCATCCAGGTGTGCTCCTGAGCTACAGCGAAGGGCTGTCCAGCTCCGGCGAAGCCCTGGGAGGCTTGACTCCTGGGCTCCAATACTTGCAACGGCGGAAAGGTTCTCCAGCCAGCCCACCCCAACAATGTAAGCAGAGAAGCAGCAGGTCAGACACCAAGAGACAGGCAGCGCCGTGGTGGTGGCACGAATGGTTAGAAGGAAATGCAGCCAGGGGATAAACGTGGTCCAGCAGAAGAACTAAAGTTCCTTGAGAATGAATGTGATTATATTTCATTTATTCCATGAACAAATTTAGACTGGATACTTACTGAATTTTTATGTGATTTTTTTATCACCTTCTAGAGACAGGTAATGGCACCTCACTCCAGTACTCTTGCCTGGAAAATCCCATGGACGGAGGAGCCTGGTAGGCTGCAGTCCATGGGGTCACGAAGAGTCAGACATGACTGAGCGACTTCACTTTCACTCTTCACTTTCATGCATTGGAGAAGGAAATGGCAACCCACTCCAGTGTTCTTGCCTGGAGAATCCCAGGGACGGGGGAGCCTGATGGGCTGCTGTCTGTGGGGTTGCACAGTCAGACACAACTGAAGTGACTTAGCAGCAGCAGCAGCAGCAGAGACAGGTAGGTTACTTTGCTAAAAAGGCACTCAATATTCAGATTATTCCAGCTAAAATCATAAACTTCTCACATAAATGTAGGGCTTCCCTGAAAGCTCAGTTGGTAAAGAATCCTTCTGCAATGTAGAAGACCTGGATTTGATCCCTCGGTTGGGAAGATCCCCTGGAGAAGGGAAAGGCTACCCACTCCAGCATTCTGGCCTAGAAAATTCCATGGACACGACTGAGAGACTTTCACTTTCACGTCACTTCACATAAATGTACCTTCTCACATGATAAATTGTTATGTCTAGCTAGTCTAATTGTTTCTAATATGTATTGCCGTGCTTTGTGTGTTAAGACATTTCAGTCGTGTCCGACTCTTTGCAGCCCTATGGACTGTAGCCCGCCAAGCTCTTTTGTCCATGGGATCATCCAGGCAAGAACACTGGAGTGCGTTGCCATGCCCTCCTCCAGGGGATCTTCCTAACCCAAGGAAGGAACCCACCTCTTCTGCACTGGCAGGCATATTCTTTACTACTGAGCCACCTGGGAAGCCCAATAAGTACTAAAATGTGCATTTATTAATTATACTGATTAATTACAATTAATTATACTAATTAAAATATTTCTAAAAGTTAAGTGATTAATGTTCAATTAAATAAAACATTTTATAATAATCACTATAAAAAGAAATCAATTTAACAAAAGTAAATTCATAGTAAATGGACTCTTAAAGAACAATAACAATTGCAATAATAATAATACTAACAAACATCAATTGAGTGCTTCATTTGCATGATTCTTAGATCTCTATATAGATTAAATCATTTAATACTAACATTATGCCATGAGTTAAATAGTGCTATTATCATATTTTCAAGAAGTACAGAGTAATTAGTAACTATTTTAAGAAAAAAATAAAATGAAATAAAAAAGAGTAATTTTATAAACCATTACATAATCTTTCTTTTTTCTTTCCCCTTTTAGGTTTCCTTTAGAGCAGCAGACTCTGGTAGTTAAATCATGCACACACAAGCTTGTCTAGGGGCTCAGTTCCTATCCTAGCTCTGCAGCTTTGAGCAAGTTGTTCATTCCTTTAAAAGTAGCAAGTATTAGAGTTAGGTGTGAACATAGATAACATTTTATGAAAAGCAGATACATTTCTGAAAACAAAGAAATTAAAAAGAACATTGGCATTGTCTTATAGTCTTTGCAAATGTCTTTAGTAGAAAATATTGTAGTTGTTTAGTCGCTAAGTTGTATTCAGCTCTGTTGCCACACCATGGGCTATAGCTCCCCAGGCTCCTCTGTCCATGGGATTTCCCAGGCAAGAATACTAGAGTGGGTTGCCATTTCCTCTTCCAGGGGATCTTCCCAATCCAGGGATTGAACCCCCATCTCCTGCATTGGCAGGTGGATTCTTAACCACTGAACCATCTGAGACGCCTAGTAGCTGTAATCTTATACCAGCTTCTGTACCTAATCTATTGATATGGTACATGATTGGCTTCTAGAAAATGCCACCATACAAACAAGAGAATGAGCAAAAAGGCAACTAACATCTTATAGTTACTGTGAAACTCATGAGCCCTGAAGGTGTCTGAGGGACTCCCCCACAAGATCTCTAGCACACACTCTAAAAACTGCCGCTAAAACATGTAAGAAACAAATTGCCAGTCTGTGTCCGATGCAGCATACAGGATGCTTGGGGCTGGTGCACGGGGATGACCCAGAGATGTGTTATGGGGAGGGAGGCGGAAGGGGGGTTCATATTTGGGAATGCATGTACACCCGTGGTGGAATCATGTCAATGTATGGCAAAACGAATACAGTATTGTAAAGTAAAATAAAGTAAAAATAAAAATTAAAAAAAACAATATATAGAGTTAATTTTAAAAATTCAGTCAAAAGTAAAGATTCCAGGAGGAAAACTATCAAAAATTTATGATATTATCTAGACAAATCTGACAACTGGCTACACTTTTCAACTTTCCAGTGACTTTTGTTTATTATACCTATGTATCTAAATCTTTTACAGTTTCTGGTCTTACGTTTAGATCTTTAATCCATTTTGAGTTTATTTTTGTGAATGGTGTTAGAAAGTGTTCTAGTTTCATTCTTTTACAAGTGGCTGACTGGTTTTCCCAGCACCACTTGTTACAGAGATTGCCTTTAATCCATTGTATATTCTTGCCTCCTTTGTCAAAGATAAGGTGTCCATCAGTTCAGTTCAGTTCATTTCAGTCACTCAGTCGTGTCCAACTCTTTGCAACCCCATGAATCACAGCACTCCAGGCTTTCCTGTCCCTCAGCATCTCCCGGAGTTCACTCAGATTCACGTCCATCGAGTCAGTGATGCCATCAAGCCATCTCATCCTCGGTCATCCCCTTCTTCTCCTGCCCCCAATCCCTCCCAGCATCAGAGTCTTTTCAAATGAGTCAACACTTCGCATGAGGTGGCCAAAGTCCTGGAGCTTCAGCTTTAGCATCATTCCTTCCAAAGAAATCCCAGGGTTGATCTCTTTCAGAATGGACTGATAGGATCTCCTTGCAGTCCAAGGGACTCTCAAGAGTCTTCTCCAACACCACAGTTCAAAAGCATCATTTTTCAGTGCTCAGCCTTCTTCACAGTCCAACTCTTACATCCATACATGACTACTGGAAAAACCATAGCCTTGACTAGATGGACTTTAGTCGGCAAAGTAATGTCTCTGCTTTTGAATATACTATCTAGGTTGGTCATAACTTTTCTTCCAAGGAGTAAGCGTCTTTTCATTTCATGGCTGCAGTCACCATCTGCAGTGATTTTGGAGCCCAAAAAAATAAAGTCTGACACTGTTTCTACTTTTTCCCCATCTATTTCCCATGAAGTGATGGGACCAGATGCCATGATCATCGTTTTCTGAATGTTGAGCTTTAAGCCAACTTTTTCACTCTCCTCTTTCACTTTCATCAAGAGGCTTTTTAGTTCCTTTTCACTTTCTGCCATAAGGGTGGTGTCATCTGCATATCTGAGATTATTGATATTTCTCCCAGCAATCTTGATTCCAGCTTGTGTTTCTTCCAGCCCAGCATTACTCATGATGTTTTCTGCATCTAAGTTAAATAAGCAGGGTGACAATATGCAGCCTTGACTTACCCCTTTTCCTATTTGGAACCAGTCTGTTATTCCATGTCCAGTTCTAACTTTTGCTTCCTGACCTGCATACAGATTTCTCAAGAGGCAAATCAGGTGGTCTGGTATTCCCATCTCTTTCAGAATTTTCCACAGTATATTGTGATCCACACAGTCAAAGGCTTTGGCATAGTCAATAAAGCAGAAATAGATGTTTTTCTGGAACTCTCTTGCTTTTTCCATGATCCAGCAGATGTTGGCAATTTGATCTCTGGTTCCTCTGCCTTTTCTAAAACCAGCTTGAACATCAGGGAGTTCACAGTTCACGTATTGCTGAAGCCTGGCTTGGAGAATTTTGAGCATTACTTTACTAGCATGTGAGATGAGTGCAATTGTGCAGTAGTTTGAGCATTCTTTGGCATTGCCTTTCTTTGGAATTGGAATGAAAACCGACCTTTTCCAGTCCCATGGCCACTGCTGAGTTTTCCAAATTTGTTGGCATATTGAGTGCAGCACTTTCACAGCATCATCCCTCAGGACTTGAAACAGCTCAACTGGAATTCCATCACCTCCACTAGCTTTGTTCATAGTGATGCTTTCTAAGGCCCACTTGACTTCACATTCCAAGATGTCTGGCTCTAGATTAGTGATCACATTATCATGATTATCTGGGTCATGAAGATTTTTTTGTACAGTTCTTCTGTGTATTCTTGCCACCTCTTCTTAATATCTTCTGCTTCTGTTAGGTCCATACCATTTCTGTCCTTTATCGAGCCCATCTTTGCATGAAATGTTCCCTTGATATCTCTAATTTTCTTGAAGAGATCTCTAGTCTTTCCCATTCTGTTGTTTTCCTTATTTCTTTGCATTGATCGCTGAAGAAGGCTTTCTTATCTCTTCTTGCTATTCTCTGGAACTCTGCATTCAGATGCTTATATCTTTCCTTTTCTCCTTTGCTTTTTGCCTCTTTTCTTTTCACAGCTATTTGTAAGGCCTCCTCAGACAGCCATTTTGCTTTCTTTGCATTTCTTTTCCATGGGATGGTCTTGATCCCTGTCTCCTGTACAATGTCACAAACCTCAGTCCATAGTTCATCAGGCACTCTATCTACCAGATCTAGGCCCTTAAATCTATTTCTCACTTCCACTGTATAATCATAAGGGATTTGATTTAGGTCATACCTGAATGGTCTAGCGGTTTTCCCTACTTTCTTAAATTTACAGCGGCGATAAAGAGATACCCCTCATCCAAGGTAAGGAGTAGCAGCTGTGCTTTGCTGGAGCAGCCGTGAAGAGATACCCCACACCCAAGGTAAGAGAAACCCAAGTAAGATGGTAGGTGTTGCAAGAGGGCATCAGAGGGCAGACACACTGAAACTATATTCACAGAAAACTAGTCAATCTAATCACACTAGGACCACAGCCTTGTCGAACTCAGTGAAACTAAGCCATGCCCATGGTGCAACACAAGATGGGTGGATCATGGTGGAGAGGTCTGAAAGAATGTGGTCCACTGGAGAAGGGAATGGCAAGCCACTTCAGTATTCTTGCCTTGAGAACCCCATGAACAGTATG
>NW_024070206.1:56703305-56957858 GCF_014754425.2 Oryx dammah
CATACTGTTCATGGGGTTCTCAAGGCAAGAATACTGAAGTGGCTTGCTATTCCCTTCTCCAGTGGACCACATTCTGTCAGACCTCTTCACCATGACCCTCCCGTCTTGGGTTGCCCCGCAGGCGACTTAAGTTTGGCATGGCTTAGTTTCATTGAGTTCGACAAGGCTGTGGTCCTAGTGTGATTAGATTGACTAGTTTTCTGTGAGTATAGTTTCAGTGTGTTTGCCCTCTGATGCCCTCTTGCAACACCTACCATCTTACTTAGGTTTCTTTTACCTTGGGCGTGGGGTATCTCTTCACGGCTGCTACCACAAGGCTCAGCTGCTGTTCCTTACCTTGGATGAGGGGTATCTCCTCACCGCCTTCCTTCCTGACCTTCAGTGTGGGAGAGCTCCTCTAGGTCCTCCTGTGCCTGTGCAGCCACTGCTCCTTGGACCTGGGGTTGATCCTCCTGGCTGTCGCCGCTGACCTTGGACGCAGGGTGGCTCCTCCCAGCCGCTGCCCCGACCTCAGATGCGGGGTAGCTCCTCTTGGCCGTTCCTGCGCTGCCACAGCCTGGCACTCTCGGCCACTGCCCCTGACTTCGGACGTGGGGTAACTCCTCTTGGCCGCTGCCCTTTGGGTATAACTCCCTTGCTAAAGACTAGTGAGGGGGGCACTCTCTAGTCTCAAGTCTCACACCCTTCTGATGTCTATGTCAGAAGCTTTCTCTGCCTCTTTTCATACTTTAACAAAATTGTGCAACACAAAAGCTTTTGAGTGATCAAGCCTGGTCCCTGGTCCCAAAGCTAAATCGTCTTCTTTGGAGATCACTAATCCAACATTGTTCACCATAAGCTATTACCACCTTATTTATATGAGAACTTTGTTGTAATCATAATATTATCCCCCAAAGTTTAGTCTTAATAAATTATCAATTGTAAGTTGGTACCTCTTCCTTGGAGGTTGTAATTTGTTTATATTTTTTGCCACAGAATTGTGCTTCTTTAATTATGAAACATAAATTCCTTTAGACCAGCTGTTTATTTGCATCAAATCATCTATCAAGAATTTGGTTTTTATGGTAGCTGTTAGTATTTAAATTGCCTTAATCAATATGAAATGCCATCCAAATATTTTCTTTGTTTATAAATCTAATATTAAAATTTATACTCACTAGTTGATAATATTGGAACAGAAGCTGTATGTGTTAAAGTGCAACAATAAGGCCAAATAATCTTGGTATTATCTTTCACTATTGTTCTTTCAGAGTGAATTAAAAAATCTGTAAGAAATAATGTCAAAAATTAAAAGTAGCATCGAAATAAAATATGCAACATGTTGATAGATTTACATGCTGTGAATTTTCTCATTTACAACAAACTTGAACAAGTTTGAATTACATAGTATTTTCAGAAATGTGTATCATGGAGAGAAAAGCAACTTAGCTTCCTTTTTTTATAGGTAATAAAAATAAAGTTCATTGAAATTAAATAACTGCCAAAAATACCCATCTTGCAAATGGGTATGTATTTGACTTCAATATCCATGCTCTTTATCATTATACTATACCAGGCTTTTAGCCATGTTAATGGTTATGTTCCTTTGGTGTATGCAAAAAAATTTACAGAGCACCTATAAAGTTCCAGATGCTGCGGCATATCTAGGTATACAAAGATGACCAAGACACATTGTTTACCTACATCAAGCCAGGAGGCTATTAGAGAAATTCAGAGTCTAATAAGATGTCCAGATTTGATACTACTCAAAGGATCATAAAATGGAAAGATGGATAATTGGATTTTTTTTTCCCAGAAATTGGTTTTTGTGACTTGGAAATAAACCAATGCTGCTGCAAAGGTGAACATGATTTCATTTATATAATGATTTAAACTATTTAAAAAATTAAGTATATAATCCCTCTATTTTAGCATTAGAAGTGAATTGTTTTCCAGAATATTTCCAAGCTAAATTATTTCCGCTTTCACTCCATTTTTTATCATGTCACCAAACCCGAGTCCTTTAAGTTGAATGCAGTACAAGCATTTGGAGATCTCTCAGTTGGCTGTGTTAATTCATACATCTGTGCACTGGTTTCTTCTTCCTCTTCCAGGAATGCATTTTATGTTTGTCCATCTGGAAAATAGCTACTCATTGCTCAAGACTCAGTACACAAGTCACTTCCAGGAAGACTGACTCAATCCCACATGATTGCCAATGACATAGAGTTTACTCTTTGCTATTTTAGCATATTTACCACTTAATTGCAGTAATTTGTATTCAAGTTTTCAAGGTTCATACTTCGCAAATGTGAAAGTTCCAGGAGGAACATCTCCTTCAGTTTTATATTTGTAGCACATGAAATGGTTGTATTTTCCAAGCATGTTTAATTCATCAGCACTGTGTAGGTTTTAACAAATAAATCCTCAATAAGTTTTGTTAGATTTACAAATAATTATTTCTTTTTTGAGCAACTGAAAATGGAATTGTAGTTCTGTGTACATGTGTTCATTACTAGGTTATAGAAAGAAAATTGATTTAGTATGCTTCTCTTATGTATGCATACCCATGTTGTTATAATTGAAAGGCTTTCTTGTATTTAGCATATGGTTAAGTTATTGTTCCTGTTCTAATCTTCCAGTCTCTGTCATTCAATCAGTACATTTAGATCATTTACATTTAATGTAATTATTGATATGTTAATGCTTAAGTCTGTCACTTATTTTCTATTGTTCTCTTTGTTTTTCATTTGCAGTTTCCCTTTTCCTGCCTTCTTGTGGGTTATTTGATCCATTTTAAAAATTTCATTTTATTTTTTGATAGTGTCTCTTATATAGCTTATTTTGCAGTTGTTCTAGGTATTACATTATATTTGTTCAACTTATTGCAGTCTACTAGTATCATTATTTTATAATGAAACAGAAGTTTAGAGACTGTTGTGAGTGGAAATTATTTATAAAAATAATGTCTGAGAACTTAATAGAATTAAAGAAAGCATGAGTTACAGGATCAGAAAGTCCATTAAATTGACAGCAAAAAGAATAACACTAAAACTATTCTCGGACACATCTTGGTAAAAATTCAGAGCATACAAAACTAACATAAAATCTGAAAGTCACCTGAGAAAGGACAAGTGACCTACAGGGAAACAATATTTAGCCTGGTGGACATTTTATCAGCAGTGGCGTTTGCAATAAGAAATGGAATACATATTTAAAATGCTGAGGAAACATAACTGTCAATCTAGAAATCAATATCTAGCCAACTTACAATTAAAGACAGAGCAACATAAGGACATTGAAAAACAGAGGTGAAGAAAGCTGTGCATGTCTAGTTTAAAGTGACTAAAGTTTAAATTATGCAGGAAAATAATTCTGATAGATGATACAAGTGAAATGTGGATAGTTAGGTAGCACCCTAATTACTTTGATGATGTAAGCTCTTTATCTTGTTTATATACCCAAAAATAATTTTGAAAAATATGTATCACTTCACAATAAATAAAGCAAAGATCTATATCTTGTTTTCTACTTTTTTATACGTCCTATGCTATCTAGCAGAACACTGATGCTTCTCTTCTCAAGATATTACAGAATTATTCCTTTAGCTTTTGTAGTTTGATGAGTAGAACTGTAGGTGCAAGTTCTATTAAGCCTGGTTTAAATGAAATTTGTAGAAATCCACTGCAATACTATCTCCAGGGACTGAAACATGCTTTTTGATATTAATTTGGCAAGACTTTTACAAATCCACTAAAAATCCTTTATTCAGATGTTATGCTTTATATTTTAAATCCATATACACAGGGAAGGAGCAGTTTGAAGTAAAGGATAATGGAATAAAGGAAATGGTGTAGCCCTGCACAGCCTCTGCAGCAATCTTCTGTTTTCTTTTCTTTTTTTTTTTTAAAGTATCCATGTCTCATAAGATAAGACATTGAAGTTCCTAAGAAGGTGTCTATCAATCTTGGTGGTTCGTATATGTGTGGGGTTTTAATCTAGAGAGAGAGTGTCAGCATTTCCCCAGTGGTCCAGTGGTTAAGACTCTGCCTTCCAATGCAAGGGCTGCAGGTTTGACCCCTGGTTGGGGAACAAAGGGGCTACATGCTGAAGCAGGTGGCCAGAAATTCAAATTAAAATACATAAAACTGGTTAAAAAGAGAGAGAGAGAAGTAGTGTCTAAATACACTAAATACTGAGTACACCGCATGTCCTTGGGACAGAGTGCTTGGCACTGAACTGAGCTATACCATTTGCGTGCAGGTTGACCTTACAAAACTAGCTTTAAATTCTTTTCTGTGACATAATTTTTCTTTAATCAAATGGGAAATAAAATAGTATTATTCTTAAACATATATATATGTGTGTGTGTGTTTATATACCTAAACATAAATTATATACTAGAATCATACCCAATTGAAACATAATAAATACTAGAAATATTATAAATTATCATGAAATCATACAATGTCTAGGAATATCAAGAGGAATAAACCTAAAGAAAACAAAATAAATATTTCTTTTAGGTTCTCAACTGGCTTTCTATTCCCTTTAGTATGAATACAGCAGGGCTCCACTATATTATTTCCTGAAGCATCCTCTAAGGTTCAGTGTTCCATCTCATGACTGATACTTTTAATGGAGGGATCAGACAGTGGATATTACTCCAAGTTGACATCCTCTTTTTTGTTTAAGCCAAGCACATAACCTGCGCAGAAGGTCAGGTGGAGAGCTGTACAGAGAAACCCAAATCAATAATGTTATATGATAAAGATCATGTAAGAAGCAT
Source organism: Oryx dammah (assembly GCF_014754425.2). Taxonomy (NCBI): domain Eukaryota; kingdom Metazoa; phylum Chordata; class Mammalia; order Artiodactyla; family Bovidae; genus Oryx; species Oryx dammah. The sequence goes on from NW_024070206.1 coordinate 56,708,074, forward strand.
TATCACATCAACTCCACTGCCACTCTTGACATCAGCTCTTCCATGGCCATGTCCCAAGAGTCCCTAAAGCCTTTCGTTTTCCACTAGGAGGTCAGATCAGCTCTTAACTGTCATCATATTTACATTAGTTAAATGATGAAGTTTCAAAATACTCAGTTAGTAGATTCTGCTTTCAGGAGAGCTGAGCCAGGTGTTAATTTGATCCTGGTGGCTGTTGGTGGCTCTCATTGTCCCTCAGCACTCAGGTGGCTCAGTTCATCATAGGAATCCCAATCTCAGAAGGGTTCAGTTTCTCCTCTTACAATCAGAGTCCAAACAATTTTCCTCTTTACTATGAGGCACCATTAACAGAGGCACTTCGTTCATTCTCCCCAGAGGCTGTGGGTAGGATGAGCTGTATAGTGTATTCTATATAGCTTATATATTAGGCTTCTAGGAAACAAAGTCACCACTCAACAGAGCTTTAAATTAGCATACTCAGGAAATCAAGAGCCCCAGTGTGATTAGCATACAGCTGCTAATTATCAAGTGAAATGCTGCATCAAAGAGGGAGGGGAGTTGACTGCCGATTTGGGCGTTAACATGACATGATCATTATTTCAAACCACTTTACTTCAACATTTTGGTTATTGAACATATGTCTCTAATTTCCCAGGATGCAAAATTTTATTGGAAAGATATACAAGGCAACTATTTCTTAAAGCACATCTTAGAATTGTTCAATAAATTCTTTTGAATATTGTGTGATACACCCTTGCAGAGAGCAATATGTTAAAAATTGTGTTCTTTCATAAAAATTCATGATAATAAAGATGCTGTAGAAGCCACAAAATGCTTTACTATGTGTAGTACATACATACCTAAATGACAATAATATATTTTTAATATAACCAGCTTCTCCAAATATGTGACCAAGAGTTATATCTATTTCATCTTTCCAATTTATGACTTGAACATGCATCACCTTTGTTCTTAGAAATTGAGTATTTCACTTTTCAGTGCCTCTGGCTGGCTCTTTGAAACAGTAAATTTTCAACAATTTCTACAATTTTCTCTGTTAGAAGGATAGTGGATGTATTTCCAAATCATGTTTTTGGAGAAAAATTAAAAGTCTGGGCATTTGAGAGCTGCCTTTGCTCTGCTCTGCCCCATATGTTTCTGTGCACAAGCCGTCTTTCATAGTGAGGCAGGTAACGTCCCACTCTGCAGTTTTGATTGGGCACTTCTTTATGGAGGGTACAGAAGAACCCCATGCTTGGTTTCCCAGCAATGATTTTTTTTCATATTCACATGGTGAACCATTGTTCACAAAAGTGTAAGTCTCTAGGTAGCATGAATAGGTTATAAAAGTGTGGAAGGAAGTAATAACTGCCCATGGCTGAAAGGTAAACTTTAAGAAAAGTATCTGGCCATGGATGAGTCTTAGAGAATTATGGAGATTTTATGTCCTGATTGATCACTTTCAGCCAATAATAATTTTATATGTTACTCTGTGAGAAAAATGTCTTGAGAGATGTGATTGAAATCACAAGGGTAGAAACAAAATACTCGGAAGAAAGTGGCTGTTGCAGTTAATGTTGTTTTCAGTTGAAAATTTATAGATAGATAGATCAAAGATCTATAAAGTAATTTTAATTTCTTTATAAAAAGAGGGGAATGTTTGTCACTTATTATCTAATATATATTTTCTGTTTTTATAAGGTTTGGGGAGGAGGAGGTAGAGGAGAAAGAACAATATGAAAAATGAGGGCTGAAACAGTACCTCAAGAGAGAGATCTGAGTCCTGAGGAATGTCATCACCAAAAAGGACACCCATGTTGAAAGCGTGGGAATAGAGGAGCCCATTCAACCCTGGAGAAGATGGACCCTGTGAAACCAAAGTGACCGCACAAAAATGATGCACTCTTGTTGATACGGTTGCTTCCTGTGGGGATATGGGTTAATAATTCTGAGACAGGTCTACATGCACACTGAAACTGAGCAGTTAAATGCATGAATAGCTGCGGTGGGAGCCAGCTTGCTCATTGTTGGCGTGAAAATCATAGAGAAGCTAGAGAAGGATTTTAGAAAGACCCATGTGGTCATCAGAGTTGCAGACATCCTTATGGACTCATGTTTAGCTTGATAGAGATGGTTAACAAGTAGAAATACGTATACATACGCATATATATGTGGCTTAGAGGCAATGATGTACTGTGACATAGGTTATTTCTAACAATATTTCACTTACCCTAATCTCAGAATGCGCTGTACTTGATTTGCCTACAGATTTTTAATTGTTTTTGAGATATAAATATGAGTTCAGCACATTGTGAACCTTGAGTTTAAGTGTAGTGTGTGAGGGAGGGAGAGAGAGAGACAGAGAGAGAGAGAGAAAGACAGAGTTTAATGGGACGTCTGCATTTACAGGCTTCAGTCCCGTGAATGGTTCAATTCAGGACCTACTGACTCTGATGGAGTTGACTGAATGATGAAAAAACATGCAATAAATGTCAGCACCTTCTAGAGTCATTTGTCAGGGATGACTAAATCATGAAAAATGGCAAAATGAGCTGTAATCTGTTGACTAAGTCATCATCTCTATACACCTAAAGAAAAGCTTGGGGGATATGATTTCAAACAATGGCCCCAAAGCTCTAGGAAAGATAGAGTTCTCTAGTGAGCATCTAAAAGTACAGGAGAGGGAAAGCCTACTTTGTTGACAGTAATCTGAAAATACAGATAAAGTCTTTTTAGAGAGATATTTTATTCTGCTTTACATCTTTGTAGAGGAAAAAAAAAAAAAAAGAATACTTTCAAACAGAATTCAGCATCGCCAGACCTCAAATTTGTACCTTTCTGTTAACCTGCAGTTACCAAATATATCTCTCAGGTATGTTTTCTTGCTTAAAAATGAGCATTTTATTGGTATTTCTTCTCCAAAGAGGCTTATCTTTCAGCCTGCAGCCCACGCTTATGTGACTCTGCAATTACAATCCTCTTATGTTTGCCCAATCGTGAGGAATATGTCACAAATTTAAGCTGTTTCCAGTCTGTACAATACAAATGAAATTATATTGCAGAAGACTGCTAAGGGTGTGACTTTTTAGGGGAGATTTTGGTCTGAAATAGAGGTGGATTCTGTTTCCTAATTAGTTGGTCCTGACTATAAAGCAGTGAGTTCTTTTGAACACAATGTGATGGACCGCTGTTGAGAAAGGTTTAACATAAAATCCTAGTTTTTTCTTTTCAAAGTAATATTAAGTAATAATCAATTGTAACTGCAGTTTTTTTTCTCAGCCTTCTGAGGTTCTTTGCAATAGTTTAAAAGTATAAGCAAGGAACTGTTGTTGTTTAGTCCTTAAATCATGCCTGACTCTTTGCGAGCCCATGGACTGTAGCTTCCAGGCTCCTCTGTCCACAGGACTTTGCAGGCAAGAATACTGGAGTGGGTTGCCATTTCCTTCTCCAAGGGATCTTTCCAACCCAGGAATCAAAGCTGCATCTCCTGAACTGGCAGGTGATTATTTTTCAAGGAAATTTACTGAGGAATCCCAAGATACCAGGGAAGCCCATTAAGCAAGGAAAAACTCCCCTAAATTCTTTTCCATCCCTATGTTAAGAAGTACATTAAACACAAAACCTCAACTTTAGTCAAGTTGTGAGTTTCCAACATATCCATCATTCCCACTGGAGGCAAGATATTCATCAAGATATGTCTTCCAATTCCAATGATTTCTGTCTCATTCATGATCCCGAGGGCCACAGAATCTCCCTACTCGCACACATAATGAAGATATGAGTTAGTATGCATGCAGTTTTCTTGGCATAAAGCATACTATAAAGATCTTTGCAGAGACACTCATGGTTTTGTTCCCTTTGCTTTTGTAACTTAAATATTTTTTTCCTATGGTTAATGGAACAACACACAGTTAATAATCCTTGTGAATGATTTTCAAATCAGCCTTTCCCCCAGATCAAGAGCCATTTGCCATAAGGCATATACTAAAGAAGCTATTTTGGCTTATGAGGTAAAATCCTCCAAAATTCCCTGGACCAGTATCTTAATGGACCCTGGAATCTATGTAAAGCTAAACTAAGATGATAAAACATTTAAAATGCTAGATATAAGTTTTCATAGGTTTTGATCATTGCTATGCTTCAAGATTTCATGTACTCATGCCAGTCTCCAAATCATATTTGATATTCTTGTCCAGAGCTCACCACTGTAATTAAGTTGCCTACTGAGACTTCCCAGGTGGCACAGTGGTAAAGAATTCACCTGCCAATGCAGGAGACGCGGATTCTATCCCTGGGTCAGGCAGATCTACTGGAGGAGGAAAAGGCAACCCTCTCCAGGGTTCTTGCCTGAAAAATCCCATGGACAGAGAAGCCTGGCAGACTATAGTCCATGGGGTCACAAAGAGTCAGACAAGACTTAGCTACTGAGCACACATGCACTGAGGCTTGGTCACAAATGCCCACCCAAGGGGGTTTCATAACAGAATCAATATTGCGACTTTGCAAGCTCTGTGTTTCAAGCTATGTCTTTAATGGAGACAATAAACATGTAAGAATGTACTGTTCTTGAAAGATATTAGTGAGTTGTAGTTCTAATCAAAACAAATTATCATACCATATCATATTAGTGTGAGAAGTTATTTACATATTGGCAAACAGAAGACGAATGTAAAAAGTTTTTTTACAAAGACTTTAAGAAAATAGCAACATAAAATTGTCAAAATACTACATTTCTATTTCTCATCATCCTTCGCTTGTTTATGAGTAAAGCTATAGAACTAGTAATCTATGATTTTGGAATAAAATTATAAAATCCCTTTCTTGCTGTTTTCTCCCCTAAATTCCCTAGAACAAAACCTGAAATTTGTATTTACTGCTCCATAAATGTTCCAAATATGACTATGTCATTAGTAAACCTCGTTTCCTCACAGCATCTCCTCAGATGTAGGAACACATTTATCCATCAAATAATGACATTTCTTTGGAAATTAAGCTTTGAAAGAACTCTGCTGTATGCCACGCTCTCCGGTCCCAGGTTGATGGAAGGAAGGCTGTTAGCTTCTTAAGGCGCTCACTGAGGAGGGTGGGCATGGAGTTAGGACAGAGGCTTGTTAAAACGCCACAAACCACTGTTCTTACTGAAATGCAGGCGTTTTTCTTAAATACATCTTGTCTGGGTTGCTGCAAGCCTTAAGTTGTCTTCCAGGGTTCTGAAATAGTTGCCATTGGTGATATTTGCCAGCTTTTCCCATTGCTTTTACGGAAGCGTGAATGTTCAGAGGTGCATACTCTGCCCTTTGGCTGATGTTAGCTGTAGCTCCTCATACGGAAGGAGCCACTGGGGTGGGAGGAACTTCTCACTTTCTCTTGTTTCCTACTACGTCACTATTAATTCCATGACAGTTTTCTCACCCCAACCCACACCTCTGTACATAATCTATTAATAAAATTATTTTTGTTTAAATTCTGTTCAATGCATCAAATCTTTCCTAACTGAACCATGATCAATACAGTAATAATATTCAATAGATGCCAAATATTATAAACAACAAATGTCTACATACAAGACAGAGTGCTAAATTCTAGAGTTATTTTAAAGAGGGCCAGAATAGATTTTCTACAACAACATAATTTTTGCACTTTGCCTTCTAATAAAATATTTCCTTTAAATCGGCTTTGCTTTAAATATAATCCATTCACAGGGATTTATTTTCCTTTAAGAAGCTGCTACATATTTAAAAAAATAAACCTACCCAAACAAAAAGAGAATAAATGCATTTGTCTAACTATTGTTGAGATTAATATTTTTCATTAGTATTTTGAAGGAAATATCTGTAAACATTTGAGGAGTGCAATTATAAGTTTTATTCTAATTTCAAGTGTTTTTACTTTTGAGATACAATATTTAGAGAATAAATATGGCTTTATTTTTCTTAGTGAGTACTGTTTTTGTAACAGAAACATTTTGTTTGGGGATTTAATGTAAATAAAATAATTTTTCAAAGATGTAAAGATTTCCATGTAAGCAAACTTGAAAGGATTTTAATTGCTACATTGTTTATAAATGCAATTATATAATAGAAGTCTGTTTTTACAGGTACAGAAGATACACATGGTATTTTAAATGTCATTTAAATGAAATAAAGTATTTTCTGTTGTAATAATTTCAAAATACAGGATGAATACATGAATATGTGAAATAGTAATATACGAGCTTTCACTGGGTGATCTTGCTAGGGAGTTACTTTTTTTTTTTTTTTCAATACTGTGTCTTCGTTATGGCTCCGGGCTTTTCTCTAGTTGTGGAGCATGGACTATAGAGTATGTGGGCTCAGTAGTTGTGATGAGAGAGCTTCTCTAATTGTGGCATGTGGGCTTAGTTGCATGTTGCCTGTGGGATCTTAGTTCCTTGACCAGGGATTGAACCCTCGTCCCCTGCATTGGAAGGTAGTCCTTAACCATTGGACCACCAGGGATGTCCTGAGAGTTACTGTTTAATGAGCATAAAGTTTTAGTTTCATAAGATGAGAAGGGTTATGGAGATGGGTGGTGGTGATGTTTGCACTACATTCCAAATATATTTAAAAGCACTGACCTGTACTCTTAAAAATGATTAAAATGGTACAATTTTTTATTCAGTTCAGTTCAGTTCAGTTACTCAGTCCTCTCCAATTCTTTGTGACTCCATGGACTATAGCACACAGGCTTCCTTGTCCTTCACCATCTCCTGGAGTTTGTTTAAACCCATGTCCTTTGAGTCTATTGGTAATGCCATCTAATGATCTCATCCTCTGTTGCCCCCTTCTCCTCCTGCCCTCAATCTTCCCAGCATCAGGATCTTTTCCAATGAGTCAGCTCTTTCCATCAGGTTGCCAAAGTATAGTATACTTTACCAAAATTTAAAAAAAAATGAGGGTAAAAGTCATGGGAAAAATTATATTCATATGAGAGAAACAATGTAATATTCATGAAGGGAGCTTTCAAATAAAAAATATAATTATAATAAATATAAAATCCAGTAGAGAGTGAAAAATCAATAGCCTCTAAAGAAAACTGGATTAGTAATACAAAGATCAGCACAGCAATTTTTTGAAAACTAATTGAAAATAAAGAAAAACAATAAAATAGACGTGTGTAATAGATCCTCAAGGCTCCATTTGCAAATAATATGAATTCTATTAGGACTTTGTAGGAGCAAAATTCAACAAAATGAAAGTAGATACTCTGAAAAATAACTTGCTCTTGAGATGCATATGAGTCATCAAGTACCTAGGTAAAATTTTTTAACAATAGATTCATATCTGGGCACTTCTTAGTAATTTTTAAAAAACATTCAAGGTTATAAAGAACACATATATGTTGTAAAAAAACACACAAAAAAGTACACATAAAAATACAGACAATGAGTTGCCTACAATAGAAGAAGAAAGCAGGACTGGCATTCTTCCTTTTGCCTTCCGGCATCTCTATATTCTTTGAGTTGTTCACTTTCAGTTGCTAACTCCTGTTGGACTCTTTTGCAACCCCATGAACTGCAGCCCACCAGGCTCCTCTGTCCATGGGATTCTCCAGGCAAGAACACTGGAGTGGGTTGCCATTTCCTTCTCCAGGGGATTGTCCCAACCCAGGAATCGAACAGAGGTCTCTTGTATCTCCTGCATTGCGAGAAGGCTCTTTACCATGAGCCAGCAGGGAAGTATTCTTTGAGACATCCATGCAATTTCTAAATCTTAAACACTGAACATTCTTTCAATACAGGGTTGGGGTCAAGTGCATGACCCCTGCATCAGCTCATCTTGGGTTTGTTTCCAGTGAGGCTGCTATCATGTATACAAGGTCTATATTCCTTAGGAGCTTGAGCTTATTCACCATCAAAATGTGTGGATAAACAGCTTATGTGTTATGAGGTTGTTATCAAAATTAATTGAGATGACACGTCATCAGAAGCTCAGATGAGCTGGAGACACAGCTGACCTGTTTACAGGTCAGAGTACAGAGGAGCCCATTGAAACAACCACCAATGCAAGAGAAAATCCTTGAATTACTTACTGCAATGAAACAAGCAAGAGTGAAACGTCTGAGAAAGCACTGACTCCCGCTTTGGGATGGTGCACAGACACGGGGGGTCATCTCACTGTTGAAGGAGATCGAACAAAAGTCCGGGCTTCCCAGGTGGCACAGTGGTAAGGAATTTGCCTGCCAGTGCAGGAGGCACAAGAAACATGGGTTCAACCCATGGGTGGGAAAGGTGCCCTGGAGAAGGAAATGGCAACCCATTCCGGTGTTCTTGCCTAGGAAATCCCATGGACAGAGGAGCCTGGAGAGCTGCAGTCAGTGGGGTTGCAAAGGTTCAGACAGAACTGAGTGACTGAGCCTGAACAAACATCCTTGCAGTCTTAAGGAACCTGGAGGCATCAGGTGAATGGAGGGCGAGGCGGAAGGGCTAAGAGTGGGAAAGCACAGGGACTGAATCAGAGTGGGGAATAATGACTTTATTCTTCCAGAAAACCAATGCTTAGTTTTGTCTTAACAGACTCATCAGGCTGACCAGAGATTACAGGTGCCCCTCAAAACTCGCTGCTTGCCCAAACTTCCATGTTTGTTCCAAGTGGCTCCCAGGAGATTAGAGTGACAAGTCCTGTTGGTCTCTAGAGGTGGGGTAAATTTCCACTGACCCATCATTGCTGAGGAGATTACTGCTCACCCACACCCATCAGCCTCCAGATGCAAGTGAGTCAGAATTAGCCCAATCCTCAGTGGCAGCAGTGAAGGTTGGCGGTTAAATTCCTCCCAGGAGAAACTGAGACCTCAGCATTTTCTCATGGTCTCTCTGTGCTGAGCCCCTGGGGAAGCCAGCGGGGAGCACTCCTGCCTGCTCAGAAACTGCCTGTCTGTTTTATGCAATCCTGGTGTTGTCGTCAGCTTTTATTCCTATTTATTGTTTAAAATATTTATTTGGTCGGATCTTACTTGTGGCTCGTGGGGTCTTTATCTGCAGCACACAGAATCTTTTTAGTTGCAGCATGTGGGATTTAGTTCCCTGACAAGGGACTGAACCTGGGTCCCCTGCATTGGGCACAAGTCTTAGCCACGGGACCACCAGGGAAGTCCCCATTGGCTTTTAGAGCTGGAGGATGCGAGAGCCAGTCTCCCTGGTGACACTCAAATAAACTGGAGTGTTGGAGGTGTGTTTCATATCCTCTTTGCTCCTCAGGGAGAAGCTGAGAGTTGGGGGTCCCTCTCAACTGGGAAGTGCAGTGCCTGGTGAGGGTTTGGGTAGCTGAGTTTGTCTCACACTTTCCTGCCTGCTTCGATGGGGCTACTTTCTCAGCCACTGGATGTGCAGTTGTCTCTCAGTTGGTTTCTGAATTTCTCTCAGAGGGGATTTCTCTGCATGTACTGTATACTTGGTGTGCCTGTAGGAAGAACAAGAGTCAGGAGTGTCCTAGTCCTCCATCTTGCACCATTTCTGTCTTTTTCTCCTAAGATCTTCAACTGATTGCATGAGCCCCACCAACCTCTTGGGCAAGGATATTATAGAGTGGATGAGGATAATACGCTTTACTCACTGTCAACTGATTGAAATGTTAATCCCATCTAGAAGATGCCTCCACAGCACATCTTCTGGTATTTGATTAAATATCTGGGTACTTAATCAAGTGGACACACCAAATTAGCCAGCATAGTGAGGAAGTCTGTATTGGAATTCTGCTTGTTATTAGAGCTCCTATTAATATTTGCTATTTCTTAAATTATTTGCATTTCCACCAACAAAGTATTAGAATATTCTGTCTGTTAGGGACAGAAAAATGAACCAATCATAATATGTATATGTAAATATATTCACACATAAGATAAAACTGTATGGAGAGACTGTTTCTTATGATAATAGAAAGCTATCATCTTTGTGAAGTGAAGAGAAAGTTGTTAAGTCTCGTTCAACTCTTTGCAACCCCATGGACTAGAGTCCATGGAATTCCTCAGGCCAGAATACTGGACTTACTTTCCCTTCTCCAAGGGATCTTCTCAACCCAGGGATCGAACCCAGGTCTCCCTCATTGCAGGCAGATTCTTTACCAGCTGAGCCACAAGGGAAGCCCAAGAATACTAGGGTGGGTAGCCTTTCCTTTCTCCAGGGGATGTTCCCAATCCAGGGATCAAACCGGGGTCTCCTGCTCTGCAGGAGGATTTTTTACCAGCTCAGGTTGCAACTGACTGTTCTTAATGAATTCAGATAACTGTGAGGCCACCTGTGAGCACACCTGGTGAGGTTGGCACCTAACAAATTAGGCAAAAATTGAACAGAAATTTTGAGAAAAATCAATTAATTGAAATGTCAGTTCCTTTTACCCCAGATTTCTCAAGACCTAAAATATAATATGATTTGCTTTATTAATTTGAAGGACATGAACATATACAAGCCTTAGAAGTGAAGCAACACATGGTAAATAGTATTTTAAGCTATTTTGCAGTGTTCACAAGTTGCCATTATTTTACAAATCATGGAAACTTACTCTGCAACATGGCCTGGGATCTAGCGGTTACCGAAGAGAAGGCTTTGGTTTAAAGAGCATCCTGATAAAGGCCTTTCTTTCATTCCTCACCCGACTGTAGTACAGGCTGCCTCCTGGACTGGCTGAGGGACATGGAGAGCCCTTCTCCGGCACATGGCCCGCAGAGTGAGCCGTAGGGTAAAGAGACAAGACAGCCCAAGGGAGATGAGAAAAGGTGCGAGTCGCCCTGAGTGGACCCCACACTTGCCTTATGTCATAATTTGAAGGAGGCTTTAAATGCCTCACTTTGTGTTTGATGGCTGAGCCTGTCTGGAAAGGACAGCTGCCGTTTGTGGGTTGGGGCGGCTTTCCTGTTGGCTGGGTTTCACCCTCCTGTTCTCAGGGACACCTTTGAAATGTGTACACGGCTGCTCGCTCCGTTATTATATTCTTGGCAATTTATGGCTCTATTATGTTCTGTTTCCTTCTCTCACTCTGTCTCTCTTCACACACACACACACACACACACACACACACACACACTTTGTAAAGGACAAAGGAGCACTACCAAGGGTTCTACCCACTACTCTTACCCGTGTAATTTCGGTCTTGACTTATTCAGATATATGCAGCATAAAGACCTCATCCCACACTGTACTCATTTCTTACTGGCAACGTGAAGTCAATGTGCCAATCCTTCCGTGCTTTAATTGATTGGATGAAAATTTTCAGACCTTGTTAATGAGTTATAATCTCATCTCCATTAGAGCAAGTCTACATCAGAGTAATGCTTTACTGGAACTTAACAATATCTTCCAGGCAAATAAGTAAACAAACATAAATCAGAATAGCCAGAGAGAGAGAAAGGGAGAGAGAACGAAAGGGTAAATGGAATGGTGGAAGTAAGTTGGTCTACACTGTCTGCTACTACGCATCTATCCACAGAACATGATGGCCTTCAAGACCAAAGCAGTGGAAGCTTTTTGGTGAAACCTAAGGCAAGGGCACCCCACTCCAGTACTCTTGCCTGGAAAATTCCATGGGCGGAGGAGCCTGGTAGGCTGCAGTCCATGGGGTCGCTAAGAGTCAGACACGACTGAGCGACTTCCCTTTCACTTTTCATTTTCATGCATTGGAGAAGGATATGGCAACCCACTCCAGTGTTCTTGCCTTGAGAATCCCAGGGATCGGGGAGCCTGGTGGGCTGCCGTCTATGGGGTCGCACAGAGCCGGACACGACTGGGGCAACTTAGCAGCAGCAAGAAGGTTTTTAAAAAAATTTTTTACTGGAATTTTATCAGTAAAATTTAACACTTTACCGGACTTAAAAATTTTACTGGAATATAGTTAACTTACAATGTTGTATGAATTTCAGGTATACAGCAAAGTGAATAATTTCATGAATTTCTCATTATTGGCAAAGAGATGGAGCGCAGTGTCTAGAGAGCAGGGAAGTCAGTTGAAATGCCTTCAGGAAGAAACTGAAGAATTAATTAGGGTTCATGCAGAACCCTAAGGTTATGTGGTGGCTCAGTGGTAAAGAGTCCGCTTGCCAATGCAGGAGACAGGTCCCATCCTTGGGTTGAGAAGATGCCCTGGAAGAGGAAATGGCAACCTACTTCAGTATTCTGGCTGGAATAACCCCATGGACAGAGGAGCCTGGTGGGCTGCAGTCCTTGAGGTCACAGTAATTGGACATGATTTAGCACCTGAAGCACACCACCACCATGGAGAGCTCTAGATTAAACAAGAGTCAGGGGGATTGACATAAAGATCCTCAGAACCAGAATATCCCTAACAGGATAAGCCTTAAATTAGAATCTTTATAAATCTGATGTTATATTCCAAGCATCAGAAGTTTGAAATTTTTAATTTTGAAGAGTAATCCTCTACAAAATCACAAAATGCCTATTTCTTTGTACTTTAAATACCATACGAAAGTATTTACCATCTTAGACTTAACAATAAACTATGTACTGTACTTTGAAAGCTTATTAATGTTCTATAAAGTTTTACAATGTTCTATAAAGCATAGACTTTTCAATTCTAAAGTGACGGAAAAAAGGAATGTTATTTTTCAGTTTTGGAGAAATTACCTCTTTGTTGTATGTTAATCTATTAGAAATATCCTATAACCAGATAAACATAACTTCTGGTTACTTAAAAACAAATGTTAAAAATAAGGAAAAAGAAGCTTTCTTTTTCAATACAAAAGTCTTCACAGCAAGTAATGTAAATTCTTGTTCAGTCTTTCTGTTCTATTTTGCATCTTTTTTTTCTCTCGGAAACCCTCTAGATTTTTTAAAAGATCATTTTGAACTTGCTCTTTTTTTCTTCTGTGTATAATTTAGCAACAAACCCTATCATGTCCTAACACCATTCTGGCTCACACATTTAGCAGTTATATTTTTATGACAAATTACTGAAGGGGAGACACTGGTATCTTCTTACTCTTACAATAGAGAATAATACATTTACTTTCAAGGGAGAGTTCACAATGAATCACAGCAATTTTCCTCAGTGCCAAATGATACACAAGTACTGATAACTATAATTTAGGTACTCACATTTTTTCTTAATATTTAGAACCAAGGTTCTGTCTATCCCAAGCCAAGCTATGATTGATAAATTAAGTCAAGTAAATTAGGTTTAATATTTTAAGCAATCAAATCATTCACAAATCAATTCCATCTTAATAGTTGATTTTGTAATTCCAAATGCAGGGGGGAAAAGTTAGCCACTATTTCTAGGAAGGTTCTGCAGTTTTTCTCACTGATACATCTTGTATTTGCCTGATTTTTTTTAAGAAAAAGGAGAAGTGGAATTTGAGTGGCACTCCAGCGGTTAAGACTTTGCCTTCCAACGCATGGGGCACAGGTTCAATCCCTGGCCAGGGAGCTAAGATCCCTCATGCCACGTTGCCAAAAAAAAAAAAAAAAAACGAAAACAAAAAAAAAGTGTAAAACAGCGATATTGTAAAAATTCAGTAGACTTTAAAAATTCAGTAGACTTTAAAAATGGTCCACATCCAAAAAAAAAAAAAAAAAGTCTTAAAAGAAATACAAAATGAAAAGGATTTCAGGGCATACTGTATAGCACAGGGAAATCTGCTCATTATTATATAGCAACCTAAATAGGGAAAGAATTTTAAAAAGACTAGATACACATAGATAGGGCTTCCCTGATAGCTCAGCTGGTAAAGACTCTGCTTGCATTGCAGGAGACCCTGGTTTGAATCCTGGGTCAGGAAGATTTGCTGGAGAAGGAATAAGCTACCCACTCCAGTATTGCTGGACTTCCCTTGTGGCTCAGCAGGTAAAGAATCAGCCTGCAATGCGGGAGACCTGGGTTTGATCCCTGGGTTGGGAAGATCCTCTGGAGAAGGGAACGGCTACCTACTCCAGTATTCTGGCCTGGAGAATTCCATGGAGTGTATAGTCCCTGGAAACGACTGAGCGACTTTCACATATGTATATCTGAATCACTTTGCTGTACATTTGAATCTAATACAACACTGTTAATTAACTACACTCCAATATAAAATAAAGAGTAAAAAAAATAACTAAAAAAAGGAAAACCATTTCAAGTTTGAAATACTTAATATTTTTTAATATATAAGACCTGCATTTTGGTATTCATTCTCTATTAATTTTCATGAATTAGTTATAATCATATTATAATACTATGAACCATTAAATCAATAGTAATTCTCCTTAAATTGGTATTTTATTAAATATTTCTATCAGTAATCACAATAAGTTCTTGACATTTATATGTAAGATGTCATTCTTTGGTGCTCTAAGCTGATTTACATTTCTCCTGTTTGAGAGGAATTTATTTTATTTTAACTGGCTCTAACCTTTTTATGCAAATATTTTGAATATAGTGGAACACCCATACAGATAACGAGTTCTGTCCCAGCACTCACTGGATTTCACTGAAATTAGCATCTTTTAGTACAAGACACAGTATCTGAATAATTAAACATCATCCTAATTGACTTTCTTCTTTGAAAGAAATTTTTATTGGATACACAAATCCAAAATGCCTAAATTGAAGCGAAGTATTCACAGACTTACAATTTTGGAATGATCACAGAAGAGACTGGGAGGATGTAGAAGCTGGCTTTGAGGGTTCTTCTGCTATTTGTCTACTCGTGCAGATCCTTACCGAGATAAAATCTAAATAGCAGTGACTCGATGGTGCCAATTATTTAAGAGGATCTAGGATCCATGTGTCTAGGAAATTAGTATTAGATGTTAGATGTTACCTGGGAAATAAAGAATTAACAATAAGTTAATTCATAGCTATTCAAGGTTTATCTGTGAATTGAGTCAGTCACACTTTTATTACTCTATGAGTTGTTTTTCAGTGTGATTATATACACCATGGTAAAAGAAACTGAAAAGAAACTGAAATTTAAAATGCACTTAAGAACATATCAGTCAAAGAACAAGAAAGAAAAAGAAAGCTTGTAATGAGTCATTCTTGTTACGGCTGTGAAAATGCCTAATTAAAAAAAAAAAAAAAAAAGGTAAGATCTACCAGATATTCTGAAACAATGTGCAAAAGAAAGCCTTCAAAAAATAGAAGAGTATTCAATGATACACATACATTAATGTAACTAAATTATACCCCAGTGAAATTTGAAACAGAACAGATGTGTTAGATTTATAGATAATTTACAGTTTTTAATTTATGTTTTAGAAAAGTATCATTATAATAAGTTAGTTCTGTTAATGGACACTTATTGGGCATCAAAGTGACAAGTTAGTCAACCTTGCTGGCCAGGTTTTTTGTCACCTGTTACTGCATAATCTTTGAGGAAGTTTAATAATGTGGACTGTTCAATTCTAAAACTATGAAATAAAAAATTATGTTACTATTCAGTTTTAGACAAATTACTTCTTTGCTGCATGTTAATGTTGGAAATACCCTGTAGCAAGATAAAGGTAACTCCTTGTTACTTAAAAAATAAGTGTTAAAAAAAAGGAAAAATGAAAAACTTTACAGTGAATAAAGAAAACCCCTTTCAGGTCATGTCCTACTCCACTCCTGGGCACAGTGTACATCTCCACAGACCTCATTCCAGGCATTTACATTTAGAAATGGAAAGTTCAAAAATACGACTTAGAAAAGTTGTTTTTTATGTGCATAAATAAGCTAATATAGTTAATATATCTCTGAAATCTTCATTCTTCATCTAATACATTTTGGACTCTTTGGTCTTGCATACCAATCAACTCCATTGTATTGAATTTCATTAAAGTTTCTTAACCACAATTTATGAAACTATTGCTCTACTGATGGATATTTTTGCTACTAATGTTATCTAAATGGCACAGACATCCTATGAGCATCTCTGTGTGCTTGTAAGTTAATGTTTCTGTAAGATTCTATTTGCATATTTGTAATTGCTGAGTAAATTTTCATAAATAAAACCAGCGTGCTTTTCCAAAAGGCTTTCTGTAAAATTCAGTCCAAAAATAAATTTTGAATACAGCTTTTCCCTACATTTTTGCCGATATTTTATATGATGCATAAAACATGGGAATTTTTAATTTCCCCATGTTCTTGGTTACTAGTGAGTTTCTAGCTTCAGCTCATGGTTTATTAACCAGCAGTGAATTTAGTGAACTGGCTTTTCATGAACTTTATCTAGTTTTCCTTTCACTGCCTTACTTTTTTCCTATTTATTTATGGGAACTATTTATAGGTTAAAGATACTAAACGTTTGTCTTAAAAACATTTTCAAAATCTGACAAGTGTTTAAAATTCTGTATATTTGTAATTCCAATATTTTAAACTTTCATTTAGTTATATTTTTGTGTATCACTCTTTTTCATCTCTTGATGTTTTCTGATCTCAGTTGAGTGTGAAAAGAGTGGAGGATGATGTAAAACAGTTTCTGGAGCACAGCTTAGGAGACACTGATGCAAAGAGCCTGTCCAGAGTTGGGTTTGACCAGAATCTGTCTTTGGGGCAAAACTATCCTGGTTGCAATTTGATCTAAGTTCCTTTGTAATCATAGCTGGCTTATTCAGAAAGATTGTCTTTCCTGGTATTATATAAGTCGAAGTATCAGTACTCTGGGGTTTCCCAGGTTGCTCAGTGGTAAAGAACCCACCTGCCAATGTGGGAAACAAAGGAGACGTGCATTTGGTCCCTGGGTCAGGAAGATCTCCTGGAGAAGGAAATGGCAACCCACTCCAGTATTCTTGCCTAGAGAATCCCATGGACAGAGGAGCCTGGTGGGCTGCAGTCTACGGGGTCACAAAGGGTCAGACACCACACACACACACACACACACACACACATCAGTATGTCAGTATGGTATTTCAGCTATATTATGGAAATAATTTTGTTGACATGTAAACTAATTTACTACAACTTTATTTCTATAAGAAAATAAATTTTAAGTCACAAATAAATTCATAATAAAATTACATTTTGAAGGCACTTTCATTGTGAGTTAATACTTAGAGAGATTAATGTAAATTAAGTACTTTTAAAAAACTAATAACTTCTTTGGCTTGACAATTTTATTTAGGGTTTTCGTCTTAACAGGGACAATAAGGTTGTTATAACTTTTTATCACCATCTAGTGGCAGAGCATATACTTCCTAGAAGATATCCTAGAGACATTGAAAATTCAGACTAACCATGATAATGGTGAATTCATGGCAGTCTGCTTTATTTTCTTTGAAATGAATTCTCCAAAATCAAGCATATACATATTCAGAAATGGAAATTAGGGCTTGGTCATAGTTCTGGTTTAGGCTTTTTCCCTCTGTTACCACAGAAAAGAAATGGCAGAGCACCAACAAATGCATTCCTTTTAATTTATTTTGCATTCATGATCTATTGCACCTTAAATTTTAACATTTAAAGGAACTAAGAAAATAAAAAAGAAATGTTCTACTGAGCAGGTAAAAACTATTTCTGCTGTCTACTGGGCTTTGGAATTCTGATGGTAATTAAAAATCATTTTCTCCCATAGAGAAAACATGAGATCAACTTCATTTTAATCCAGTGTTTCCTTCCTAATAACATTGGTGGAAGCATTAGGAGGAAAGAAAAGAAACACAGTAAGCTGATAAGTTATACTAATAATTAAATTTCTAGTTTAAGAATGAAATAAAAATGTTTTAAATGTAGGAAATTTTTCTTCATAAAATATGACCAAGCTAATTCAAAAGTGATGTTCTTACGTTGGCCTTTAATTTTGGAAGCCAACATTTGTTCACCATTTTCAAATGCTAACTTCTTGATTCTCTTCTACTAACCTTGTTTAACCTCATTATCTCATGAAAAATAGAGCATATTCACCCAGGTTTTGTTTGCTTTGGCTTTAATTTGGGGAACTCTGTCTGCAATTGTTGCTCTTCAGTCGTGTCCAATTCTTTGAAAAGTAAGTAGTATTCATTTTTTTGTTCATAATGACATGATTCTTCATCCTGTTCACATTTACTTTAATCAGATAGTTACATATTTTTAGTTTAACATTCAACAGGTTAACGTTTATCAATTTAACAGTTTAACATTAAAATTGCTCTTATTCTGCTAATGCAAAAACTTTCAAATTGTGTCATAAAGTAATAAGTGACACTGAGAAGCTCTAATACTTTAACCACCAGATGCAAGGAGCCGACTCACTGGAAAGGATCCTGATGCTGGGAAAGATTGAGAGCAAGAGGAGAAAGGGAGCGACAGAGGATGAGATGGTTGGATGACATTCCTTCCTCAGTGGCCATGAATCTGAGCACATTCCGGGAGATAGTGAGGACAGGGGAGCCTGGCGGTGCTGCAGTCCATGGGGTTGCAAAGAGTCCGACATGACTTAGTATCTGAACAGTGAACGTTATCAAGAAATTTTTCTCTTCAAAGAAGTCCAAAAGTCGGAAGTCATGGAGGCATCATTTTGTAGTTCTGTTAGAAACACTGTGCTCTAGAGCTGCTGGAGTGGCACCCCTACGTGGGTCTTTGCTTTCTTCTCTATGGCAGAGGAAGGGCAAGCTGCTAAAATGACGTCACAGCAATGAGCCACGTGGAGAGCCTCTCACTGGGTGCAATCCGGAAGTTTTCTCCTGGCGGCTTGCGCAGCATCCAGCACTGTCCTGGGAGTCAGGTGGCTCAACAGTGACAAATTCTGGAGCAAAACTTTGTAACATGGAAAAAAATTGGCAGGTCTGGAAGGTCTTCTAGGAGTGACACCAAATTAACGAAGTAAATGTTCGCTGTGAATTGTTAATGACTCCTCGCTGAGACAGACACTTTGAGGTGAGGCTCAAACAGCGATTTCCAAAGTGGAATTTTATTAAACAGACCTAAGATGCAATTATGCTAACGTTATAATTATTCTACCTGCTAACTCACTTTCAAATATAAATACAATATAGTCATCGGTCAGAATCATATTCATAAATCACAGGACCCAGCAGGTTCCATAGATAAATGTGCACTGCAATAAGGAAAAAGTGCTGTGAAAGTAAAATAAATTTCATGGTGCAGCCAGTAAATGCATTACAGACTCGGTTGAAAAGGAGAATTGTCACAGCAAACTCATTATATAGACTCTAGGCAAGGACTTGGCATAATAACACTATGAATTTGGGAGAAAAGTGAAATCGTAAGGGAAAATTTTTGCCTTATTCTATCGAATTAAGGGTGATGCCTCAACAGACTAAAATCTCTTTGATAGCATTTTCTACATGCCTTCCTGCCTTGATAAAACACATTTTAGGTGCTCAGTCATGTCCAACTCTTTGCAGCCCCACGGACTGCAGCCTGCCAGGCTCCTCTGGAGTACATTGCTGTGCCCTCCTCCAGGGAATCTTCTGGACCCAGGGACTGAAGCTGTGTCTCCCACGTCTCCTACACTGGCGGGTGGATTCCTTCCTGTTGAACCATCGGGGAAGCCCCTTGAATGTTATACAGGGCAATAAAACAACTAAGATGATGAGCAGAGCTCTTTCTGATGTGGTGAGATTTGAGCTGAAAGGTGGAGACAGTTTTTTTTTTTTTTCTTTTCAGGCCATGACCCACAGCATTTGGGATTTCAGTTCCTCAACCAGGTATTAAACCTGGGACCCCTGCAGTGGAAGCACACAGTATTAACCACTGGACCACCAGGAGAGTTCCAATATCCATATTTTAAAAAAAATGCTTTGAATTATGCTTTGAAACCATGGAAGCTGAGCCTTAGTATTGGTTTAACTTTTTTGACAAATTTGATAAGAAAATTCAGTTAAACATCATAGATTTCAAATACTAATTTTCAACAGTTGTAAAGATGTTTTACTAAAAAATGAGTTCATTCTAAATGATTATTTTATTATAAAATCTATAATTATTTTATTGATATGGCAAATGTATATCATGTACCTAGTGCATACATCAGAAGTCATTGTTTCAGCTCAACAGTTCACACACACACACAAAAAATAAAACTACTAATAGGAAAAGTCGCAGAATCAAAAGAATATAGCTGCTTTAGTTAATTATTCAGAAAGTCAGTCCCAACCATTCCCCAGCACAACTTATATGCTCTTATTCTTTATTTTCCTTTATAATAATTATCACCCTCAAATACCTTGTATAATCTAAATGTTTTATTTGCTTTCTACCCCTGCTTTAAAATTCAGGGTTAATGAGAACTGAAATTTCTGCTTCTTTTATTCAATGGTATTACTTAAGTAATAGATAATAGTATTAATTAGGTAGGTTCTGTGAAGACCTACAAGACTTTCTAGAACTAACACTCAAAAAAGATGTTCTCTTCAACGTAGGGGACTGGAATGCAAAAGTAGGAAGTCAAGAAACACCTGGAGTAACAGGTAAATTTGGCCTTGGAATGCGGAATGAAGCAGGTCAAAGGCTAACAGAATTTTGCCAAGAGAACATACTGATCAGAGCAAATACCCTCTTCCAACAACACAAGACAAGACTCTACACGTGGACATCACCAGATGGTCAATACCAAAATCAGATTGAGTATAGTCTTAGCAACCAAAGATGGAGACGCTATATACAGTCAGCAAAAACAAGACCAGGAGCTGACTGTAGCTTGGATCATGAACTCCTTATTGCCAAATTCAGATTGAAATTGAAGAAAACAGGGAAAACCAGCAGACCATTCATGTAAGACCTAAATCAAATCCCTTACTATTATAGAGCGGAAGTGACAAAAAGATTCAAAGCATTAGACTTGATAGGCAGAGTGCCTGCAGAACTATGGATGGAGCTACACGACATTGAACACTAGGCAGGGATCAAAACCATCCCCAAGAAAAAGAAATGCAAAAAGGCAAAACATTTGTCTGAGGAGGCCTTACAAATAGCTGTGAAAAGAAGAGAAGCAAAAGGCAAAGGAGAAACAGAAAGAATGCCCATTTGAATGCAGAGTTCCAAAGAATAGCAAGGAGAGGTAAGAAAGCCTTTCTCCATGATCAGTGCAAAGAAATAGAGGAAAACAACAGACTGTGAAAGACTAGAGATGTCTTAAAGAAAATTAGAGATACCAAGGGAATTTTTCATGCAAAGATGGGCTCAATAAAGGACAGAAATGGTATGGACCTAAGAGAAGTAGAAGATATTAAGAAGAGCTGGCAAGAACACACAGAAGAATTATACAAAAAAGATCTTCATGACCCAGATGATCACGATGGTGTTATCACTCACCTAGAGGCAGACATCCTGGAATGCAAAGTCAAGTGAGCTTTAAAAAGCATCGTTATGAACAAAGCTAGTGGAAGTGATGGAATTCCAGCTGAGCTATTTCAAATCCTAAAAGATGATGCTGTGAAAGTGCTGCAATCAATATGCCAGCAAATTTGGAAAACTCAGCAGTGGCCACAGGACTGGAAAAGGTCAGTTTCATTCCAATCGCAAAGAAAGACAAGGCTAAAGAATGTTCAATCTACTGTACAATTGTACACATCTCACACACTAGCAAAGTAATGCTCAAAATTCTCCAAGCCAGGTTTCAAAAATACGTGAACTATGAACTTCCAGATGTTCAAGCTGGATTCAGAAAAGGCAGAGGAACCAGAGATCAAATTGCCAACATCTGTGGGATCATCTAAAAAGCAAGAGACTTCCAGAAAGACATCTACTTCTGCTTCATTGATTACACAAAAACCTTTGACTGTAGATCACAACAAACTGCAAACTTTTTCAAGAGATGGGAATACCAGACCACCTTACCTGTGTGCTGAGAAATCTGTATGCAGATCAGGAAGCAACAGTTAGAACTGGACATGGAACAACAGACTAGTTCCAAACTGGGAATGGAGTACATCAAGGCTCTATATTGTCACCCTGTTTATTTAACTTATATGCAGAGTACATCATGCAAAATGCTGGGCTGGATGAAGGACAAGCTGGAATCAAGATTGCTGGGAGAAATATCAATAATCTCAGATATGCAGATAACACCACCTTATGACAGAAAGCAAAGAGAAACTAAACCTCTTGATGAAAGTGAAAGAGGAGAGTGAAAAAGTTGTCTCTCAACGTTCAGAAAACTAAGATCATGGCATCTGGTCCCATCACTTCATGGCAAATAGATGGGGAAACAGTGGAAATAGTGGCAGACTTTATTTTGGGGGGCTCCAAAATCACTGCATGGTGAAATTGAAAGACGCTTACTCCTTGGAAGCAAAGCTATGACCAATCTAAACAACATATTAAAAAGCAGAGACATTACTCTGTAAACAAAGGTCAATCTAGTCAAAGCTATGGTTTTTCTAGCAGTCATGGATGGATGTGAGAGGCGGACTATAAAGAAAGCTGAGTGCTGAAAAATGGATGCTTTTGAACTGTGGAGTTGGAGAAGACTCTTGAGAGTCCCTAGGACTGCAAGGAGATCACTGTAGTCCATCCTAAAGGAAATCAGTCCTGAATATTCATTGGAAGGATTTTGGAAGGATTTTGACTATGCCAAAACATCTGTGGAAAATTCTTAAAGAGAAGTGATTACCAGACTACCTGATCTGCCTCTTTCACTTTCATCAAGAACCTCATCAATAAGCTCTTTAGTTCTTCTTCACTTTCTGCCATAAGGGTAGTGTCATCTGCATATCTGAGGTTACTGATATTTCTCCTGGCAAACTTGATTCCAACTTGTGATTCATCCAGCCCAGAATTTCTCATGATGTACTCTGCATATAAATTAAATAAGCAGGGTGACAATATACAGCCTTGGCGTACTCCTTTCCCTTTTTGGAACCAGTCTGTTGATCCCTGTCCAGTTCTAACTGTTACTTCCTGATCTGCATACAGATTTCTCATGAGGCAGGTCAGGTGGTCTCATAATCCCATCTCTTTCAGAATTTTCCACAGTTTATTGTGAGACACACAGTCAAAGGCTTTGGCATAGTCAGTGTTTTGCTTTTTTGATGATCCAATGGATGTTGGCAATTTGATCTCTGGTTCCTCTGCCTTTTCTAAAACCAGCTTGAACATCTGGAAGTTCATGTTTCATGTACTTGTTGAAGCCTGGCTTGGAGAATTTTGAGTATTACCTTACTAGTATGTGAGATGAGTGCAATTGTGCAGTAGTTTGAGCATTCTTTGGCATTGCCTTTCTTTGGGATTGGAATGAAATCTGACCTTTCCAGTCCTGAGGCCACTGCTAAATTATCCAAATTTGCTGGCATATTGAGTGCAGCACTTTCACAGCATCATCTTTTAGGATTTGAAATGCTCAACTGGAATTCCATCACCTCCACTAGCTTTATTTGTAATGATGCTTCTTCCTAAGACCCACTTGACTTTGCATTCCAGGATGTCTGGCTCTAGCTGAGTGATCACACCATTATGATTACCTGGATCATGAAGATCTTTTCTGTGCAGTTCTTCTGTGTATTCTTGCCACCTCTTCTTAACATGTTCTGCTTCTCTTAGGTCCATACCATTTCTGTCCTTTTTCGGGCGCATCTTTGCATGAAATGTTCCCTTGGTATCTCTAATTTCCTTGAAGACATCTCTAGACTTTCCCACTCTGTTGTTTTCCTCTATTTCTTTGCACTGATCACTGAGGAAGGCTTTCTTATCTCTCCTTGTATGCTTTGAAACTCTGCATTCAAATGAGTATATCTTTCATTTTCTCCTTTGTTTTTTGCCTCTTTTCTTTTCACAGATATTTGTAAGGCCTCCTCAGACATCCATTTTGCTTTTTTGCATTTCTTCTGTTGGGGATAGTCTTGATCCCTGTCTCCTGCACAATGTCACAAACCTCCATCCATAGTTCATCAGGCAATCTATCTATCAGATCTAGTCCCTTAAATCTATTTCTCACTTCTATTATATAATCGTAATGGATTGATTTAGGTCATAACCTGAATGGTCTAGTGGTTTTTTCTACTGTCTTCAATTTCAGTCTGTTTTTGGCAATAAGGAGTTCATGATCTGAGCCACAGTCAGCTCCCAGTCTTGTTTTTGCTGACTGTATAGAGCTTCTCCATCTTTGGTTGCAAAAAATATAATCAATCTGACTTCAGTTTTGATCAACTAGTGATGTCCATGTGTAGAGTCTTGTCTTGTGTTGTTGGAAGAGGGTCTTTGCTATGACCAGTGCATTCTCCTGGCAAAACTCCATTAGCCTTTGCTCTGCTTCATTCTGTACTCCAAGGCTAAATTTGCCTGTTACTCCAGGTGTTTCTTGACTTCCTACTTTTGCATTCCAGTCCCCTATACTGAAAAGGACATCAGTTTGGGGTATTAGTTGTAAAAGGTCTTGTAGGTCTTCATAGCACTGTTCAACTTTAGCTTTTTCAGCATAACTGGTTGGGGTATAGACTTGGATTACCGTGATAGTGAATGATTTGCCTTGGAAATGAACAGAGATCATTCTGTCATTTTTGATATTGCATCCAAGTACTGCATTTTGGACTCTTTTGTTGACTATGATGGCTACTCTATTTCTTCAAAAGGATTCTTGCCCACAGTAGTAGATACAATGGTCATCTGAGTTAAATTCACCCACTCCAGTCCATTTTATTGGGCTGATTCCTAAAACATCAACATTGACTCTTGCCATCTCCTGTTTTAACCACCAATTTACCTTGATTCTTGCATATAAGTTAAATAAGCAGGGTGACAATATATAGCCTTGATGTATTCCTTTTCCTATTTGGAACCAGTCTGTCATATGTCCAGTTCTAACTGTTGCTTCCTAACCTGCATATAGGCTTCTCAAGAGGCAGGTCAGGTGGTCTGGTATTCCCATCTCTTTCAGAATTTTCCACAGTTTATTGTGATCCATACAGTCAAAGGATTTGGCATAGCCAATAAAGCAGAAATAGATGTTTTCCTGGAACTCTCTTGCTTTTTCCATGATCCAGCAGATGTTGGCAATTTGATCTCTGGTTCCTCTGCCTTTTCTAAACTAGCTTGAACATCTGGAAGTTCACGGTTCATGTATTGCTGAAGCCTGGCTTGGAGAATTTTGAGCATTACTTTACTAGCGTGTGAGATGAATGAAACTGTGCAGTAGTTTGATCATTCTTTGGCGTTGCCTTTCTTTGGGATTGGAATGAAAATTGACCTTTTCTGGGAAGAAGCACAAGCTGGAATCAAGATTGTTGGGAGAAATATCAATAACCTCAGATATGCAGATGACACCACCCTTATGGCAGAAAGTGAAGAGGAACTAAAAAGCTTCTTGATGAAAGTGAAAAAAGGGAGTGAAAAAGTTGACTTAAAGCTCAAGATTCAGAAAACGAAGATCATGGCATCTGGTCCCATCACTTCATGGGAAATAGATGGGGAAACAGTGTCAGACTTTATATTTGGGGGCTCCAAAATCACTGCAGATGGTGACTGCAGCCATGAAATTAAAAGATGTTTACTCCTAGGAAGGAAAGTTATGACCAACCTAGATAGCATATTAAAAAGCAGAGATATTACTTTACCAACAAAGGTCTGTCTAGTCAAGGCTATGGTTTTTCCAGTGGTCATGTATAGATGTGAGAGTTGGACTGTGAAGAAAGCTGAGCATGAAGAATTGATGCTTTTGAACTGGTGCTGGAGAAGACTCTTGAGAGTCCCTTGGACTGCAAGGAGATCCAACCAGTCCATCCTAAAGGACTGGGTGTTCATTGGAAGGACTGATGCTGAAGCTGAAACTCCAATACTTTGGCCACTTCATAAGAGTTGATTCATTGGAAAAAATCCTGATGCTGGGAGGGATTGGGGGCAGGAGGAGAAGGGACAACAGAGAATGAGATGGCTGGATGGCATCACCGACTCAATGCACATGAGTTTGGGTGAACCATGGGAGTTGGTGATGGACAGGGACGCCTGGCGTGCTGAGATTCATGGGGTCACAAAGAGTCAGACACGACTGAGTGACTGAGCTGAACTGAACTGAATTGATGGACCTAACGTTCCAGGTTCCTATGCAATATTGTTTTTTACAGCAATGGACCTTGCTTCCATCACTGGTCACATCCACAACTGGGTGTTGTTTTTGCTTTGGGTCCGTCTCTTCATTCTTTCTGGAGCTATCTCAACTAATCTCCAGTAGCATATTGGGCACCTACCAACGTGGGGAGTTCATCTTTCAGTGTCCTATCTTTTTGCCTTTCATACTGTTCATGGGGTTCTCAAGGCAAGAATACTGAAGTGATTTGTCATTCCCTTCTCCAGTGGACCACATTTTGTCAGAACTCTCCACCATGACCCATCCGTCTTGGGTGGCCCTACACAGCATGACTCATAGTTTCATTGAGTTAGACAAGGCTGTGGTCCATGTGATTAGATTGGCTGCACAGCTTCTAAGTATTGGGAAAATCAGAAGTAAGTAAAAAAGTTCCAAATATCAAATAGCTCAGAGTGTTAGTGCTGATTCAGACAATTTCCTTTACTGTTAGTTCCTCAGGAGAAAATGAGTAACTACTCTGGGGAAATAAAGAGAAAATGGAAAACTTCCTTTGCCCTTTTTCTTGGCTCAAAACCACAGGGAGATAAGTCATCGATATGTTTTGAGTCATTGGTAAATTATCATATAGCAAACGAATGTTGTTGTTGCTTAGTCCCTAAGTCTTGTCTCACTCTTTGCAATCCCTGGGCTGCAGCATACCAGATTTCCCTGTCCTTCACTCTCTCCTGGAGTTTGCTCAAATTCATGTGATTTAGGCATGATTTCAGAGATGTATAATTGAGGATATTACATGTATATCATCTGTGATTGCTACTAAAATTGATAGTATATAACCTCCATGAACATGGACTTGATATTTATTCCACAGATGGAATAAATAGTGATGAAATGATGATGGCACAAGCATTTTGATTTCTTAAAATAATATATTGACAACAACAAAAAAAGTTGGAATTTAGTGTGGGGATATTTTTAGGATTAGTGAGACACATCCACAGAAGCAGTTTATAAAACAACCCTGAGAAACACTCCATAAACAAACTTGTCACTATTATTCTCTATCAGGATATTTGATGCAATCTGGATGAGATTCAATTATGTAGTTGGCTCTGACTTAGACTGGGAACACTTTCTTATTCAGCACTGCATCAGAGGATGAGATTGACTCCAAATGTTTCCCTTAAGGGTCTGGAGAGGGGCCAAAAACACACAGTCCAAAATGCAAAGCTGAATCCATCACATAAAGACATTTCCAAAGAAAAAAAAAGAAAGAGTGAGAGGAAAAGAGCATGCAGATGAAAGTAGTACATCGGGGAACCTTTGATAGACAATCCCATGGGCTTTTCTCCTACTCAGGCCTGTCATATTTGCCCCTCTGCTCTGTGGTCAGCCATACACACTCAGGCCTCAGGGAAGCCTGTGATGATAGGACAAGGAAGGACACAGGACCCATGATCTTAGTTGTTGTTGTTTTAAATTTCAAAAGTTAAGATTCAGATATAAAGTTTGGGAGGGGTGCAAGTGTATGCTTGCTCAGTCACTCAGTCGTGTCCAACTTTTTTAACCCCATGGACTGTAGCCCACCAAGCTCCTCTGTCCATGGGATCTCCCTAGAAGGAATACTGGAGTGAGTTGCCATTTCTTCCTCCAGGGGAAATTCCTAATGCAGGTATCAAACACACATCTACTGTGTCTCCTGCAATAGCAGGCAGATTCTTTACCACTGAGTCATGGAGGAAGCCCAGGTTTGGGAGAACACACCCAAACCTGCTTTGTCTCAGAGAAGGATGAAGGATGAAGCAGAGCCTTTGAGGGGCCCAGAAACTAGCACATGACTGCTTGAGGGTCAAACCCAGCCTGCAGGTTATTTTTGTAAATGAAGTTTTACTGGAAAACTTTATTCCTTTACATATTGCCCATGACTTCCTTGGTAGTGCCAGGCACTCTATGGTCTGTGAAGCTGAAAATACTTATCAGCAGGCCTTTTAAAGAAAGCATGCCTTCTATTGACCTAGACTTTGATGGATGGCTGAGAAGTGCCTGGTGCTTTCTCTGCCATGCCTGCCCTCTAGCAAATCCCAAAAGGAAGGCTAAAGGTTCAGATCTCCAAGAGATCTAAAGGATCAAGAGTCAAGGTCCTGGATCAGGAGATACAGATGTAGATACAGACACAGGCAATGTAGATCAGACCTGGTTGTTGATTATGAGATGGCTCACTTATTGCATTCTCCAGCACACAGGAGAGCTATAATAAACTTACCTGCACAGTAGGCAGAAGGACCTGAGTCTCTTAGATATAAATTGTCACAGGCAAGCTGTCACATGTTTCCTGGTAACCCAAGAAGGTTGCAAATGTACTTAAGATAAAATCCTTTCATGGGGGACCAGAAAGGAAGGGCCAGCACGTTGATTGGGCAAGTAGAACCCCAATATCCATAGCTTACAAGTGTCCACATGATCAGATATCAGTTCAAGCAGCTGACACTCAATGACCACTTGTCTTCTTCTAGCAGTCACTGGACCCCTCTCCTCTGTTTTCATCCCCACTGCCCAGACTTTGTGCTCAAACCCAAAGGACTGTAAGCCCTTGATGTTACCAAGAGGATCCCAAGTTGGCTGCGATGACCTAGAAATTTTCCCATCATTTATTGAGAGTGAAAGTGTTAGTCACTCAATTGTTTCTGACTCTTTGTAAGCCCATGGACTGGAGCCCACCAGGTTCCTCTGTCCATGAGATTCTCCAGGCAAGAATAAGGGAATGGGTTGTCATTTTCTTCTCCAGTAGATCTTCCAGGACCAGGGACCAAACCTGTGTCTCCTGAATTGGAGACTTTACCACTGAGCCACCAGAGAAGCTGACATTAATTTAGGCACTACAAAAGTAAATCAGGCTTTTGATAATAGAATATAAAAATTATTTCAGTTTGAAAATTTGAGATAGGGTCCCCGTGCAATACACAGAAATTTTATTTGTGCATCAAGGGTGTATATTGTTACCCTGCTTATTTAACTTATATGCAGAGTACATCGTGAAAAATGCTGGGCTGGATGAAGCACAAGCTGGAATCAAGATTGCCAGGAGAAATATCAATAACCTTAGATATGCAGATGACACCACCCTTATGGCACAAAGTGAAGAAGAACTAAAGAGCCTCTTGATGAAAGTGAAAGAGGAGAGTGAAAAAGTTGGCCTAAAGCTCAACATTCAGAAAATGAAGATCATGGCATCTGGTCCTGTCACTTCATGGTAAATAGATGGGGAAACAGTGTCAGGCTTTATTTTTGGGGACTCCAAAATCACTGCAGATGGTGGCTGCAGTCATGAAATTAAAAGACGCTTACTCCTTGGAAGGAAAGTTATGATCAACCTAGACAGCATATTATAAAGCAGAGACATTACTTTGTCAACAAAGGTCCATCTAGTCAAGGCTATGGTTTTTCCAGTAGTCATGTATGGATGTGAGAGTTGGACTATAAAGAAAGCTGAGCACTGACGAATTGATGCTTTTGAATTGTGGTGTTGGAGGAGACTCTTGAAAGTCCCTTGGACTGCAAGGAGATCCAGCCAGTCCATTCTAAAGGAGATCAGTCCTGGGTGTTCGTTGGAAAGACTGATGTTGAAACTGCAACTCCAATACTTTGGCCACCTGATGCGAAGAGCTGACTCATTTGAAAAGACCCTGATGCTGGGAAAATTTGAGGGCAGGAGGAGAAGGGCATGACAGTGGATGAGATGGTTGGATGGCATCACCAACTCAATGGGTGTGAGTTTGGATAAATTCCAGAAGTTGGTGATTGACGGAGACCTGGCACGCTGTGGTTCATGGGGTTGCAAAGAGTTGGACACGACTGAGCAACTTAACTGAACTATACATATTTGTGGACTTTAGGGGAACCATTAGGCCTGAAAAGAGAGATTTGGTAATTTGTATAAAATAGAAATTAAGCCTCTGTAATGAGAGGATGGATCAATCTGTTAAGTTCTGATGTTATCAATTGAGTAGTGATTATTATTCCTTTAAGTATTGGTAGGTAATCACAACTCAGAGTCCCTTTATGGTCATTGCATTGCTCCAGTGTTCTAATAACAATGATGCTTACATCATTAACCATAGGTTAATTATGTGACTGTGCCTTGCAAGAATGTGTGATGTATTTTAAACACATTTCAATAAAAAGGTTTTCAACAAATATATGAGAGGCAGTGTGATATAATGTGAAAGTCGGGCAGATGGACTCACAAACCAGGTAGGCCTGTAGTTTATTTATTTATTTATTTAGTGTCTGTTTCCATCTTTGGCCGTGGTGGGTCTTCACTGCCTTGTGGCTTTTCTCTAATTATGGCAAGTGGGGGCTACTCTCTAGTTGTAGTGCACAGCCTCTCCTTGCAGTGGCTTCTCTTCTTGGTGGAGCATGTGCTCTAGGGTGTGCAAGTTCCAGTAGTAGTGTTCAGTAGTTGTGGCTCCCTGACCCTAGAGCACAGGTTCAATAGTTGTGACACATGAGCTTAGTTGCTCTGTGGCATGAGGGAATCTTCCCAGATCAGAGTTCAAGCCAATGTCTCCCATGTTGGCAGTATCACTGAACCACCATGGAAGCCCTGTCATTTCTATTCATTCAGAGCCTTCTCTTTAATTTGCTACTAAAGAGTGATAGGATGATTATTCCAATACATCTAAAATAATTGTTGTGAGACATATATAAAAATTTAAAAGACTATTTGCAAGATATAAAATCTTATAATGGTGAGAGACAATAAAACTACTCATAACATGTCAAATCTCTGACATTTGGTACCTTAGATCATTGGGGCTGCTGGAACAAAGTGCCATACACTGGAGCACTGATCAACAAAAGACATTTTTTTCCTCACAGCTTTGGAGGCTGGAGTCTGAGATCAGGATGCCAGCATGATTGGATGAGGGCCCTCTTTCTGGTCTTGTCCACACATGGTGAAAGGAGAAGAGGAAACTCTCTGGGGTCTCTTCTAAGGGCACTAATCTTATTAAAGGGGCCCCACCTCATGACCTAATCACCTCCCAAAGGCCTCAACTCCTAACACCATTTCCCTGCAGGGTTATAACTTCAACTTGTTAATGTGGAGTGGACAAAAATGTTCAAATCTTAGCATTTGGATAACTAATGTTTGATTCTATCTTTTAATTTAATAATTAAGCAAAACACATAATTCTGCAAAGGCTTGAGAATAAAAGCAAAGTACATGAGCTTTGTACACAGGCAGACATGCTCCCAGGTTTGCTACTCTATCAGATATAATTAAAGAGCTGAAATACATAGCCTTAATTATAGCTTCTATTATTAAAATATTTACATTTGGTTGGCTTTATGATAGTATAATAACCATTAAAACATTTTTACTTATGATTTCAATTCTGATAAAACATTGCATTTGTTTTTCCCAAAGTAGTTATTCATAATAATGTTAGGGTTTTTGTTTTGTTTTATTATCAAAGCAATATGGAATCAAAATCATTCATTTTGCTAATGCAAGTCAGACATTTGCATGCATAATTCCTAAGAGCCTAGCTTAATATGACCATTCATTCAACACAATGCAAGGGAGAGAAATAAAATGCCAGATGGATAAATAGCCAGGAACAAATTAAATTTACAATAATTTGACAATGGTTTGAAGCAAGAGGAAAGAAAAATACAGTTTTAGCATATCATATCTCAAAAAATTATTCAGTTTACAGTATGTTAGACAGTGTTCATAACTGACAAAACTTAAATTTATCCTCTGTAACAAAAATACGTTTATCTTGATGACAAAACATTTACCAAAATAAGACACTGCAAGAAACAGTAAGAAGTGTGCTAAAATTAATATCTAAGCTCAACTGAATATTTGATTGTGCAAGATCCAATGCTAAGTGATTTGCAGGCATGATCTCATTTATTAATAGTTCTGATGACAGCTTTGAAGTTGAGTATTAACACTATTCTCAATTTATGGTTGATGACTGTAGGCTCAGACAGGTTGATTAACTTGGCCAAGGACAAACAGCTCTTTTATTGTGGAATCAAGATTCAACTATAGGACTTCCCTGGTAGTCTAGTGGTTAAAAGTCCACCTGCCAATGCAGGGGACATGGGTTCAATCCCTGGTCTGAGAAGCAGTTAAGCCCTCATGCCACAGCTGCTGAGCCCATGCACGCTTTAGTCCATGCTCTGCAACAAGAGAAGCTACTGCAGTGAGAAGCTACTGCAGTGAGAAGCCAGCACACTGCAACAAAGAAAGCCCCTGCTCTCCACAACTAGAAAAAGCTCGCAAGCATCAGTGAAGACCCAGCACAGCCAAAAACAAACAAACAAAAGATTCAGCTTTGTCCACCTAACACCAGAACCCCAGCCTTCTAATCACCACTTCCCAAAATACATGGAAAATTCTTTCTTTCTTTTAAAAATTATGTCTTAAATGGAAACCATCATAGAAGTCTCACAAGAGTAGTAGCATCTTAACAGGAATGATGCAAATGTTGAGGACCACAAATCCTCCATTAATGGGTATCTGACTTTGTGGGCAAAGACAGGTGATGTAATGACTTTGTGTCTATATATATATATAAATCTGTGGATGTGCATTTATTCATTGTGTTAGTCATTCATTAGTTCAACACGTATGAGCTAATGTGTTAGTTCATATGTGAACTGTGAACTTCCAGATGTTCAAGCTGTTTTTAGAAAAGGCAGAGGAACTAGAGATCAATTATGGACTTTGAGGGTTGGACTATAAAGAAAACTGAGCACTGAAGAATTGATGCTTTTGAATTGTGGTGTTGGAGAAGACTCTTGAGAGTCCCTTGGACTGCAAGGAGATCCAACCAGTCCATCCTAAAGGAGATCAGTCCGGGTGTTCATTGAAAGGACTGATGTTGAAGCTGCAACTCCAATACTTTGGCCACCTGATGCAAAGAGCTGATTCATTTGAAAAGACCCTGATGCTGAGAAAGATTGAGGGCAGGAGGAGAAGGGCATGACAGTGGATGAGATGGTTAGATGGCATCACCGACTCAATGGACATGGATTTGGGTGGACTCCTAGAGTTGGTGATGGACAGGGAGGCCTGGCATGCTGCAGTTCATGGGGTCGCAAAGAGTCAGACATGACTGAGTGACTGAACTGAGTCATTCACCACATATCTATTCAGTGTTCCTATGAAACAAGCATTTTTTTCTTAATGAATTTGTTAAAACTGCCTCTGAATAACACTTGAATAATCAGAAGAATCCCCTGATAGGTCTAAACACTGATAATTTGGTTGCATTATCACCAGCAAAACATGTCCTCAATAGGCAATTAGGTGTGCTATTTAATTATGGTCTCAAAAAAAAAGGCTTCATGTGAATTCTTCTAAAACTAAAATTATTATCTTTGGGCTGAAACTTAACAAAATGTAATTGGTTTCTATCAAATAATTCCATACAGCATGTTAATTGGTTTAGGTAGCTGTGGGGTACACTTTGTTCCTAATGCATCCTGGCAGGTTCACCAGGAAACCATGTTGATCTATATTAGATGCTTCATGGGGAAATTACTGAGGATTTTGACATCTGCTATGATAATTTTCTAGGCTCAAGACTATGCTGCCTTGCTTTATGGTTAAAAAAAAAAAAAGAAAACAAAAAACAAAACTTTGGACATTCAAGCAACCAGCTGTTTTTATATTGGAAAACACTCAAAATTATTTCTAAGCAACTCCTAAGCAAAGGTTTCCCCTCAAGCAACATTGGTGCAAATAGTGGCTTTTTCTGCTTTGGGGCATTACTGAGGGGAAAAAAAAAATGAACAAAAGTAAGCAAATGCACCTCCATTGTTTTCTTTTAGTTTTTAATGTCCTTAATATTTTTCTTTACAGAAAAGACTCAGGGTAGTTAAAAAGAATATATCTTCTACCCATGGAGGTTTAGAAGAGAAAGAAGCAATAATTACAAGTTTCCTCAAATATATTCAGTATTTGTTCTATATGGCATGCAGTACTTATGTTGCAAAATACTTTAAATATATTTTTAGGCATTTATTATATTTGTGTATTTGAAAATAAAACAAAAAATTTGTGTCCTGGAGGTGTGGAAACTTGAAAGATATCAACTATAGCCCTCATAACTTGCCAGAAGTACATGATCCAATATTATTTTTGGAAAAAACTTTCTTTTATGAGAAAATTCATTTGAAAGCACTCTTTAACTGAACTAGTGAAAATCACACACATGACCATTTTTCTATTGGAAAGAGAAAACCTGTGAAGTCGCTGTTGACTTGTTTGGTGGTAAGTTGGCCTGAGCAATTGAACATTTTATTTAAGGACCATTTTGTGTTGACATTTGATTCAAGATTTGTTTCTAAAGAATCTGATGTTATTTTTCTTGGTATGATGAGACAGGACTTTCTTTTTCCTTTGTATAAGTAAAGATGCAGGACTGTGTTTGAATATTGACTATTTCTGTGGCATTGATTGAGGGCTCTATATTTGTTTTAACAGATAATATAAATTGCAAAATAGGATGTTGACTGGATGAAGATGACCACACTCACCCAATTAAACTATGTATTCAATTAAACCACTATGGCAATTTCAAATGGCATTTCTTGCAGACATTGACAAATTGATCTTTAAATTCATATAAGAACGTGAGAGAGCCAGCAGAGACAAAACAACATCACCAAAAAGAAAAAAGTTGGGGAACTTTCACTACCCTCTTTCAAAAACCCATACAAAGCTACAGTAATCAAGATGAACTTATTTGCAAAATATAAACAGGGACACAGAGGTAGAGAACAAACATGGATACCAAAGGAGAAAAGGAGAGCGGGATGAACAGGGAGACTTGAAATGACATATATATACCACCATGGCTTCCCTAGTGGCTCACATGATAAAAAATCTGCCTGCAGTGCAGGAGAGCCAGGTTTGATTCCTTGGGTCAGGAAGATCCCATGGAGAAGAGAATGTCAACTCACTCCAGTATTATTGTCTGGAGAATTCCA
This sequence comes from Oryx dammah, assembly GCF_014754425.2. NCBI lineage: Eukaryota > Metazoa > Chordata > Mammalia > Artiodactyla > Bovidae > Oryx > Oryx dammah. The sequence goes on from NW_024070206.1 coordinate 56,742,961, forward strand.
TGGGCAGAGGGGTCTGGTGGGCTACAGTCCATGACTTGGACATGACTAAACAACTTTCACACACACATGTATAAAATAGATAACAAATGAGAAACTACTGCACAGCACAGGGAACCCTGCTCAATGCTCTGTGGTGGCTTAGATAGGAAGGAAATCCAAAAAAGAGGGGCTATATGTGTACTTACAGCTGATTCACTTTGCTGTATAGTAGAAACTAACACAACATAGTAAACCAACCAATAGAAATGGAAGCCCAATAATAATTATTACTGAATGATAAATATATAACAGTACTGTGCTAAGTCCATCATATTACATGTTTTGCTTTGTTTGCATGATAGAACTACAATGTATAGAATATTTAACAGAAGGCCAGTGAGGCTTCATGACATTATTAAGTTGGTTTCTGTAGAAACAGACTTTCCCATTTTAAGACTATCTGTCCTATCTCAGAGACCTCCAGGACAATATGAAACGCTCCAACATTCGAATTATAGGAGTCCCAGAAGAAGAAGACAAAAAGACCATGAGAAAATACTTGAGGAGATAATAGTTGAAAACTTCCCTAAAATGGGGAAGGAAATAATCACCCAAGTCCAAGAAACCTAGAGAGTCCCAAACAGGATAAACCCAAGGTGAAACACCCCAAGACACATATTAATCAAATTAACAAAGATCAAACACAGAGAACAAATATTAATAGCAGCAAGGGAAAAACAACAAATAACACACAAGGGGATTCTCATAAGGATAACAGCTGATCTTTCAATAGAAACTCTTCAGGCCAGGAGGGAATGGCAAGACATACTTAAAGTGATGAAAGAAAATAACCTACAGCCCAGATTACTGTACCCAGCAAGGATCTCATTCAAATATGAAGGAGAAATCAAAAGCTTTATAGACAAGCAAAAGCTGACAGACTTCAGCACCACCGAACCAGCTCTCCAACAAACACTAAAGGATATTCTCTAGACAGGAAACACAAAAAGGGTGTATAAACCCAAACCCAAAACAATAAAGTAAATGGCAACAGGATCATACTTATCAATAATTACCTTAAACATAAATGTATTGAAAGCCCCAACCAAAAGACAAAGATTGGCTGAATGGATACAAAAACAAGACCCCTATATATGTTGTCTACAAGAGACCCACCTCAAACAAGGGACACATACAGACTGAAAGTGAAGGGCTGGAAAAAGATATTCCATGCAAATAGAGACCAAAAGAAAGCAGGAGTAGCAATACTCATATCAGATAAAATGGACTTTAAAACAAAGGCTGTGGAAAGAGACAAAGAAGGCCACTACATAATGATCAAAGGATCAATCCAAGAAGAAGATATAACAATTATAAATATACATGCTCCCAGGGACTTCTCTTGTGGCTCAGACGGTAAAGCGTCTGCCTACAATGTGGGAGACCCGGGTTTGATCCCTGGGTCGGGAAGACCCTCTGGAGAAGGAAATGGCAACGCACTCCAGTACTCTTGCCTGGAAAATCCCATGGATGGAAGAGCCTGGTAGGCTACAGTCCATGGGGTCGCAAAGAGTTGCACACGACTGAACGACTTCACTTCACTTCACCATAGGAGCACTGCAATATGTAAGACAAATGCTAACAAGTATGAAAGGGGAAATTAACAATAACACAATAATAGTGGGAGACTTTAATACCCCACTCACATCTATGGACAGATCAACTAAACAGAAAATTAACAAAGAAACACAAACTTTAAATGATACAATACACTGGTTAGACCTAATTGATATCTATAGGACATTTCACCCCAAAACAATGAATTTCACCTTTCTCTAAAGTGCAAACGGAACCTTCTCCAGGATAGATCACATCCTGGGCCATAAATCTAGCCTTTATAAATTCAAAAAAATTGAAATCATTCCAAGCATCTTTTCTGACCATAATGCATTAAGATTAGATCTCAATTATAGGAGAAAAACTATTAAAAGCTCCAACATATGGAGGCTGAACAACACACTTCTGAATAACCAACAAATCATAGAAGAAATCAAAAAAGAAATAAAAATATGCATAGAAACAAATGAAAATGAAAACACAACAACCCAAAACCTGTGGGACACTATAAAAGCAGTGCTAAGGGGAAAGTTCATAGCAATCCAGGCATACCTCAAGAAACAAGAAAAAAGTCAAATAAATAACCTAACTCTACACCTAAAGCAACTAGAACAGGAAGAAATGGAGAACTCCAGGGTTAGTAGAAGGAAAGAAATCTTAAAAATTAGGGCATAAATAAATGCAAAAGAAACAAAAGAGACCATAGCAAAAATCAACAAAACCAAAAGCTGGTTCTTTGAGAGGATAAATAAAATTGACAAACCATTAGCCAGACTCATCAAAAAACAAAGGGAGAAAAATCAAATCAATAAAATTACAAATGAAAATGGAGAGATCACAGCAGAGAACACAGAAATACAAAGGATCATAAGAGACTACTATCAGCAATTATATGCCAATAAAATGGACAACGTGGGAGAAATGGACAAATTCTTAGAAAAGTACAACTTTCCAGAACTGAACCAGGAAGAAATAGAAAATCTTAACAGACCCATCACAAGCACGGATTTTGAAACTGTAATCAGAAATCTTCCAGGAAACAAAAGCGCAGATCCAGATGGCTTCACAGCTGAATTCTACCAAAAATTTAAAGAGCTAACACCTATCCTACTCAAATTCTTCCAGAAGATTGCAGAGGAAGGGAAACTTCCAAACTCATTCTACGAGGCCACCATCACCCTAATACCAAAACCTGACAAAGATGCCACAAAAAAGAAAATTACAGGCCAATATCACTGATGAACATAGATGCAAAAATCCTTAACAAAATTCTAGCAATCAAATCCAACAACACATTAAAAAGATCATACACCATGACCAAGTGGGCTTTATCCCAGGGACGCAAGGATTCTTCAACATCCACAAATCAATTAATGTAATTCACCACATTAACAAATTGAAAAATAAAAGCCATATGATTATCTCAATAGATGCAGAGAAAGCGTTTGAGAAAATTCAACATCCATTTATGATAAAAACTCTCCAGAAAGCAGGAATAGAAGGAACATACCTCAACATAATAAAAGCTTTATATGACAAACCCACAGCAAACATTATCCTCAATGGAGAAAAATTGAAAGCATTTCCCCTAAAGTCAGGAACAAGACAAGGGTGCCCACTTTCACCACTACTATTCAACATAGTTCTGAAAGTTTTAGCCACAGCAATCAGAGCAGAAAAAGAAATACAAGGAATCCAAATTGGAAAAGAAGAAGTAAAACTCTCACTGTTTGCAGATGACACGATCCTCTACATAAAAAACCCTAAAGACTCCACCAGGAAATTACTAGAGCTAATCAATGAATATAGTAAAGTTGCAGGATATAAAATCAACACACAGAAATCACTTGCATTCCTACACACTAATAATGAGAAAGTAGAAAAAGAAATTAAGGAAACAATTCCATTCACCATTGCAACGAAAAGAATAAAATACTTAGAAATATATCTACCTAAAGAAATTAAAGACCTATATATACAAAACTATAAAACACTGGTGAAAGAAATCAAAGAGGACACTACTAGATGGAGAAATACACCATGTTCATGGATCAGAAGAATCAATATAGTGAAAATGAGTATCCTACCCAAAGCAATCTACAGATTCAATGCAATCCCTATCAAGCTACCAAAGGTATTTTTCACAGAGCTAGAACAAATAATTTCACAATTTGTATGGAAATACAAAAAACCTCGAATAGCCAAAGCAATCTTGAGAAAGAAGAATGGAACTGGAAGAATCAACCTGCCTGATTTCAGGCTCTACTACAAAGCCACAGTCATCAAGACAGTATGGTACTGGCACAAAGACAGAAATATAGATCAATGGAACAAAATAGAAAGCCCAGAGGTAAATCCACACACCTATGGACACCTTATCTTCGACAAAGGAGGCAAGAATATACAATGGATTAAAGACAATCTCTTTGACAAGTGGTGCTGGGAAAACTGGTCAACCACTTGAAAAAGAATGAAACTAAATCACTTTCTAACACCATACACAAAAATGAACTCAAAATGGATTAAAGATCTAAACGTAAGACCAGAAACTATAAAACTCCTAGAGGAGAACATAGGCAAAACACTCTCTGACATAAATCACAGCAGGATCCTCTATGATCCACCTCCCAGAATACTGGAAATAAACAAAAATAAACAAATGGGATCTAATTAAAATTAAAAGCTTCTGCACAACAAAGGAAACTATAAGCAAGGTGAAAAGACAGCCTTCGGAATGGGAGAAAATAATAGCAAATGAAGCAACTGACAAACAACTAATCTCAAAAATATACAAGCAACGTATGCAGCTCAATTCCAGAAAAATAAACAACCCAATCAAAAAATGGGCCAAAGAACTAAATAGACATTTCTCCAAAGAAGACATACAGATGGCTAACAAAAACATGAAAAGATGCTCAACATCACTCATTATCAGAGAAATGCAAATCAAGACCACAATGAGATAACATTTCACACCAGTCAGAATGGCTGTGATCCAGAAGTCTACAAACGATAAATGCTGGAGAGGGTGTGGAGAAAAGGGAACCCTCTTACACTGTTGATGGGAATGCAAACTAGTACAGCCACTATGGAGAACAGTGTGGCAATTCCTTAAAAAACTGGAAATAGAACTGGCTTATGACCCAGCAATCCCACTGCTGGGCTACACACCAAGGAAACCAGAATTGAAAGAGACACGTGTACCCCAGTGTTCATTGCAGCACTGTTTATAATAGCCAGGACATGGAAGCAACCTAGATGTCCATCAGCAGACGAATGGATAAGAAAGCTGTAGTACATATACACAATGAAATATTACTCAGCCATTAAGAAGAATACATTTGAATCAGTTCTAATGAGGTGGATGAAACTGGAGCCTATTATACAGAGTGAAGTAAGCCAGAAAGAAAAACATTAATACAGTATACTAACACATATATATGGAATTTAGAAAGATGGTAATGATAACCCTGTATAAGTGACAGCAAAAGAGACACAGATGTACAGAACAGACTTTTGGACTCTGTGGGAGAGGGAGAGGGTGTGATGATTTGGGAGAATGGCATTGAAACATGTATACTATCATGTAAGAAATGTATCGCCAGTCTAGGTTCGATACAGGATACAGGATGCTTGGAGCTGGTGCACTGGGATGACCCAGAGAGATGATATGGGGAGAGAGGTGGGGGGGGCGGTGGTTCAGGATTGGGAACTCATGTACACCCATGGTGGATTCATGTCAATGTATGGCAAAACCAATACTGTATTTAAAGTAAAATAATAAATAAATAATAATAAAAGACTATCTGTCCTGGAGCTCCACGTGGTGGGCCCCAGCATTTCCTCGCCAGCATCATTCTGCCTCCACTCCCAGGGCTGAAATGAAATATGTGACACCCACAGATGGGAGGCCTTAAAGACACACGTGTTCAAAGGAGAACATGTTTGTGCCAGTAGTCAGAAGCCTCTTAAGTGCGCAAGTCGAAAATGCTTTGTAGGCCTAGAGTGGGGCAAGAATAAGCAGGATAAAGTGCCGAAAATACTTAAAGAGCTCACAGAAGCACATGTGAAGTAATTAAGCAAATCTAGGCGTTGCTAAGAAACGGTAGCTAAGGCAGGCGGGAAGCCAGGCTGCCAGCCAGGCTGGTAACAGACTTCTGGAGCAGAGACGCAGGGAAGTCAGGCAGCAATGGAAACCACAGATCAGTTTCACTTTCTCTCCATTCAGTGTGAGAGAAGGAGTTTGTGTTCCGTACTCATAACTGAAATAAAACCTTCTCCATAGAAAAGACTAAGGTGTACTCAGAAGTGAAACTGCTGGATCAGATGGTAGTTCTATTTTTAATCGTTTGAGGAAACTCCATACTATGTGGCTACACCAATTTTCATTCCCACCAACATAAGTGCCTGAGGGATCTCTTTCCTCTACACTGTATCAACATTTGTTCTATATTACTTATATAATGATGCTGGAAAATGTGAGGTCTTACATCATTGTGGTTTGAATTTACATTTTTCTGATGATTAGTGATGTCGAGAGATTTTTACAAGTTTGTGGACCTGTATGTCTTCTTTGGAGAAATGTCTGTCCAAGTATTTTGCCCATTTGTAATATACATTATATATGTATAATATGTTCATAATATATAATATAAAGCATGCTCTGTGCTGTGCTTAGTCACTCAGTCATGTCCAACTCTTTGTGATCCCATAGATTGTAGCCTACCAGGCTCCTCTGTCCATGGCGATTCTCCAGGCAAGAATACTGGAGTGGATTCCATGCCCTTCTCCAGGGGATCTTCTCAACCCAGGGACTGAACCCAGGTCTCCCACACTGCAGGCAGTTTCTTTACCATCTGATCTACCAGGGAAGCTAAGTAATATAAAGCATAGTTATGTAATTCAATTGTGGGAGTTCCTTATATATTTTAGATATTGACTGCTTATCATGATGTATAGCTTGTTATCAGAGTCTCATAGAGACAGCTGTTCGCCTGTGTTCTTTGCAGCATTATTCACAGTAACCAAGATATGGAAACAAAGGGACTGTGGGTAGAAGAATGAATAAAGGAAAAATGGTATAAACATGCAGTGGAATATTACTCAGCCTTAAAAAAGAAGGGAACACCACCACAGTCGACAACATGATGAATCTGGGGAACATTATGGTAAATGAAATAAGCCAGTCACAGAAAGACAAGTACTGTATGACTTCACTTATAACAGATATCTAAAGTAGTCAAGGGCTTCCCAGGTGGTGCTAGGAGTCAATAACTCACCTGCTAATGCAGGAGACATAAGAGGTGTGAGTTTGATCCTTGGGTTGGGAAGATCTCTTGGAGGAGGGCATGGCAACCTGGAGAATTGCATAGACAGAGGTGCCTGGTGGGTTACAGTCCATGGGGTCACAAAGAATCATCCATGACTGAAGAGACTTATCATGCATACACTCAAATTAGGCAAACTAATAGAAAGAGAGAATGGTTGTTGATGGGGTTGGGGAAGGGAAAAATGTGGGGGCTGTTCAATACGTAGAGTTTTAGTTATAAATGATGACTACGTTCTAGAGATCTGCTGTACAACATCGAGGCTAAAGTTAATATTGAGTTGTATTCTTGAAATTTGTTAAGAAGTTAGGACTCAAGTGTTCTCAGCAAAACCAACCAACACACAAACACATACACACACAGAGGCAAGAGGAAAATTCTGCAAGAGATGTTTACAACAATGATTGTGGTGATGGTTTACTGGGTATATGCACACATTTAAGCTCATTAAATTATATAGACAGTATATATGTTCAGTTTTTTAAATATATCAATTATACCTCAATCAACTGCTTTTTAAGCTTCAATAATCAAGACAACATTATTGGTAAAGGAAACAACATATAGAGAAGAACATGAGTCCAGAATAACTCAGGACAAATGGGACAGATCAATTTTTACCAAGGCAGACTTATGCAATATTTTTAAATGGAGAAAGAATATAGTCCTTCAATAAATGGTATTGAAACAATTGGATATTCATATGCAAAAAATCTTTAAAAAATATCTTGACCTAAAACTCACACCATTATACAAAAATTATCTCTAAATAGAGAATATATCTGAATGTAAAATGCAAAACTATAATATTTTTAGAAGAAATCACAGATCTTTGTGTCCTGGCGTTTGGCAAAGTGTGCTGAGATGAGACACAGAAAGCACAACCCATAAAAAGAAAATGATAAATTAGATTTAAAATTTAAACACTTCATTGTTTGTGTCTTTTTTTAATCTGAGAGGCACTGTTAAGCAAATTGGAAGACCTGCTACAGGCCAAGAGAAAATATTTGAAAAGCATATCTGACAATGGACTTGTATCTAGAATATATGTATGTATAGGGTCAGAACTAAACAGAACTAAACAGAAACAGACAAATATTAAACTGTCAGAACTAAACAGAAACAGACAAATATTAAAAATGGACCACAGAATTCACACAAATTCTTCCCCCAAGGGGATGTATGAAAGGGGAAAAAGCACCCATGGAAAGATGTTTAACATCATTAGCCATTGTTGTTTAGTCACTCAGTTGTGTCTGACTCTCTGCAGTCCCATGGACTGTAGACCGCCAGGCTCCGCTGTCCATGGGATTCTCCAGGCAAAAATACTGGAGGGGGATGCCATTTCTTTCTTCAGATCTTCCTGACCCTGGGATTGAAACCGTATCTCCTGCATTGGCAGGTAGAGTCTATACCGCTGAGCCAGCTGGGAAGCCCTAGTTTAAATATTTACTTACATGTAATGCTGGATCATGGAAAAAGCAAGAGAGTTCCAGAAAAACATCTATTTCTGCTTTATTGACTATGCCAAAGCCTTTGACTGTGTGGATCAAAATAAACTGTGGAAAATTCTGAAAGAGATGGGAATACCAGGCCACCTGACCTGCCTCTTGAGAAATCTGTATGCAGGTCAGGAAGCAACAGTTAGAACTGGACATGGAACAAGGGACTGGTTCCAAATAGGAAAAGGAGTACATCAAGGCTGTATATTGTCACCCTGCTTATTTAACTTATATGCAGAGTACATCATGAGAAACGCTAGACTGGAAGAAACACAAGCTGGAATCAAGATTGCCAGGAGAAATATCAATAACCTCAGATGACACCACCCTTATGGCAGAAAGTGAAGAGGAACTAAAGAGCCTCTTGATGAAACTGAAAGAAGAGAGTGAAAAAGTTGGCTTAAAGCTCAACATTCAGAAAATGAAGATCATGGTATCTGGTCCCATCACTGCATGGGAAATAGATGGGGAAACAGTGGAAACAGTGTCAGCCTTTATTTTGGGGGGCTCCAAAATCACTGCTGATGGTGACTGCAGCCATGAAATTAAAAGATGCTTACTCCTTGAAAGGAAAGTTATGACCAACCTAGATAGCATATTGAAAAGCAGAGATATTACTTTGTCAACAAAGGTCCATCTAGTCAAGGCTATGATTTTTCCTGTGGTCATGTATGGATGTGAGAGTTGGACTGTGAAGAAAGCTGAGCACCGAAGAATTGATGCTTTTGAACTGTGGTGTTGGAGAAGACTCTTGAGAGTCCCTTGGACTGCAAGGAGATCCAACCAGTCCTTCCTAAAGGAGACCAGTCCTGGGTGTTCATTGGAAAGGCTGATGCTGAGGCTGAAACTCCAATACTCTGGCCCACCTGATGCGAAGAGTTGACTCACTGGAGAAGACTCTGATGCTGGGAGGGATTGGGAGCAGGAGAAGGGGATGACAGAGGATGAGATGGCTGGATGGCCTCACTTATTCGATGGACGTGAGTCTGAGTGACCTCCGGGAGTTGGTGATGGACAGGGAGGCCTGGCATGCTGCGATTCATGGGGTCACAAAGAGTCGGACATGACTGAGTGACTGAACTGAACTGAATTTCATAAGGATGGTACAATTAAAGACAAAACCATAATCATGGATATGTTATCTGTGGTTGGCAGCATTTGAAGCAGGCTCGAAAATTTGAAGTTTGAGATTGAGGAAGGCCATGTTAAAAATTTAAGATATGGATGACAGACATATAATCCAACCAAAGCCTGAATTTTAAATAGACGCATTAAGAGTATCACATCAGTTCAGTTCAGTCAGTCAGTCTTGTCTGACTCTTTGCGACCCCATGATCTGCAGCATGCCAGGCTTCCCTGTCCATCACCAACTCCTAGAGCTTACTCAAACTCATGTCCATCGAGTCAGTGATGTCATCCAAGCATCTCATCCTCTGTCATTCCCTTCTCCTCCTGCCTTTGGTCTTTCCCAGCATCAGAGTCTTTTCCAAGGAGTCAATTCTTCACATCAGGTTGCCAAAGTATTGGAGTTTCAGCTTCAACATCAGTCCTTCCAATGAATATTCAGGACTGATTTCCTTTAGGATCACATATCATTCACTTAATATTAACATGTGTATAGCAAGAAAGTATAAGACCCAGTGGAATAGTGTTGACATGGGAGTTTTATTAAAAGAAAGACACATGGAGGAAGAGGGATAAATTATGAGTTTTGGATTAACAGATACAGACTATTATATATATAATAGATAAAGAACAAGGATCTATAGCACAAGAAACTATATTCAATATCTTATAATAACTTATAATGGAAAATAATCTAAAAAAGAATATATATGTACACACACATATTTATATGTATATATATAATATACATATAACTGAATCACTGCTTTACTCCTGAAACTAACACAACATTGTAAATCAGCTTACTTCAGTTAAAAAAGAAAATAGACACATAAAAGTAAGAAACTACTTTGAAGTATGCACAATTAAAGGGCAGGCAGAAAATAAAGAACAGATTATAATGTTCTACATGGAAGAAATTTTAAATACACATGGTACACCAAGACTGTTAATGTTCACATCTTAAATTACACATTGCGTTGTCTCTTTTATTTAGAGAATCTCATTCAAAGTGCTTGTCATATACATAAAGGTAATATTTTGTAAGAACTAACCAGTTTATCTGAAGTTAAATTTTTACGGAGCTAGATATTCCAAGTTAATTTTAAAAATTTAAGAGATATGAATATCCTGAAAATGTAACATAAGAGGGCCTAAGAAAGAAAGAACCATGTCTTTTGTAAGAAAATCTTCTAGAATGTAGTTCAAGCTCTACATGATTAGTTTAATTCACTTTCGAATTATTTTCTGTAATAAAGTTTTTAGAATACTGATTGCAGTTAAGCTGAATTATTCACCTTTCCCAAAAAGGTTGTCATGTTTTTTAAAAAATGTAGAAGTCATTTATTAAAAGAAAAGATAGATGTTTTAATAACATTTTTAAAATTAATGTAGCTGTTAATGATTTGGCTATTTCTTGAATAATTTAAAAGTCAAATATTCAAACCTGAAAGAATTATCATATTGCTTCAATTGGAACATCAGTCATATTATAAAAATATGGATGATTGAAGAAAAAAGACTTTTTGCAAATGAAGCTGTGTTTGTTTATCTTCATAGAAAGAAGTAGCTGGTTGTGAGTTAAGTATAAAGGCAATGCTAAAAAATTATACAATTATATTTGCTTGTTAAAAAAAAAAAAAGCACAGCTCTTCTTTTGTGAAAGTGTTAGCTGCTCAGTTGGGTCTGACTCTGTGACCCCATGGACTGTAGCCCACCAGGCTCTTCTGTCCATGGATTCTCCAGGCAAGAGAATATTGGAGTACTGGAGTGGATTGCCATTTCCTTCTCCAGGGAACCTTCCTGACCCAAAGATTGAACCCAGGTCTCTCATTTTGCAGGCAGGACCAGGGAAGGCCCTTTTGTGGAAATCTGAGTCTAATATAAACGGCACTGAAAAAGAAAGAAAAAACAAAAGTCTTGAGCCAGAGAGGGTGGGGTGGAAGTAGTAAAAGGAAAAGGAAAGAAAGTCCTTTTATTGGGAATCAATCTTATTATATTGACTTTGTTTCTCCCTTTCACCACATTTTGCAATATTACCTTTTTCACTGGCTCATAATAGAAGCATATTCTTAGAAAACCTGCATTAGCTCTAATTCAAAAGCAAAATATACTTTTATATTTTAATGGTAATCAGTGGCTTATTAATATTGTTGGATTATTAAGATGACTGTAGCCACATAAAGGTGCTTCCCAGGTGACACAGTGGTAAAGAATCCACCTGCCAAGCAGAAGACACAGGTTTGATCCCCTGGAGAAGGAAATGGCAACCCACTCCAGTGCTCTTGCCTGGAGAATCCCATGGACAAAGGAGCCTGGCAGGCTACAGTCCACGGGGTCACAAAGAGTTGGGTACAGCATAGCGACTGAGCTCAAGCATGAGCCACATAAAGTGATGTGGTCCTTGCATATGTGATGCAAATGCTATATATACACAGTGACTTGCATCTTTGATGCTACAGAAAAGATAACATTGAACCCAGGCTGTCCTGCATAGAACCTGCGCTTATTCAACAAAAGATGGGACAATAAAGTCCAGATAGTTGAGACACTTTAGAGGAACTCAGGTTAAACTTTTTAAAATCTAATGATGTCTTAGTAGAAGGAAACCAATAATAAATACAAAAGTGCCAAAATATGTTACAAGTAATGTTCTTTGTTAAGGAGTACTAGGAATTTGGAAGTACATGAATAGAATAATGATTTAACACTTAACAAGACCCGCTGGAGAAGAGATAGGCTACCCACTCAAGTATTCTTGGTCTTCCCTTGTGGCTCAGCTGGTAAAGAATCTACCTGCAATGAAGGAGACCTGGATTCAATCCCTGAGTTGGGAAGATCCCCTGGAGAAGGGAAAGGCTACCCACTCCAGTATTCTGTCCTGGGGAATTCCATGGACTGAATAGTCTATGTGGTCGTACAGAGTCAGACACGACTGAGTGACTACACTTTTTCACAGGAGAGTAGATAAGTACACAGAGCCTCTGAAATTATAACACTCACAGTCTAGTTGGGAATAAAGCCTTGTAAAAATAAATGAAGTACAATTCATTTCACAAATATGTTGGTGCTATTATTTTTCAGGAAGTCTTACAGATGTGGGGCAAATAAAATTAAATGTTAGTGACAATTTCTCTGCCCTCATGCAGTTTACATCTTAGAGGAAGGGGCAGTAAAATTAAAAAAAAAATAAGCAAATTAAAGATAAAAATATGGTCAGACAGTATTATGTTCTACAAGTGAAAAGGTACAGATCATAGAGTGCTTAGGAGATTGTTGTATTTTTGTTACTTACAATGGAAATATTTCCTGCTAGTATAGACTCCTGGATCTTGCACTAAATTAATGTTGTGTTATCAAGAGAACCTGAAAACCCAAAGGATTTGAAACATCATCAGCTCTTCCTATAAAAATAGGCATGCTAATCTTTGCCCCCTGTGATTCCTCTTATTTAATTAAAGTATTACTTTATATAGATTGCAAATACAATTGTTTTATATATGTGTATATTACAATAACTTCTTAATGCCCCCCAATATTCATTTTCCTATTTCATTTGGTAATAGAATTCTGGTTTGAGTTGCGTGTGTGGTACCAAAGAGGAAGATAGTATTTATCAATCTGCCTTTTAGTGAACTGTGGATATATAACTAAATTCTAGACAGTGGAATTTCAATAGTTGTGTCCTGTGAGTCATAAGATAATGCCACATGTAAAGGTATGTGTATGTTTCTACACTCCTTTTTAACTTTCTGTTGGTTAATATGCAGATGTAACTGCTAGATCTAGAGCAGTCATCTTTTGCCATGAATAGATGTTGGAAATGGAGGTTCATATAGAAATTAATAAGGATACAGAGGCTGAGTCTGATACCATGGTGTGCTACACCAGCACAGGATCACAGAACTGAAATTGTTTGTAAATAAACATAAGCTTCTACCTTATAACCTTATACCCTTCTGTTTGGTTTTTGTTTTCTATTGCTTACAGCTAAGCCTAATAATACATTATTATAATTTCTTAAAGATAAAAGCTATATTAAAAGATGATGTTGTGAAAGTGCTGCACTGAATATGCCAGCAAATTTGGAAAATTCAGCAGTGGCCACAGGACTGGAAAAGGTCAGTTTCCATTCCAATCCCAAAGAAAGGCAATGCCAAAGAATGCTCAGACTACCAGACAATTGCACTCAGCTCACATGCTAGTAAATTAATGCTCAAAATTCTCTAACCCAGGCTTCAACAGTATGTCAACTGTGAAATTCCAGATGTTCAAGCTGGGTTTAGATAAGGCAGAGGAACCAGAGAACAAATTGCCAACATCTGTTGGATCATCAAAAAAGCAAGAGAGTTCCAGAAAAACATCTGCTTTATTGACTATGCCAAAGCCTTTGACTGTGTGTATAAAAACAAACAGTGGAAAATTCTGAAAGAGATGGGAATACCAGACCACCTGACCTGCCTCTTGAGAAACCTGTATGCAGGTCAGGAAGCAACAGTTAGAACTGGACATGGAACAACAGACTGGTTCCAAATCAGGAAAGGAGTACATCAAGGCCGTATATTGTCACCCTGCTTATTTAATTTATATGCAGAGTACATCTTGAGAAACTCTGGGCTGGATGAAACACAAGCTGGAATCAAGATTGCCGGGAGAAATATCAATAACCTCAGATATGCAGATGACACCACCCTTATGGCAGAAAGCAAAGAAGAACTTCAAGAGCCTCTTGATGAAAATGAAAGAGGAGAGTGAAAAAGTTGTCTTAAAATTCAACATTCAGAAAACTAAGATTATGGCATTTGGTCCCATCACTTCATGGCAATTAGATGGGGAAACAGTACAAACAGTGACAGACTTTAGTTTTTTGAGCTCCAAAATCACTTGAGATGATGACTGCAGCCATATCAATAGATTTTATTGATATTGAATATAATGAAAGATAGACTAGCTTTCACTTTGGTAAAATAATTTTCACTGGGTGCCTCTTGTGTTTACCTAGGTTATCTTTGTAACAAGAAAAGTTCTACATGGTTTAGCTTTCCCTGTTTCTCAAATGAGAAAACTGAGGCCCAAGATTTTAAGTAAATCAGTTAAGAATTTCAGCTTAGGTTAAAATGTCATTAAAATGTCATTAAGTAGGTGTAATATGCTATTCAATCCAAATATTCTTTTAAGAAGCATGGCATAAGAATAAATAATTGTCATACAAGGAATAAATTGATATGTGCCCAAAAAAAGCACAAAGTGCTATGGGGAGTTCAAAAATGCAAAAGATCGAGTCTCAGGGAACAGCTATTAACTTCTAATCATTTCCTAATTAATTTTCCTCTCTCATACACAGAACACTTTTATATATTTTGGACTTGCTGTAAAAATCAATTTTATTGTAAGATTTCTCTTTTTGACAGAATGTTTCCTGTTCTTTAAAGAAGACATTTTTAGTGTTCAAAATGATTGATATATATTTCCATTCTTCATGATTCCAATGTTTCAGAGGTAGATGCCTAGAAATATAGATAAAATATACATGATACATTCTTAGCTAATTGTCAGTGTATTACTAAATCCCATTGCTTCCTGAAAGGCTATCTAAATTTTATTAAATCATGAAATTCTCTACATAATTAATAATACTAGAATGAATGGTTTCTAGTCAAATAATTTCCTATTCTCATTCTAAAGAAGGAACATTTATCATTTTTCTGTAAGAAAGGAATCACTGTTTAGGCAAGTGTCAAAGTGTCTTTCCTATTCACAGTGTTATGTAATATATTTGCTTGACTATAGAAAACAAAAAACATCAGTTTTTATTTATATCACACTAATAGGCCTAAACCTACCAAAGATACAGTAGATTATTTACTTTTTGGAGGTTCATTAACTCTTTCATGACAATAGATGAGATAGGAAAATCTCTTTCTACATATATCATCCCCAAAGTAGTTGCTATTTCTTTGAACACTTTTAGAAACATTTCAACACATGAACTGTGTTTATTCCTCAATTCTCTGACTTCTTTTAGAAGAGATATATGTTAGTTTCTTTGGCTACTTTTGGAATCCAATTTAAATTTCCAGCTAAAGCTACCAATTGAAAGATTTAACACAATAGCTCAGACTTAAACAGTACCTCTCTCCTGACACTGGGAAACACTGAAATTATTTACCTTTATGTACAGCATCAAAGAACACTATCAGTCAAGTCCATCAGAAGGGGAGGCAATGATCTCTGAAACAACAGATTGGGTGGAATGGTCTTTTGCATTTGCAAAGCTGTGGATTATTGAAGAGCATGACTTTCATGTTGAAGCCAATGCTATTAACATTTTAATGCATGTTCTCACAATCCAATTCAATGCGTTTTTATAGTGTTTACATTATGTTAATTATTTAAAACAACCAGTTCAATTCATGGCCACCAGAGAGTCAATAACAAAATCTATGATATTCTTTATTACTAAGTGAGACTGGCACAAGAAAATTATTTAGATAATGCAGATGTCAGCTCTCTATCACTTGTAGAACCAGACGCCACTGGGATGAATCCTAATTCTGTACCTTTTATAGATACTTTGAAAAGGAAGTAAAAGTGTTAGTCGCTCAGTCATGTCCAACTCTTTGTGACGCCATGGACTGTAGCCCACCAGTCTCCTCTGTCCATGGGATTCTCCAAGCAAGAATACTGGAGTGGGTTGCCATTCCCTTCTCCAGGGGGTCTTCCTGACCCAGGGATTGAACCCTGGTCTCTTGCATTGCAGGTAGATTCTTTACCATCTGAGCCACCAGGAAAGCCTAAAGAATTTGTAGCATTTATTTAACTACACAATTGTGTCCTTGTTTCTCTACACAATTTTAATGCTTTTTATTTTTTCTCTAAACCATAATTTTAGTCAAAGCTATCTAAATCATTTTATGCATTTAATATTGTTTAATTATATTACATTGTATCAGAAAATACTAATAATGCAATATATTTAGCAAAAATTTAGAAGTAAACTTAGATGTTAAAGCACCATCAATTTTAAAAATATTTCATGAGAACATGAAGTTGTACAGTTTGCTTTCTCTTGCTATTATTGATTGGTTAATGTAGTCTATGAAAGTGAAGTTGCTCAGTCGTGTCCAACTCTTTGTGACCCCATGGACTGTAGTCTACCAGGCTCCTCAGTCCATGGAATTGTCCAGGCAAGAGTACTGGAATGGGTTGCCATTTTCTTCTCCAGGGGATCTTCCCAACCCAGGGATTGAACCACTGTCTCCCACATTGCAGGCAGACGCTTTACCATCTGAGCCACCAGGGAAACCCAATGTAGTCTATAGTATGTTAATAATTCAAAACCTTTTTTGATGGACTTGTATTTCCTCTAGTTCATCTGATATATATTGAGTCACAATATGTAAAATTTCCATTCTCTAACTTGGTTTTTAAAGTTATAATTTAATTCAATGTATTGATAATTTGACCCATGAACATTCATATCTTAACACTCAACATTTTATTGATCTAATAACATTTTAAATGACTATTTCTTAAATTATATACAGCTTGAAATTGTGTTGCTGTTTATACTCTGTGAGTTTGCCAATCATTAAAAAAAAAAAAAAACTTGGGGGTTTCCCTGGTGACTCAGTGGTAAAGAATCTGCCTGACAAGGCAGGAGACGGGGGTACAATCCTTGATCCGGGAAGATCCCACATGCCGTGAAGCATCACAAGTACTGAGCCTATGTTCTAGAGCCAGGGAGCCACAAGTACCGAATCCCATGGGTCCTAGGGCCCGTGGTCTGCAACAGGCGAAGCCACTACGAGGAGAAACCCGTACACTGCAGTGGCAGAGCAGCCCCCGCTCACAACTAAAGAAAACCCATGCGTCAATGGAGACCCAGCACAGCCAAAAATAAATAAATAAAATGGTAAAAACCCTTAAAAAAAAAAGTGGCATATATCCGATGAACAGAGAACAGCTTGACAAGACCCTGGATTTAGAGTGCTGTGACCTGACAGATAAAGGATTAAGCAAATAAAGAGAAAGTACAGGCAAGAGGGTGAAGAATTGAAAAGACTTTATAAAATCCTGCTATGGGAAGTGGCGAAATCAACGAATAAACAAGAGAGGCAGGAACATAGGTGGTCAAAAAGAGGACGGAAGCATAAAGGAGAATGAGGTTGGAAGATCAGAATATTAAAACGGCAACACTTGGATGAGGGAAAGATTCTGTTTTCATGTTGACAGTTGAGGTTTTGTGTGACTTGATAAGAGCCAGACCTCTGGCGGCAACGTAACCTAGTTGTTTGCTACAAGAAAACTTTAACTGAGAAAAGATAAGCTGTTGGGGGCCAGAGTGAGGAACTCCGCCCACAGCAAAGGTCATGAGGAAGGAGGCTTGGCACACGCAAAGGCGTGATCAAGCCTCAGGAAACCCCCTGTTCCCGAGCATCTACCCCAAAACCAGAGTCTGTTTTATGCTCTCGCCTACACCTCTGACTTTACGGGGGGCTCTCCCCCATAACCGTTTCTCTTGGAGAAGGAGTAAACGTGCAGCTCCAAGGCAATAAAAATTCCTGGGTGTGACAAGAGTGTTTCAGCTTGCGGACTCCTCTGAAGGTTATCTAGCCCACCTGTATAGGTTCATCCGGCCACATGTGATTGTTTACAGCCTCCCAATCTGAGAGGCACGAGATGTTTTAGACTTACTAAAGGCAAGTTCTTTTGGGGAGTTAGAAATTATTAGTATAGTGGGTTGGTTAGGAATTATATTGGTGAAAGGATTTTCATTTGTTGGGCTGATGTTTGCTGCTAAATCTCCATATTCCCTGCCCTTATAATGAATATAACTAACATATAGGAGAAATAAGCATTAACCTTTAAACATATAGGAGAAATAAGTATTAACCTTTAAGATTAATCCTGTTAACCTTGGGTTAAATAAATTCCTTTCTTGATTGTAACTCACTACACCCTCACCCTATAGGAATGCAACTTTATCTGGAGGGTGGTGCCTGGTTTAAGAAAAAACACCCTTGGAAGAAATAAGGTTTTTGGTTATCAGAAAGAAAGGATCATAAAATGTCAGCAGGTCTCACTCATGGCCAGAAGATGATGTAATATCCCTAAGACCCCCACGTGACTCTGTATTCATCCCTATGTGTAACAAAAGGTATATAAGCAAACCCCAAAATAAAGAAATCGGATCAGTTTCTGGAAAGACTGATTCCACCATGTCGCTTCTGTCTTGCTCCCGTTTCTCTAGCTGAATTCAGCCTCTTTTCTCCACTAATTCTCCTACTACACTATCCGTTTCTAATCTCTCTATATATCTGTAATTAAATATGTATTTTTCCAAAGACGCCGACGCCATCCCCCCACCTTCGAATCACCCTGGATCCACTGGGGCTGGACCCCGGCAATAAGCCTGGAAACCAATAAATTAGTTTGCTTCAGAACATTCCTACCAATCCATTCTTCAAAGCCAATATGAGCCACCAACTTGGCCAAGCAATTCTTTCATCAAGACCAGTTTGGCAGTTCCACCAATCCTAAACTATGTATCATGAATTCGCTAAATCTTAATTAGTCCCTTGTCTGATAGAAATGCCATAAAACCCTCTTTCTTCCCACCTGCAACACTGCTAAAATTGTCAAGGTGGTGTTCTTGCTAAAAACAGTAAGTTCTAATATACACAGCTCTGATTTTTTAACAGATTTCTTAGTGACATTTTCGAGCGTTTAGCAATCTGGTGGTTTCACCAGTGTCTACTTAACACCCCTTCGTGGTCATCATCCAAGATCTGAAACTTGTAAATAGAATGTTCCCCTGAGGTCCCCAGAGTTTAGGTTAGAGGTCTCCAGGGTGATGAGAAGAGTCAGACATTGCATCTGTGCATCAGCCTCTCAAATGCTGTTTAGTTTGTCTCCTAGAAAATAAAAGCCCTTTTAGCAATCCTCTGATTATCAGATCAGCTTGGAAAGCCTTTATTCTCAGTAGAAGCCTGTCTGCTATTTGTACTTATCCTTGGTTTGATTTTGGACAGCTATAAAGGAGTTTCTTAAGAAATATAAATGGGGACATGACTTGAGAAATCTGTTCCTTGGTTTTGCCTCGGGAACTGAGGAGCTCGTGAAGTTTCTTCCTGGACTAGTAGTGCGTTTTCACAAATTGTACTTTAAGCAGCAACACTTTATGCAAGGTTTATTAGTGTGGTTGTATTTTGTTCATGAGAATCTGGCTCAGGGAGGTATTTCTTTTCTAAACTTCTGCTAGGAATCACAGACATAAGACTGCAGACCCAAGCGTGCATGCAATGCTAAGTCACTTCAGTCATGTCTAACTCTTTGCAACCCCATGGACTGTAGCCGGACAAGCTCCTCTGTCCATGGAAATCTCCAATGCTAGAATACTGGGGTGGGTTGCCATTTCCTCTTCCAGGGGATCTTCCCAGCCCAGGGATCAAACCCAGTCTCTTGTGTCTCTTGCTCTGGCAGGTGAATTCTTAAGAACCAAAACACAGCTGTGAAACCAAACTTCCCACTGACCACTGCCACACTCGTGAGTTTCTCAGCCTAACCCGAAGTTCATGATGTTTCTGTCTTAGACACTTGTCCTTTGCTATAACTCCAACTAAGATGACAATCTGTCACTTTCTTAATTTTCATTATGAATAAAATAGTTCACTTGAGAGTTTTAGAATAGAAAGTAAATTCTCCAATATGCAGTGACCACTGCAAAGCTAAAATCCTCTGAAATCTACATTCTCTCATAAAAAGAAATCCTCTTAAGAATATGACAAGATGCTTAATTTTGTTTTATAAGCTCTGATCCCATCGTGAGCTGAGAACAATTGTCAAATACTTTGCAAATCATCTACAAGATAGACTAAAATTTAAAGAACAATTTAGAATAATTCTAGGAACATGTAAATCTGAGTTTATGAATTTAAAACAGCTTGGTTGTTGTTGCTGTTCAGTTGCTAAGTCATATCTGACTCTCTGCAACCTCATGAACTGCAGCACGCCAGCTCCCCTGTCCATCACCAACTCCCAGAGTTTACTCAAACTTGTCCATTGAGTCAGTGATGCCATCCAACCATCTCATCCTCTGTTGCTTCCTTCTTCTCCTGCCCTCAATCTTTCCCAGCATCAGAGTCATTTCCAATGAGTCTGTTCTTTGCATCAGGTGGCCAAAGTATATGTTGGTAGAAAACTCCAAAGCAACAAAAAATGAAAGAAAAAGGCAGAGCAAAAAAATTTCATGGAAAGATGATGATGATTTTTTAAGAAAAAGTTCTACTAATGAGATTTGTTTGTTTTTACATGGCTTTTAAAATTTTTGCTTTTTGTCTTGGGAAGGTCACAAACTTTCTGGACCTCAGTTTTCTTATTTGTAAAATATATACACCTCATCATTGGGCTTCTCTAATAACTCAGACGGTAAAGAATTTGCCTGCAATGTGGAAGACCTGGATTCAGTCCCTGAGTTGGGAAGATCCCCTGGAGGAGGGCATGGAACCCACTCCAGTATTCTTGTCTGGAGAATCCCCATGGGCAGAGAAGCCTGGTGAGCTACAGTCCATGGGGTCCCAAAGAGTAGGACATGACTGAGCGACTGAACTGAACTGAGCGACTAAGCATAGCGGCATCATGGCATTAGATGTTGGTGAATAATGAACTTCTCATGGTAATGCTGTATCAGTAGTAAAATCTTAAGTAAATATCCACCAGTCCTTCTATTAGTCTATCTCTTCTCCGAAATCTTCATTAAAGATTAAATTTTCTCATGGTATTTTTAGGGAGTAGATTTTTGTTGTTGTTGTTTAGTCACTAAGTTGTGTCCAACCCTTTTTCAACCCCATAGACTGTAGCCTTCCTACTGGAGTGGGTTGCCATTTCCTTCTACAGGGGATTTCCCAATGCAGGGATTGAACCTGTGTCTCCTGCACTGGCAGGTGGATTCTTTACCACGGAGCCGCCAGAGAATATTTTTCCACAAATCCAAAGAAGAAGCATGTTTCCACCTTTGTAGATATTGGGATGAAAATAATTATAACACTTAAACATTAGCAAGTCATTCAGACTGAGGTGCAGTGGATGACAGCAAAAGCATGCCTCCTGTATTTTTCTGCTGTATCTCCTTCAACTTTCTCCTTCGTTTTCTTTCATTGACTTTGTGATCATCTAGTTTACTGCTTTGGAGAAGGCAATGGCACCCCACTCCAGTACTCCTGCCTGGAAAATCCCATGGGAGGAGCCTGGTAGGCTACAGTCCATGGGGTCCCTTAGACTTGGACATGACTGAGCAGCTTCACTTTCACTTTTCACTTTCATGCCTTGGAGAAGGAAATGGCAACCCACTCCAGTGTTCTTGCCTGGAGAATCCCAGGGACAAGGGAGCCTGGTGGGCTGCCGTCTATGGGGTCGCACAGAGTCGGACATGACTGACGTGACTTAGCAGCAGCAGCAGGAGTTTACTGCTTATGCACAGGACAAATTTTCCACTTATTCTCTTTTTGTACCTTTCACCTGCTCTCCCATTTTTATTCCTTCTCCACTCTTATTTTTGGGATTATCCTTTATCCACAAATTTAACTATACTACCATAACACATATTGAAAAGCAGAGACATTACTTTGCCAACAAAGGTCCGTCTAGTCAAGGCTATAATTTTTCCAGTGGTCATGTATGGATGCGAGAGTTGGACTGTAAAGAAACCTGAGTGCCGAAGAATTGATGCTTTTGAACTGTGATGTTGGAGAAGATTCTTTAGAGTCCCTTGGACTGCAAGGAGATCCAACCAGTCCATTCTGAAGGAGATCAGCCCTGGGTGTTCTTTGGAAGGAATGATGCTAAAGCTGAAACTCCAATACTTTGG
Organism: Oryx dammah; assembly: GCF_014754425.2. Lineage (NCBI taxonomy): Eukaryota > Metazoa > Chordata > Mammalia > Artiodactyla > Bovidae > Oryx > Oryx dammah. Next base: position 56,765,379 of record NW_024070206.1, read on the forward strand.
CCACCTCATGCGAAGAGTTGACTCATTGGAAAAGACTCTGATGCTGGGAGGGATTGGGGGCAGGAGGAAAAGGGGATGACAGAGGATGAGATGGCTGGATGGCATCACCGACTCGATGGACATGAGCTTGAGTGAATTCCGGGAGATGGTGATGGACAGAGAGGCCTGGCTTGCTGCGATTTATGGGGTCACAAAGAGTTGGACACGACTGAACTGAATTGAACTGAACTGAACCATAACACAAAGTCTTATGAAGCTGAAAATGCATGGGTTCTATATTATTAACTAATTGGTAGCCTTGGCTAAATTACCCATACACTTTTAGCTTTCTAATCATTGAAAAAATCATTATTAATAAAGACCATGTACGATCAAGTTCAGAGCTAGCAGTAATGTAAGCAATATTGGACAAATGTTACTATTTGTGACCATCCCAAAACTGTTCCTTCTGAGATTGGCTTTCTAAAGACTGATCTTAAATTTCTAAATGAACATTTATCATAATCTCTACCTGAATATCCATTTAGAATCTCACATACAACACTAACCCAATTTACCAACTCTATTTGTTTTTGCTTTTTTCTTTATTTATATAAATGCATCACAATACTAAGATTATGCCAGCTCAAAAACTTGGAATAATTTTATGCTATTTTATCCCTTATATTCAAACAGTTATCAAATATCATTGATTAAAAAAAGAACAGTCTTGCTATTATTCTAGTGTCTCTCTTCTAATTCATATACGTTATATGTTTTTACCTATACTATTTCCTTGGGCTTCCCTGGTGGCTCAGAGGTTAAAGCGTCTGCCTGGAATGCAGGAGACCTGGGTTCGATCCCTGGGTCTGGAAGATCCCTTGGAGAAGGAAATGGCAACCCACTCCAGTACTCTTGCCTGGAGAATCCCATGGAAGGAGGAGCCTGGTAGGCTACAGTCCATGGGGTCTCAAAGAGTCGGACATGACTGAGTGACTTCACTTCACTTCACTTCACTTCATACTATTTCCCTCTACACCTAGCTGCCATATGCCTATTGGTAGAACTTTTCTGATAATAATGAGACTCTGATCAACACTTGCAGAGATAACACTACAGAATAAAGCTCATATTAATAAGCCTGGGATTTGAGTTAATCCAGAACCAGAGTTCAGCCATTCTTCTTCAAAACATTCTACTTTGTGCAACTTCTCTCAGTGACAATGCTAGCATCCTAGAGTGTCTAACTTGTCTATTAATCTATCTGTGTGCATGATGATTCAATAGGTGTTTAATGCCTATCTACTTAAATTTACAATCTCCAAGACTTAAATATAACGTATCAGTGATTTAAATATAAAAGACAATAAATTTCTCTGACTGCAAACAAAAATGCAATGTAACCAGAAGGATTAATTTAGGTACATGCATTCCAAGAATTAACAAAACAAGTAGACTGAATTGCTCAGTGAAGTCATAGTAAGAGGAATAGAATTTGAGAGCTAAATATAATAAATGAAGAACCAGGAAATATTTGAATTAATGATTTTGTAGTTTAATCATACCAAAATGTCAATATTACCCTATTCACAAGGTTAGTTAGAGGTTAAAATTATGGTAAATTCACCTATATAATGCCCAGTATCTCTGTTGTAGAGAAGTCATTAAAAACGTGGGTGAAAGTCAGAGATAGTATGTTACAGGCTTATTTATTTTAACCTAATATTTACTTTCTATTTTTAGATTACATACACTATCACAGATACACTTACAGAGATGAGGGGTACTACTTAGTAGGGTACATAAAGTGAAGGCAAAAACTTAAGAAAATATGGATAGTCATGTTAGATGATCAGATTCTAAACATGGAATCAGCTGGCCATATCGATCCTCTATTAAGCCCTAGAGGTGACTAGGGATTTATAAATGGTTTCTGTCTATAAATGTTACCCAGAATTCCCTGTTATTTTTAAACTAACACCTTCAGTCAAACCCCAGATTTCAATTTCAGTAAAGGCTGAACTTCAGTATTTTGAGATCCTTTAAGAGCTTTATGATTTCTTTAAATTGCTCCGAGTCCACACAGTCTGCTCCTCTCTAGAAAGTACACTTCTGAAAAATGCACTCTTGATTTTTATGCGCAATGACTGAGCAAGCTACGCACCTACCTTTATAACTTTCACTTCCTTCTCATGAGAAGACGGGTTTGTTTACACCATTAGCAAGATCAGCAGAGCAGAGATGTTCTGCTGGAAAACACAACCTGCTCAGGGAACAAATCTAGACCCACCTGGTGTTTGTTATAGTGAGGGAAGGTTGAAGACAGTGAGGCACCAGTAAATATTTTTAGTTTCACATGTACACTAATAAGGCAAATTAGTCAAATTCCACTGAGTAAAACACATCTGGCTAACATATACAAAAACTTCAAAAAAGCTTTGGGATAAATGGCAAAGTGATCGTTAAAATTAACTTTTTTTTTTTTTTTTTTGAAGTTCTCATGCTCATGCTCAATTGTGTCTGACTTTTTTGTGACCCCATGGACTGTGGCCCACCAAGCTCCTCTGTCCATGGGATTTTTCAGGCAGAAATCCTGGAGTGGGTTGCCATTTCCTCCTCCGGGGGATCTTCACCACGCAGGGATCGAACCCACGTCTCCTTCTTCTCTTACATTGGTAGGTGGATACTTTTACCACTGAGTCACCTGAGAATCCTTAGATCTAGACTGGAATCTACCAAATACAGGTCCTTTGATTTTGTTTCCAAACATGGAATCTGGCTGGTAGCCAGAATCTGAGCTACTATAGACTAACTTAGCAAATTCATTTTTTGGAAAAAGTGCAACGTGGAATCTGATTTATTGTCTGACCTAATCCCAATCAGGACGTCCCTGGTGGCTCAGATGGTGAAGAATCTACCTGTAATGTGGAGACCTGGGTTTGATCCCAGGGTTGGGAAGATCCCCTAGACAAATGGCAACCCACTTCAGTATTCTTGCCTGGAGAATTCCATGGACAGAGGAGCCTGGTGGGCTACAGTCCACGGGGTCACAAAGAGTTGAACAGGACTGAGAAACTAACACACATACAATCCCAACAGAGGTTTTCCTGCATAACGTCACCAGCAGTAATAATACCTAACCATGGAGAGCTTAGTACAGCTCAAAATCGTTCTCTACCTTAGGTATATAATTCATTTAATCCTCACAGTGAGTCTAAGATAGCTTCTATTATTTCCCCATTAAACAACTGGTAAAATAGAATAAAAGAGAATAATTTGCTTAATATCACCCTGCAAGTTGTGAGGTAGAATTCAAGTCCTAGCAGCCAGGCTTCAAAGGCTTGCTCTTAGCCACTGTGCTATTTTAAATTATATGTATTATATATGAGATCCATCTCATTTTTCCGCTCTCTCTTTGCTCACTATTCCTTTTTGCATGTTAGTCCTTCATCTAGGTTTTCTTCTTTCATCTGAAGTCATTCTATTTCTTTCTTATGATCTATTGACAATAAACTCCACCAGCTTTTGTTTTACTAAAAAATATTTAAACTTCTTTCAGGAGAGATAGTTCTATAGTATAAATTTTCTTTCAGTACATTGTTGATTTTTTACAATCTCATATTTTTTTCATTCCTAGTAAAGGAGTTTTGGTATTCTTGTAAATAGCTAGCTGTTCTACTTGGTGGCAGGAAGCAACACTATTCAAATATTCTCAAGAAGTAATGAATCTAGCCCAATATTCAGGATTTGAACATAAACAGTCCTGAATTTCATCAGAAATTCTTACCAATTATGAGTGCATTTAGCTGCATGTAACAGAAATGACCAATTAAGCTAAAATAGGCACCGATTTTACAACATAAAAGGTATCTATAGAGATTTCTTTCAGGGATGATAAACTGTCTCCTGTTCAATGCCATTACTGTCTCAGGCTCCTTCTATCATTCTGCTTTGCCATTCTTAGCATGAGGATTCCAACATAGTGTTGACACTGCAAGGCATTTCCAGTATTTCCAGCTTCACACCCACATCAAAGGCAGGTGTAGATAAAGAGAAAAAAAGAAAGTATAAAGGAAAAATTTCTCAATGTTACTTTCTTTTCGAGTAAGCATCCTATATAAAGAATGATTCTTTTTATTTCAATGTTAATCAGCACTAGTACTCAATTTGCATAAGCAAGTTGCAGAAAGAGAAAAACTACCTTTCTAAAAGATTTCAGTGTTGAGGGTTAATTCCTGAATGAAGTGATGTAAGCGCATTTAATTCCATTTTTCCATTTGCAGAAGTCATATGAAGTGATGTCTAAATTCTGTGGAGTACATTCTTTTGAGTATGTAGAGGGATTTGGTAATGTCTGAAAAATAATGAGGAAGTGATTTACTGTACTACTGCTCTGGCCACCCTGTTCAGGAAACTACATAGGAAGATTTTTATCAAGTCTTTTAAGTATTTCTTATTCATATTAAAATTACTTTCAGTATGCTGGAAAAAACTGTTCAGATTGCCAAAATAATACAATTCACCATCATTAAGCAATTCTTATGACTCTAGTTCACAGTCAACAAATACATCATTCTCTTGCAAAGGGAATGATGATGATGTAAGCTTGCTTTTTAAGGATAGATCTACACTGTTGAAATGAGCAAATACAACTGAAAAATCAGAGCATTTGCACAGGCTGTCTCATTCAATAACTGGATGTCACAGATAGAATGTTCATCCCAGACACGCATGAACCTCTTTTCAACACTCATGTAAGCACATTTCTACTTCTTAGGTGGTACTAGTGGTAAAGAATCCACCTATCAATGCAGGAGACACAAGAGATATAGGTTTGATCCCTGTGTGGGGAAGATCTTTTGGAGAAGGAAATGGCAACTCATTTCAGTATTCCTGCCTAGAAGATCTCATGGGCAGAGGGACCTGGCAGGCTACAGTCCACAGGGCAGCAAAGAATCAAACAAGATTGAATGACTGAAAATACTGTCCATGTTCTATGAAAATAAATACCATTAAGTCTATTTATTTTGAACCCTTCTTATATATATATAATCTTAATATATATGAATTTTTTATGTTTTACCAAATAGTAGTTTTAAATATGTGTATTTATTTGAACCCATATATATATACATCCCTGGAAAAGGAAATGGAAACCCACTCCAGTATTCTTGCCAGGAGAATTCCATAGACAGAGGAGCCCGGCAGGCTCCAGTCTATGGTATGGGGTTGCAAAGACTCAGACACAACCGAGCAACTAACACCCACACATCCACACACACACACACACACACACACACACACACACATATACACATTGGATTTTATATATATATCAGTTCAGTTCAGTCGCTCAGTCGTGTCCGACTCTTTGCAACCCCATGAACTGCAGCACGCCAGGCTTCCTTGTCCATCACCAACCTTCGGAGTTCACCCAAACTCACGTCCATCGAGTTGATGATGCCATCCAGCCATCTATCCTCCGTCTTCCCCTTCTCCTCCTGCCTTCAATCTTTCCCAGCATCAGGGTCTTTTCCAAGGGGTCAGGTTTTCCCATCAGCTGGCCAAAGTATTGGCATTTCAGTTTCAACCTCAGTCCTTCCAATGAACTCTTAAGACTGATCTCCTTTAGGATGGACTGGTTGGATCTCCTTGCAGTCTAAGGGACTCTCAAGAGTCTTCTCCAACACCACAGTTCAAAAGCATCAATTCTTCAGCACTCAGCTTTCTTTATAGTCCAACTCTCACATGCATACATGACTACTGGAGAAAACATAGCCTTGACTAGATGGACCTTTGTTGACAAAGTAATGCCTCTGCTTTTGAAAATGCTGTCTAAGTTGGTCATACCTTTCCTTCCAGGGAGTAAGCATCTTTCAGTATCATGGTTGCAGTCACCATCTGCAGTAATTTTGGAGCCCCTAAAAATAAAGTCAACCACTGTTTCCACTTTTTCCCCATCTATTTGCCATGAAGTGATGAGACCAGATTCCATGATCTTTGTTTTCTGAATGTTGAGTTTCAAGCCCACTTTTCCACTCTTCTCTTTCACTTTCATCAAGAGGCTCTTTATTTCTTCTTCACTTTCTGCCATAAAGATGGTGTCATTTGCATATCTGAGGTTATTGATATTTCTCCTGGCAAACTTGATTTCATCTTGTGCTTCCTTCAGCCCAGCGTTTCTCTTGATGTACTCTGCATGTAAGTTAAATAAGCAGGATGACAATATACAGCCTTGACATACTCCTTTCCCAATTTGGAACCAGTCTGTTGTTCCATGTCCAGTTCTCACTGTTGCTTCCTGACTTGCATATAGGTTTCTCAAGAGGCAGGTTAGGTGGTCTGGTATGCCCATTTCTTTCAGAATTTTCCACAGTTTGTTGTGATCCACACAGTCAAAGGCGTTGGCATAGTCAACAAAGCAGAAATAGATGTTTTTCTGGAACTCTCTTGTTTTTTCCATGATCCAGCAGATATTGGCAATTTGATCTCTGGTTCCTCTGCCTTTTCTAAAACTAGCTTGAACATCAGGAAGTTCATGTTTCATGTATTGCTGAACCCTGGCTTGGAGAATTTTGAGCATTACTTTACTAGCGTGTGAAGTCAAGTGGGCATTAGAAAGCATCACTATGAACAAAGCTAGTGGAGGTGATGGAATTCCAGTTGAGCTGTTTCAAATCCTGAAAGATGATGTTGTGAAAGTGCTGCACTCAATATGCCAGCAAATTTGGAAAACTCAGCAGTGGCCACAGGATTGGAAAAGGTCAGTTTTCATTCCAATTCCAAAGAAAAGCAATGCAAAAGAATGCTCAAACTACCGCACAATTGCACTCATCTCACATGCTAGTAAAGTAATGCTCAAAATTCTCCAAGCTAGGCTTTAGCCATGAAACGTGAACTCCTTGATGTTCAAGCTGGTTTTAGAAAAGGCAGAGGAACTAGAGATCAAATTGCCAACATCCACTGGAACATGGAAAAAGCAAGAGAGTTTCAGAAAAACATCTATTTCTGCTTTATTGACTATGCCAAAGTCTTTGACTGTGTGGATCACAACAAACTGTGGAAAATTCTGAAAGAGATGGGAATACCAGACCACCTGACCTGCCTCTTGAGGAATCTGTATGTAGATCAGGAAGCAACAGTGAGAACTGGACATGGAACAACAGACTGGTTCCAAATTGGGAAAGGAGTATGTCAAGGCTGTATATTGTCACCCTGCTTATTTAACTTATATGCAGAGTACATCACGAGAAACGCTGGACTGGAAGAAACACAAGCTGGAATCAAGATTGCCGGGAAAAAATATCAATAACCTCAGATATGCAGATGACACCACCCTTATGGCAGAAAGTGAAGAGCAGCTAAAAAGCCTCTTGATGAAAGTGAAAGAGGAGAGTGAAAAAGTGGGCTTAAAACTCAACATTCAGAAAACGAAGAGCATGGTATCTGGTCCCATCACTTCATGGGAAATAGATGGGGAAACAGTGGAAACAGTGTTAGACTTTATTTTTCCGGGCTCCAGAATCACTGCTGATGGTGACTGCAGCCATGAAATTAAAAGACGCTTACTCCTTGGAAGAAAAGTTATGACCAACCTAGACAGTATATTCAAAAGCAGAGACATTACTTTACCGACTAAGGTCCGTCTAGTCAAGGCTATGGCTTTTCCTGTGGTCATGTATGGATGTGAGAGTTGGACTGTGAAGAAGGCTGAGCGCCAAAAAATTGATGCGTTTGAACTGTGGTATTGGAGAAGACTCTTGAGGGTCCCTTGGACTGCAAGGAGATCCAACCAGTCCATTCTGAAGGAGATCAACCCTGGGATTTCTTTGGAAGGAATGATGCTAAAGCTGAAGCTCCAGTACTTTGGCCACTTCATGGAAAGAGTTGACTCATAGGAAAAGACTCTGATGCTAGGAGGGATTGTGGGCAGGAGGAGAAGGGGACAACTGAGGATGTGATGGCTGGATGGCATCACGGACTCGATGGACGTGGGTCTGAGTGAACTCCGGGAGATGGTGATGGACAGGGAGGCTTGGCATGCTGCGATTCATGGGGTCGCAAAGAGTCGGACACGACTGAGCAACTGAACTGAACTGAACTGAACTGAGATGAGTGCATTTGTGTGGTAGTGTGAGCATTCTTTGGTATTGCATTTCTTTGGGACTGGAATGAAAACTCCCCTTTTCCAGTCCTGTGGCCACTGCTGAGTTTTCCAAATTTGCTGGCATATTGAGCACAACACTTTCATAGCATCATCTTTCAGGATTTGAAATAGCTCAACTGGAATGCCATCACCTCCATTAGCTTTGTTCATAGTGATGCTTCCTAAGGCCCACTTGACTTCACATTCCAGGATATCTGGCTCTAGGTGAGTGATCACACCATCATGATTATCTGGGTCGTGAAGATCTTTTGTGTACTGTTCTTCTGTGTATTCTTGCCACCTCTTCTTAATATCTTCTGCTTCTCTTAGGTCCATACCATTTCTGTCCTTTATTAAAATACTAAAATATCCTAGAGGAGGGCACAGAAACCCACTCCAAGATTCTATCTTGAAAAATCCCATGGGCACAGAAGCCTGGAAGGCTACAGTCCATAGCATTCCACAGAGTTGGATATGATTGAAACAACTTAGCACACACACATGTATTAAAATATAACTTCTGTTCTGTGTATCACCCAACATACTACAGGGAATACCTGCAGGAAAAAATATATCATATTTGGCCAACACCACCTTATGATCCCAAGAGTCTCAGAAAAATTATCATTCATTCTGTAAAATAGACAATTCACATGTGTTTTTTTCCTGAAATATAAGCAATCATCCTAATTTTTCAAGTAATTAAATTTTTTAATTTTAAGAATCTCCCAGGTTTGCAAGAAAGCTTCATACGTATCAGCCATGTGAGAGTTGTTATGATTCTGAATATAATATATGAACGAGAATTCAACAGACAAAATATTTTTATGACTTATTGTTGGGAGTTTCTATGTTGAAATTGTGAGCCTTGAAATAAACAGTCAAAGCAGGTGAGCTGAGCAGGGAGGGAAGCCACTTAGTCTGTAGGAAAGAGACTAAGGAGCTGAGCCCTGGGTCCTCCATGCACTGCCAAGGCAATCTGGACCCAGGTTAGAAAGCTACTTAAACTTCTCCTGGGGCAACTAATGCAAGAAAGAGGAGGTAAAATTGGAGATGAGTGAAAACACAAAAGGGCATCCAAGGTGACACTAGTGGTAAAGAACCTGCCTGCCAATGTAGGAGACATAAGAGATGGGGGTTCAAACCCTGGGTCAGGAAGATCCACTGGAGGAGGAAACGGCAACCCACTAGTATTCTTGCCTGGAGCATCTCATGGACAGAGGAGTCTGGCAGGTTATGGTCCGTAGAGTCCAAAAGAGTCAGACATGACTGAAGCAACTTAGCATGCATGTGTGCAAAAATGCAAAAACATAAACCAACAATATGATACAATTCAGTCATCATGAAGACACAGAAAAAATGAGTATGCATATTACCAAAGTTCATACAAAATTATATTAACAATTAAGAGGCAATGAACCACAAATACAGTCCCCAGAATAAAAACATGTCCTATTACATCACATGAGGCATCAGGACATATTTGACTGAAATCTGTCAAATGGTCACATAGGCACAGATTATGACTGTCAATGCAAGGGAAGGTTAGAATAGAAAAAAGCTTAATCTCTCTGTTTGGACTGTTATTTGGGTATATTTCAGCTGAATTTTTTTAGGCCTGAGTTAATTGTGAATCTATTTTAATTCTCAGCTTCAAATGTAAATACATGGAAAGAATCAATATGCTGATTAATAGTTTATAACTAATTGAAATCTGGTCTTCCCTGGTGGCTCAGATGATAAAGAATCTCTCCACCTTGTGGGAGAGCTGGGTTCAGTCACTGGGTTGGGAAGATCTCCTGGACAAGGGAATGGCAACCCACTCCAGTATTCTTGCCAGGAGAATCCTATGGACAGAGGAGCCTGGCAAGAGACAATCCTTGTGGTCGCAGAAAGTCAGACACAAGTAAGCGACTAACACACACAAACAACTGAATGCTACATCAGCATTATTTTTAAAGTCCATATATACATATTAAGGGCTGCTTCCCCAGTTGTATGTGGGGTGTTACTCTTTGGAGTTTGATAAATTACTATTTATGAAGGATATGGAAAACCCTTGGGTGTGTCCTTGTCATTTTCACTCAGAATCAATCACGTAACTTCTGCCATGAATCATCATCAGGAGAAAAAAAATACAGATAATATCTTAACCAAGCTGAAAGATCCTCCCATCTAAGATTTGAAATGAATGCTATTCCAAAATAAAAGTGAAAAATAAAATATATGCTTTTATGATGAGATTCGGTGAATTATAGAAACATGATCTCACTTTTAAAATGTTTTCATATGTGCTGTAAATACATTATATTGTGCAGAAAAATTAAAAATAGTTGTTCTTTTTTGCCCTTCATTTGGTCAACTTTAAATTGTGTAACTCCTTCTGATTGTGGTCCTTTAAAACTATCCATTCATTTTCATAAACTCTGAATTCGGCCATAAATATATTGCAAAAGCTTTTGGAAAAATAAATCCACATCTCACTTTTATGAAATTGAGGTTTAGATATTCAGATTTCATTATCACATAATTATCAAACATAAGGCCTCAGTCAAATTAGTGCCTTTCTCTCAGTTCAATTCAGTTCAGTCACCCAGCTGTGTCCCATGGACTGCAGCTTACCAGGACTCCCTGTCCATCACCAACTCCAGGAGTTTACTCAAACTCATATCCATCGGTGATGCCATCCAACCATCTCACCCTCTGTGGTCTCCTTCTCCTCCTGCCTTCAGTCTTTTCCAGCATCAGGGTCTTTTCCAATGAGTCAGCTCTTTGCATCAGATGGCCAAAGTATTGGAGTTTCAGCTTCAGCATCAATCATTCTAATGAATATTCAGGACTTCTCTAGTGCATCTGTTTTTCCATTGCTACTTTTCCAAACTGTAATTCTAAGAAAACATATCATGATAAGGGTGGCTTTCCAAGGTATAATTATATCTATTTAGTAATGATCCAATTATTCTAGCACATAATTTAAATTTTGTGATATAAATTTTATGTATTAACATCTATTTAGAATAACTCCTGGTTATTCAAGTCTTTACCCATTTTCAAGTCATATTTCTCCACTGATTACCTTTATTCTAACCAATCATCATGCTTTCATAGCAATACCTGGACTCACTGTATTTATAATTTTACTTCATCATCCATGGTTTTGGTTGGTATAAAACTTAGTGTATTTGAGTGTTTAGTTAGGGATAAATGCACCCCAGGGCTGACAGTTGCATTGATCAAATGTCTCAATTCAGAGCATATAATCATCTTCCAGGTGCAGAAAGCTTGCGAGGCAGAACTGGCTGACTGTTCATGCAACTCATTTCTCTTCTTTAGTTCAGTTCAGTTGCTCAGCCATGTCCAACTCTGTTACTGCATGGACTTGAGCATGCCAGGCTTCCCTGTCCATCACCAGCTCCCAGAGCTTGCTCAAACTCATGTCCATTGAGTCGGTGATGCCATCCAACCATCTCATCCCCTTCTTCTCCTGCCTTCTATCTTTCTCGGCATCAGGGTCTTTTCCAGTGAGTCAATTCTTTGCATCAGGTGGCCTAAATACTGGAACTTCAGCTTCAGCATCAGTCCTTCTAATGAACAGTCAGGACTGATTTCCTTCATGATGGACTGGTTTGATCTCTGTTCAGTCCAAGGAACTCTTAAGAGTCTTCTCCAACACCATAGTTCAAAAGCATCAATTCTTTGGCACTCAGCCTTCTTTACGGTCAAACTCTCACATCCATACAAGACTACTGGAAAAACCATAGCTTGGACTAGATGGACCTTTATCTTCTTGTTGATTCACAATTTGATTAGCCATCACTAGCTTTTCTTGCACTATGCAGAATGTGGGAGAAACTGGGATCTAAGCTGAGGGATGTGCCTTCCATACGTGGCCCATGAAAACCCCCACCCTTCCTCTTGTCCCCCAGCTGTGAGTGATTTCATGAGTCATTGACTGTATGTGGGTGGAATGCCCGAAACACCTGGTGGGCTGCCTTCCTATAAAAACACTCATTGAACTGTAATGTGAATCAAAAATAAAGCTTTCATGTGTTAAACCACTGAGATTTCAAGGATTTGTCTTTTACAGAGACAATGTTAACTGAACCAATTACCAGCTTTTGAAAAAGAGAAAATCCCTTTCTAATCTTTAATAATGACTCCCTTGCTCCCCAGATGCAGCCGTCCTAATGAATTTTTTTTAGAATTTTATTTATTTATTTTTGGCCGTGCTGGGTCTTCATTGCTGTGCGGGTTTTTCTCTAGCTGTTTGGAGCCAGAGCTCTTCTCTAGTCAAGGCACGAGGGCTTCTCACTGTTTGGGGCTTCTCTTGTTTAGGCCCCTGCGGCTCTAGAGCACAGGCTCAGTAGTTGCAGCATAGGTGCTTAGTTGCTCCACGGCACGTGGGATCTTCCCGGACCACGAGATCAAACCCATGTCTCCTGCATTGGCAGGCGGATTCTTTACCACTGAGCTACCCTGGAAGCCCTTATATGTGTTCTTATAAACGCACATGTTTAAGGATATTTTAATTTCCTTCAGACCATTATATGCACAAAATTGTGTGGCGTAAATGTTTTCACTCGGCACTTTTGGGTGTGTGTGTGTCAAATCCACTCGTGGAACTAAAGTGCACAGCTAGAGGATCCTTCCAGAGCATTGTTGAGTCTGCAATAACACGCACCTTCCACGTTTGCTAGTCACTCCCCAGCCAGGCTTCCTGCACAACAAACAACACCGGAAAGAGTGTCTTCTCTATGTCCTGCTGAAAGTGTTAGTCACTCGTTCATGCCCGACTCTTTGTGACCCCATAGACTGTAGCCCACCCGGCTCCTCTGTCCATGGAATTCTCCAGGCAAGAATACTGGAGTGGGCTGCCATTTCCTACTCCAGGGGATCTTCCTGACTCAGGAATAGAACCTGAGTCTCCTGCACTGCAAGCAGATTCTTCATCCTCTGAGCCACCAAGGATGCCCTGCTACAGAATGTTAGGGCTTCCCTAGGGGGTTTACACCCTGGAGCAGGATTGCAAGTTATATGGTGTGCGACATGAACTTAATCTAACTGTGTGGTTTGATAAAATTGCTCTTGAGCAGGCTGTAACACGAACTTTCTTACCTCTGTGCAGTTTTGTGCATCCCACGTCTCCTAGTGTGTGATGTATTAATCAGTGTAATATTACAAAGCAATATCATATTGCTCTTTTAATTTGCATTTTTCTAAATACTAATGAGTTTGAGCATCTTGGCATATGCTTGCTATTCTTCTGGGGGTTCCCTTATATAAATTGCCTGTTTACATCTTCTTTTGACAATTTCCCCAATGAGGTTTTGTCTTTTTAGTTTAACATTTTCTGGGATTCTCTTACATAAGATATTTGTTCATAACTAGTTTTAGACATTGCAAATATCTTTCTCCAAGTTGTTCAATGATTGTGAACAGACTCAAAGCATAATTTGAAAGTAATACACACATCAAAAATTCTCCTGAGTTGGAAACAAACTAAAGTAATTATAATTATGAAAAGAAGTATTGCCTGGATGCACTTTTTTACCCTGAAGTTGTGTTTTCTTTTACATAACAGAGATACGTTTTGTTAAGCAAATTCTTGTGATATCTCATGAAATGAAATGATATCCTATCATCTTGCCACAACAAAAGTTAAAAAAATCCTCATGCCACAAAGATTATGTTTAGTAATATTTTATGCATAAAGTATATGATATGGTGACAATTCTACTTATATTCTCTGTCATAGTAAATACAGAAATGAAGAGTAATTTGCTACATAAATGTTATTCTAGTAAGAGTACAATAAGTGTATGATGTTAGGAAAGTAGTATCCTGTAGATCCCAAATTTTAAAGTGTTTAGATATTACTTACATTTAGTACACTAGGAAGTTAACCAGTTTCGTTTTGTTTTCTAAATTATCAGTTGGATTAATGATTATTAAAAAACCATGGATCTATGTCCTGCTGAAAGTGTAAGTGCAAGTGTTAAAGTTTTTGTGAAAGTGTTAGTTAGTAATCCATGGTTTGGTATTAATGATTATTCCATTTCAGGATTGAAATTTGCCATCACCAAAGTTTTGCTTTTAAGTTGCATATTGAGACAATATGGGTGGTTCAGTTCAACAATCACTATTTCCAGAACACAGGATCTCTTGGCAATGAACGAATGCACTCAGCACCAGTGCCCTTCAGCTCATGCTTTTCTCTGTTGAAACTCAAGTAATACAAGGGTAAGGACCCCGGGTGCAGATACACTGTGATCCTACCAGCCACGGAGATTTCCTTCTCTTGGTGAATGGGGACAAGAAAGCTTCACGTGATATTTATAAGGAACCAATTATGGGGCTTCCCCATGGCTCCGTGGTAAAGAATCCTTTTGCCAGTGCTGTAAACATAGGTTGGATCCCTCTGTCAGGAAGCTCCCCTGGAGAAGGAAATGGCAGCCCACTCCAGTGTTCTTGCTGTGAGAATCTCATGGACAGAGGAGCCTAGAGTCCTCTGTGAAGCTACATGGGTGGGCTACAGTCCATGGGGTCTCAGAGAGTCAGACACCACTGAACGACTGAGCACCAACAATTATAGGATGGATATAATATGTTTAGAGTATGTGTTAACTTTTTGTTAACTGACAATATTTTCAAACTTTCTCCAAATGGAAGACCCAGAAGTTTCCCATCTTCCTAATGAATTTTTCTTGATTATTTTAGTTTATAAAGATCTCTTCTTTCTCAAAAAACTTCTTTGCATAGATATGATTTATAAAGAGTTTAACATTTGATTATACTCTATATTGCATTCATTTAAAAATATTTTATGGGCATTAATTCTATCTCATTAAACACATCACAAGTTGCTAAAGATAGAGATGATTTTTGTACTTCATTTATCTTCTGTGGACAGTGGAGGTGGAAGTAGTGGCAATATCTGACAAGCGAATTGTTCTTTGCAAAGAGCAGCAATTAAGAAATAATTTAAGAAAGTGTGTATGTGTGTTTTGTAATAATGATTATTTCACGTAAAGTTTTTAAGAGAATAGTTTACAATCTTTTACAGGTGTGAATATCGTCTCATGCTTGTGATCAAGTCAATATCTCCAAGGCAGCGTTATAATCTCTACCTTGATGTTACAGACAACTAAAAGTGGAGAGTGTATTGATTCTGACCCTCTCTTCAGTCTGTATGACAGTCTTCTGTGAAGCAGGCATATGTTCACGTGCAAACTAAAGATTCAATAGAACACTCAAGGAAGATTTCAGCTCTGATGTACTTAAACAAATGTGGTATTGAGTGTAAGATCAATTCTATGTACTGTCTCTCAACTGTCCAGTGTAGAGGGCTTCGATTGCCTCAACTGCAAATCAACAAAATTTCGTACAAATCTTCTCTCTTTGGAAAAGGGTGTTTCTTTCAACAGAATCCTTGAGATCGAAGGGCGAGCAATATGGAGAGACAAGAAAAGGGGAAAGGATTAATTGGAAGCAGGGTTTGATCTTGAAATGACCCAATGATTTTCCATAATGATGCTTCCTGCTTTAAAACCAATTCTTTCCCACACGGCTTTTCAAATATTCTAACAAGCAGAACAGACAATTTGAGTCCTTTGATTAAGATTTTTCAAAAGTGCAAAGTGCCTGATCTTAATGCAAACTCCTCAACATGATGTCCAAGGTCCTTTGTGAACACTCTGCTCATATAAGAGTCAATTTCCTACATCTCTTGATAACTGAAAAACAAAATATAAAAAGTTGATAAAACCCCATACTTTTTTGGCATTAAATCCGTTTAAATGAGGACTGACAAGAAAAAGTAAAGCAAAGATATCAATGAATGATGCTGAGGAGGCTACACACAAAAATAATCAAACTTCTTATGAGATTTAAGGATGAATAGTCTACAATATTTATATAAAGAACCAGTATGTGCAAAAAATTGTTAAATAAAAGTTTTAAAAAATAAAGATAAAAATTTCATGCACTATACTGGAAAGTGGTAAATGGTCATTAAAAGTATACCTATGCAATAAAAAGTTAAAAAAAAAAAAGTATAACTATGCATGTGACATAGTTGGGGAAAAAACATCAATTCCCAGGAAATGATCCAAAGTGGAAGCAGGATTGCTTGTCTTATATGACTGAATGGCAGAAGAAGCAAGCAATGGCCACGAGTCTAAGATTGACTGAAATCATTTAGAAATATGAGTTTGAGTTTTAGTTCATTTGTCTGATTTTTAATGATGACTAATGAAATTTTATCATAAATACCTGATATAATTTACTTGATATAATTCTAATGGCTCTGAAATATACAGCAGAAATAGCTGATTTATTCTGACATCCTTTTCCCCAGTTGCTACATTTAGTATTATTAGAGCTATAGTGAATTACAGAAACTGAATTACAAACTGCACTTAGGAACCTATGTGTTCAGCAATGAAACTTAGTTATATCCAGATAAGAATATATTATAGCAGATTAACTTAATGGTCAAAGGGGTCTAGAATTAATAAAATGCCAAACTAAACATTTCATGTTTAGCCTAACCTGATTTTCAGCATTTTATTTGGAATTTACCTGGGAGCAAGAAGATCTATGTTCTTTCCTAATCATATTCAAAATAAAATAAATATGCAAATTTTGATGCAATAATAGGCTTAATCTCAAATTCATCTCTTGATATTTTTGAAATTAGAGAATATGGCAAATAGCTGATTGAAAGTGTGAATAGTGAACCTACATACATGAATATTAAACATCCTATTTTTGTCTCTAAAGCCAGGCTAAATTAAATTCAACATATGAGAAAAAAAAAAATGGTGCCCAATGAAGGCATTATGTTGGTTGAATCACACACACCTGGGTGAAAGGCAGGGCAATTTATTTAGAAAACTGAAGCATAGACAAAAGATTTGGGTATTCCAATGTCCACTGTCTCTCATTTAACAGAATTGGTCAAGCTATTCTTTTTTGCCCCACGTCTACTCACCGTTTTCAGTGTCCACTTGGAGGGTTTTCTTACAACCTGCAACAAGCCCCCAGAACCCTGACAGTGACCTTTGACTCCCGACACTGACCTTTGACTCCCAACCCTGCCTGTTGCCAACAAACGTGGTCCTGGTGACACAAGCCCCCTCAGCAATGCATTACTGAGTCCATTTTATCTTTTCATCACAATTCTCTCCAGGTCCTCCTCTCCTTCAAATGCCTGCCCCCTCCCCACACTTGGCTAATCTAACATTTAAACAGAGTATGCTTGTCTTTCTTTTTTTATTATTTATTTATTTTTTATTGAAGGACACTTGCTTTATAGAATTTTGTTGCTTTCTGTCAAACTGTCAGAAAATTCATGCTGATTTCTATCAACATGCATCAGCCATAGGTGTACATATATCCCCTCCCTCTTGAATCTCCCTCCTATTCCCCTCCCCATCCCACACTCTAGGTTGACACTGAGGACCTGTTTGAGTTTCCTGAGCCATAGAGCAAATTCCCATTGGTTATCTATTTTACATGTGGTAATGTAAGTTTTCCCTGTTAGTCTTTCCATACATCTCACCCTCTCTTCCTCTCTCCCCGTGTCATAAGTCTGTTCTCTATGCCTGTTTCTCCATTGTTGCCCTATAAATAAATTCTACAGTACCATTTTTCTAGATTCTGTATATATGTGTTAGAACACAGTATGTATCTTTCTCTTTCTGATCACTTCATTGTGTATAATAGGCTTAACTTCATTGACCTCATTAGAACAGACTCAAATGTGTTCCTTTTTATGGCTGAGTATCCGCTGGATCATGGAAAAAGCAAGAGAGTTCCAGAAAAACATCTATTTCTGCTTTACTGACTAAGCCAAAGCCTTTGACTGTGTGGATCAAAATAAACTGTGGAAAATTCTGAAAGAGATGGGAATACCAGACCACCTGACCTGCCTCTTGAGAAATCTGTATGCAGGCCAGGAAGCAACAGTTAGAACCGGACATGGAACAACAGACTGGTTTCAAATAGGAAAAGGAGTACGTCAAGGCTGTATATTGTCACCCTGCTTATTTAACTTCTATGCAGAGTACATCATGAGAAACGCTGGACTGGAAGAAGTACAAGCTGAAATCAAGATTGCCGGGAGAAATATCAGTAATCTCAGATATGCAGATGACACCACCCTTATAGTAGAAAGTGAAGAGCAGCTAAAAAGCCTCTTGATGAAAGTGAAAGAGGAGAGTGAAAAAGTTGGCTTCAAAGATCAACATTCAGAAAACTAAGATCATGGCATCCGGTCCCATCACTTCATGGGAAATAGATGGGGAAACAGTGGAAACAGTGTCAGACTTTATTTTTCGGGGCTCCAAAATCACTGCAGATGGTGACTGCAGCCATGAAATTAAAAGACGCTTACTCCTTGGAAGAAAAGTTATGACCAACCTAGATAGCATATTCAAAAGCAGAGGCATTACTTTGCCAACTAAGGTCCATCTAGTCAAGGCTATGGTTTTTCCAGTAGTCATGTATGGATGTGAGAGTTGGACTGTGAAGAAGGCTGAGCGCCGAAGAATTGATGCTTTTGAAGTGTGGTGTTGGAGAAGACTCTTGAGAGTCCCTTGGACTGCAAGGAGATCCAACCAGTCTATTCTGAAGGGATCAGCCCTGGGATTTCTTTGGAAGGAATGATGCTAAAGCTGAAACTCCAGTACTTTGGCCACCTCATGCAAAGTGTTGACTCATTGGAAAAGACTCTGATGCTGGGAGGGATTGGGGGCCTGAGGAGAAGGGGACGACAGAGGATGAGATGGTTGGATGGCATCACTGACTCGATGGACATGAGTCTGAGTGAACTCCAGGAGTTGGTGATGGACAGGGAGGCCTGGCGTGCTGCGATTCATGGGGTCGCAAAGAGCTGGACACGACTGAGCAACTGAACTGAACTGAACTGAATTGAATATTCCATTGTGTATATATACCACACTTTTTTATCCATTCATCTGTCAATGGACATCTAAGTTGCTTCCATGTTCTAGCTATTGTAAATAGTGCTGCAATTAACAATGGTATACATGTGTCTCTTTCAATTTTGGTTTCCTCAGGGTATATGCCTAGGAGTGTAACTGCAGGGTCATATGGTGGTTTTATTCCTAGTTTTTTAAGCAATCTCCATACTGTCTTCCATAGTGGCTGTATCAATTTACATTCCCACCAGTAGTGTAAGAGTGTTCCCTTTCTCCACACCCTTTCAAGCATTTATTGCTTGTAGACATTTTGATTAGGGCCATTCTCACTGGTGTGAGGTGATATCTCACTGTAGTTTTGATTTGCATTTCTCTAATAATGAGAGATGTTGAGCATCTTTTCATGTGTTTGTTAGCCATCTGCATGTCTTCTTTGGAGAAATGTCTGTTTAGGTCTTTTTCTCACTTTTGATTTTTTTTTTTCTTTCTGGTATTGAGTTGTATGAGTGGCTTGTATGTTTTGGAAATTAATCCTTTGTCAGTTGTTTCATTTGTTATTATTTTCTCCTCTCATTCTGAGGGTTGTCTTTTCACCTTGTTATAGTTTCCTTTGCTGTGCAAAAGCTTTTATGTTTAATCAGGTCCCACTTGTTTACTTTTGTTTTTATTTCCATTACTCTAGGAGGTGGGTCATAGAGGATCTTGCTTTGATTTATGTCATAGAGTGTTCTGCCTATGTTTTCCTCTAAGAGTTTCTGGTCTTACATTTAGGTCTTTAATTGATTATGAGTTTATCTTTGTGTATGGCATTAGGAAGTGTTCTAATTTCATTCTTTTACATGTAGCTGTCCAGTTTTCCCAGCACCATTTACTGAAGAGGCTGTCTTTGCCCCTTTGTATATTCTTGCCTCCTTTGTCAAAAATAAGTTACCCATAGGTGCATGGGTTTATCTCTGGGCTTTCTATCTTGTTCCATTGGTCTATATTTCTGTTTTTGCACTAGTACCATACTGTCTTGATCACAGTAGCTTTGTAGTATAACCTGAAGTCAGGAAGTTTGACTCCTCCAGCTCCATTCTTCTTTCTCAAAACTGCTTTGGCTATTTGTGGTCTTTTGTGTTTCCATATAAATTGTGAATTTTTTTGTTTTGTGAAAAATGCCATTGGTAATTTAATAGGTATTGCATTGAATATGTAGATTGCATTTGGTAGTATAGTCATTTTCACAATATTGATTCTTCCTACCCAGGAACATGGAATATCTCTCCGTCTGTTTATGTCACCTTTGATTTCTTTCATTAGTGTCTTATAATTTTCTGTGTACAGTTCTTTCATCTCCTTAGGTAAATTTATTCCTATATATATTTAATTCTTTTTTTTTTTTTGCAATGGTGAATGGGATTGCTCATTAATTTCTCTTTCTGATTTTTCATTGTTCAGTTCAGTTCAGTTCAGTCGCTCAGTCATATCCGACTCTTTGCAACCCCATGAATCGCAGCATGCCAGGCCTCCCTGTCCATCACCAACTCCCGGAATTTACTCAAACTCATGTCCATCGAGTCAGTGATGCCATCCAACCATCTCATCCTCTGTCATCCCGTTCTCCTCCTGCCCCCAACCCCTCCCAGAATCAGGGTCTTTTCCAATGAGTCAGCTGTTCGCATGAGGTGGCCAAAGTATTGGAGTTTCAGCTTTAGCATCAGTCCTTCCAATTAACGCCCAGAACTGATCTCCTTTAGAATGGACTAGTTAGATCTCCTTGCAGTCCAAGGGACTTTCAAGAGTCTTCTCCAACACCACAGTTCAAAAGCATCAATTCTTCAGTGCTCAGCTTTCTTCACCGTGCAATTCTCACATTCATACATGACCACTGGAAAAACCATAGCCTTGACTAGACGGACCTTTGTTGACAAAGTAATGTCTCTGCTTTTGAATATGCTGTCTAGTAAGTAAGTAAGTAAGTTCAGTCACTCAGTCGTGTCCGACTCTGTGCTAGAATATGCTGTCTAGGTTGGTCATAACTTTCTTTCCAAGGAGTAAGTGTCTTTTAATTTCATGGTTGCAATCATCATCTTCAGTGATTTTGGAGCCCCCAAAAATAAAGTCAGCCATTGTCTCCACTGTTTCCCCATCTATTTCCCATGAAGTGGTGGGACCAGATGCTATGATCTTAGTTTTCTGAATGTTGAGCTTTGAAGCCAACTTTTTCACTCTCCTCTTTCACTTTCAACAAGAGGCTTTTTAGTTCCTCTTCACTTTCTGCCATAAGTTGGTGTCATCTGCATATCTGAGGTTATTGATATTTCTCCCGGCAATCTTGATTCCAGCTTTTTCATTGTCAGTATAGAGAAATGCAAGTGATTTCGTATCCTGCAACTTGCTAAATTCACTGATTAGCTCTAGTAATTTTCTGATACTATCTTTAGGGTTTTCTATGTACAATATCATACCATCTACAAACAGTGAGAGCTTTACTTCTTTTTGTTCTGATCTGGATTCTTTTTAATTCTTTTTCTTCTCTGGTTGCTGTGGCTAGGACTTCCAGAACTATGTTGAATAATAGTGGTGAAAGTGGACACCCTTGTCTAGTTCCTGATCTTAGGGGAAATGCTTTCAGTTTTTCACCACTGAGAATAAAGTTTACTTATCATATATGGCCTTTACTATGTTGAGGTAGCTTCTTTCTATGGCCATTTTTTGAGGAGTTTTAATTATAAATAGGTGCTAAATTTTGTCAAAGGCTTTTTCTGCATCTATTGAGGTGATCATATGGTTTTTATATTTCAATTTGTTAATATGGTGTATCACATTGATTGATTTCCATATATTGAAGAATCCTTGCATCCCTAGAATAAACCCAACATGATCATGGTGTTTGAGCTTTTTGATGTGTTGCTAATTTCTGTTTGGTAAAATTTTGCTGAGGACTTTTTATCAATGTTCATCAGTGATATTGGCCTGTAGTTTTCTTTTTTTGTGTTGTCTTTGTCTGGTTTTGATATCAGGGTGATGGTGGCCTCATAGAATGAATTTGGAAGTGTTCCTTCCTCTGCAATTTTTTGAGTTTTAGAAGGGTAGGCATTAGCTCTTCTCTAAATGTTTGATAGAATTCTCCTGTGAAGCCATCTGGTCCTGGGCTTTTGTTTTTTGGGAAATTTTTGATCACAGCTTCCATTTCAGTGCTTTTAACTGGATTGTTCATAATTTCTATTTCTCCTTGGTTCAGTCTTGGAAGATTGAACTTTTCTAAGAATCTGTACATTTCTTCCTGGTTATCATTTTGTTGTTCATAATATTCTCTTATAATCCTTTGTATTTCCGCATTGTCTGTTGTAACCTCTCCTTTTCCGTTTCTAATTTTGTTGATTTGATTCTTCTCTCTTTTTTTCTTGATGAGTCTGGCTAAGGGTTTGTCAATTTGTTTATCTTTTCAAAGAACCAGCTTTTAGTTTTATTAATCTTTACTATTGTTTCTTTCACTTCTTTTCCCTTTATTTCTGCTCAGATCTTTGTGATTTCTTTCCTTCTACTAATTTTGGGGGGTTTTTTTAGTCTTCTTTTTCCAACTGCTTTAGCTGTAAAGTTAGGTTGCCTATTCAGTGTTTTTCTTGTTTCTTGAGGTAAGTTGTACTGCAATAAACTTCCCTCTTAGAACTGTTTTGCTGCATCCTGTTGCTACAATTAGAAAAAAAAAAGGTAGCTATGTTTGAGTTGTCATGGTCTCATTGTCATTTGTTTCTAGAAATGTTTTTACTTCCCTTTTTATTTCTTCAATAACCTGTTGATTATTTAGAAATAACTTAGAAACCTGTTGTGTTGTTTAATCTCCATGGTTTGTGTTTCTTACAGTTGCTTTTTTTTTTTTTTCTTGTAATTGATATCTAGTCTGATAGCATTGTGGCTGGAGAAGATGCTTGATATGATTTCAATTTTCTTAAATTTACTGAGGTTTGATTTGTTACCCAAGATGTGGTCTATCCTGGAGAATGTTCCTCGTGCACTTGAGAAGAAGGTGTATTCTTCTGCATTTGGATGGAATGTCCTGAAGATATCAATGAGATCCATCTCATCTAATGAATCATTTAAGACTTGTGTTCCCTTATTAATTTTCTGTTTTGATGATCTGTCCATTGGTGTGAGTAGAGTGTTAAAGTCTCCTATTATTATTGTGTTACTATCAATTTCTCCTTTTATGTCTGTTGGCTTTTGTCTTACGTGTTGAGGTGCTCCTATGTTGGATGCTTGAATATTTACAATTGTTTTGTCTTCTTCTTGGATTGATCCCTTGATCATTATGTAGTGTCCTTTGTTATCTCTTGTAATCTTCTTTATTTTAAGGTCTATTTTGTCTGATATGAGGATTGCTACTCCAGCTTTCTTTTGCTTCCCATTTGTATAGAATACATTTTTCCATCCTCTCACTTTCAGTCTATATGTGTCTTGAGATGGGAAGTGGGTTTCTTGTAGACAGCATATATATGGGTCTTGTTCTTGTATCAATTCAGCCAGTCTGTGTCTTTTGGTTGTAGCATTTAATCCATTTATATTTAAAGTAATTATTGATATATATGTTTCTATTGCCATTTTCTAATTGTTTGGGTTTGATTTTGTAGATCTTTTTTCTTTTGTTGTATTTCTTGACTACAGAAGTCCATTTAACATTTGTTGTAAAGCTGATTTGGTGGTACTGAATTCTCTTAAATTTTACTTGCTTGAAAAGTATCTTTACCTTTCTTTTTATTAGTGTTAGTGCTTTTAACATCATCTTCTTTTTCTTTACATTCTCCTTTCTATAGTCCCTTCCTTTAAGACTTCCTCTTCTCTTTCTCCAAACAGTTCTATCATGCTTCAGGGAATATGTGATGGGTAGCAATTATATATCACCATCCACGAAATCCTGGAGATGCAAGGAGGTCACTTAGATGTGGTTTCACCAGTTTTCATCTAGCTGCTGTATGTTTCCCTGAATAATGGATCTCAAGATGGACCTCATTCACTTACTTAATAAAAGAAACATTAAGAAATTATTATGTTTCAGAAATGTTGCTACAATTAGAAAATAAAAGATCCCATGACCCTGATTCAACACTTCAAGATTCCAGATGACACAGGGGTCAACCAGGCAAGGATGTACCAATCAGAAGAAACTGAAATCTGAGAGCCAAAAAGAAGCATCGCAAAACTGAAAAAGTCAAAAATATTTTACATGATAGGAGTTGGTCTAAAAGGGAGAATTTCTGGATATGAAGAGATTCGGTTTTTTAGTGGAATCTCATGTTTCTGCATGTATACCTTCTTTTCCAGATTATCTTTTCAGAGATGCTTGTACAGCAAAGGCCTTGGAACAAAGAGGCAGTGTCTCCCATTGGAGTGAAAGGTAGCTATGTTTACTCTTTAGTATAAAAGGTAACGGTTCTTGACAAGCAGAGACAGATGCAGCCAGCTCACATGGGACTTGAGAAATACGTAAAAGATGTTGGAATTTATTTTAGGATTAGTAAAGCATTAATATATTTTAATGAAGCATCATAAAATGGTATGTCTTTTAAAGAGCATTTTGATTGAGCAAGTATTGAGAGGAGTTGGGAAAAAGGAAAGGTTGGAGTATTTGTGATCTCCAGGTGGAAAACTGTGTGGGCAGGTGAATAAAAGACTATCAAGCTGATGAGATTTAAGGAGATTTTAGGAGATATAGATTGAGGAGATTCCCGGTAAAGAATCCTTGTGGTAAAGAATCTGCCTGCCAATGCAGGAGATGCAAGACACTTGGGTTCATTTCCTGGGTATGAAAGATTCCCCGGAGGAAAAAATGGCAATCCACTCCAATTATCTTGCTTGACTATGAATATTTTCTAATAATAAAAAACAAACATACTGCCTGCCTTTACAGATAACATGACTTAAAATAGGAGCCTGACACCAATCAGGTAATTATATCAATAATAATGTTTCATTTACAGTTAATGCTAAATAAGAAAGATTCAAATGAAAACAGAGGACATAAGTCAGTACGGGCAGAATAAGCAAGGCCTCCCAGGGAAATTTACCTCTAAGTTGATAGCTAAAACTTGAGGCAAAGTTAACAGATGCAGAAATAAATGACAGGAGGTTGGGCTAAGGAGGGAGGGAGCACATTCTAAAAAGAGAAAAACATAGACAGAGGCCCTAAAGCATGATGGAGCAAAGACACAAATATTCTCAACCTGAATATTATTGTACCTCGACAAACAGAGTGCTTTTAACTTATGAAAACTGTAGAACAAAATACGTTTGCTCTAAAATGATACATTGGTCTTTAACATGACTGCTTCTTCTCTTTTTTCAGCTATGGCTTGTGGTTTGTTGGCTTCCCTAGTGGTTCAGTGTTAAAGAATCCCCCTGACAATCCAGAAGATGCAGGTTTGATCCCTGAGTTGAGAAGATTCCCTGGAGAAGGAAATGGCAACCCACTCCAGTATTCTTCCTTGAGAAATCCTGTCGGCAGAAGAGCCTGTTGTGCTTTAGTCCATGAGTCAGGCATAATTTACTGACTAAACAACAGTTAACAATGCAGCTTGTGGGATCTTTGTTCCCCACCTAGATATTGAACCTGAGCCCTTGGCAGTGAGAACTTGGAGTCCTAACCACTGGGCCACTAGTCAATTCCCTGTACGTTTACTTCTTTAGTTCAAGTTTTCTGTAACCAATCATCCAGCTAAAATGATGATTCTCATTTACCATATTTCTCAAACACATAAAGCTCTCTGCCCCCTCTATCAAAAATTTTAAAGAAAGAAAGCAGCCTGTTGTGGATAATTGTATTTATAAGATACTACAATTATTAACATTATACATCTCAATGTTAAGACCAGAATATTCCTAAGACCAAATTCTGTACCACATGAGCAGCAAAAATGGCATTGGGAAGCCCCTTGTAATTAGTCAACACTGTATTAGGAGCTGGGTCTTCCCAGGTGGTGCTAGTGGTAAAGAATTCACCTGCCAATGCAGGAGACATGAGACGTGGGTTGGATCCTTGGGTCGGAAAGATCCCCCAAAGGAGGGCATGGCAACCCACTCAAGAATTGTTTCCTAGGAAATTCCATGGGCAGAGGAGCCTGGGGGGCTATAGTCCATGGGGCTACAAACAGTGGGACAAGACTGAGTGACTGAGCACACATCAGGAGCTAAGTAGCAGTTATTTGGAGTTCTTCAACTGGAAGTACCATTTAATCCTAATTCTTAATGGCAAACTAGGGGAAAAGACTTGATAGATTTGCATTTAATGCTAAATAGCAATTGAGAGTTAAACTATTGAATTTATGATATAGAAAGGTCTTTGTCATATCTTTATATACATTCTAGCAATTACCTTTTTAATGAGACCAGATGTCCTGAACATTCTTACACAGTTGAGTTATCGAGTAAGAGACAAAGTCAAGTATATTTGTTTTCAGCACAAAATATTATGACCTGTACTAAGGAAAATACTATTTTCTTCTGCCCTCTTATCCTCTCTGCCTACAGGAGATACATGGTTATGATTGTATTACATTTACACTGAATATCAACTCTTCTTTCTTTCACTGACTTGTAATCTGTTGACTACAGCATATTCTGAAAGGATATAAGGCTGCACCACCACCATCTGGCTATTTGAATTTTCCAGCAAAGATATTTTGGGCAATGAATTATTTTACTGTTGAGATTGTCCTGGTTCATGAATAAATATCATCAAGGGTTTCTGTCTGCAGGGAAGAATGACCTCTATCTATTCCATGAACTCAGTGAGAGTGTTTGACCTTCTTAAATCCTTGACACAAAAATACAATATGGATGCAAATGAGTTCTGGATTTCCAAAATAAGTTCCCTCCATGACACCCCCTATTACATTTTACAAATCCAGCCAAAGAGAGACAGTTCAAAGCACTCCATAAAGTGAATTGAATTCCATTCTGTTTCCAGGTGCTCACAAATGCAGAGGCTAAATAGAATCTTTTAGAAAGCACAGGTCAGAGAGAAAGAAAAAGAGAGAAACTATAATGTAATTGAGGAATGAAACATATAGAGGTGGCCAAAAACATGAAGTGAGATAGTTAACACCATCCATAAAAAAAAAAAAAAAAAAATGTGTTTTTTCTATTGCACTGAGAAACCCAAATTCTATGAGATAGACTCAGCAATTGGAAATGAAAATCTAGACTGAAGCCTTCATTGACTACTCTAAGGCCTTTATGTGGACCACAACAAACAGTGGAAAATTCCTGAAGAAATGGATATACCAGACCACCTTACCTGTCTCCTGAGAAACCTGTATGCAGTTCAATAAGCAACAGTTATAACCTGACAGAGAACAACAACAGATTGGTTCAAATTTGGAAAAGGACTAAGTAAAGGCTGTATATTGACTCCCTGTTTATTTCATCTCTATGTAGTGTGAAAGTGATAGTTTCTCAGTTATGTCTGACTCTTTGCAACCCCATGGACTCTACAGTCCAGGGAATTCTCCAGGCCAGAATACTGGAGTGTGTAGCCTTTCCCTTCTCCAGGGGATCTTCCCAACCCAGGGATCAAACCCAGGTCTCCTGCATTGCAGGCAGATTCTTTACCAGCTGAGTCACAAGGGAAGCCCCATTTCATTAATAGGAAGTGCAAAATTTTATGTAAACCTCATCAACTCAAAATCCAAACCTAAATCAGGTGCAGGCATAGATGAGACTCCTGTGTATAATCCATTCACCGCAGCTTCTGGAGGTTATTCCTCGCCAGCTGTGGGATGGTGAGACTAAAAAGACAAATTGCTGCTGCTAAGTCGCTTCAGTCGTGTCCGACTCTGTGGGACCCCATAGACGGCAGCCCACCAGGTTCCCCCATCCCTGGGATTCTCCAGGCAAGAACACTGGAGTGGGTTGCCATTTCCTTCTCCAAGCATGAAAGTGAAAAGTGAAAGTGAAGTCGCTCAGCCGTGTCCGACTTTTCGCAACCCCATGGACTGCAGCCTACCAGGCTCCTCCGCCTGGGATTTTCCAGGCAAGAGTACTGGAGTGGGGTGCCATTGCCTTCTCCGAAAAAAAAAAAAAAAAAGACAAATTACCTGCTCCCAAAATCCAGCTGTGGAACAACCAGAGAAGAAACACTACCGACATTCCTGTTCTAAAGGGGGAACAAAAGAAGGAAATGGAGCCTTTCTCTTCTCCTTCCTCCCTTGGAAAAACACTAAGAAAATCATTCTATGTGATCAAGTGTTTTCGCTATCAATTTTTTTGTTGCAAAAACATTCTGCATTAAATCCATCGAAGTTAAAACTACATGATTATTTAAAATTAAAGTCCTGTTTGTTCCATAAATTTGATAACATGTATTAAAACCTTAAATTAGCAAACTGGCTTTTTAACTTTGTCCCCTCATTCCTTCCCTGGTATATTAAGCCCAGAAACTCATCCTTTCATACTGTTTCAATGAAGAAGGATCCAGGATTAAAAAAAGAGTTAGCAAGAAGCAAATACACTTCAAAGCTGATCAACCAATGCTTGATCAACCAATTTTATATTTTATTTTCTCTACTTCTGGATTTCTGCTAGATTGATTTTCCTAATTATCATTTTGCTTTTCTTTGCTCTTGGGAGCCTTTCTTACTTTTAATTTGCCTAAGGGTTTTGTGACATCTGTTACATTGATTAGTGTGGCAAAATATAAAATTCATTTTAATGTAGTTATCTGATATGAAAATGTTACTTAATAGCTATAGAAATTGCATTGCCTCCCAAATTGGATTGCTTTGAACATCTCTGGCGCTGTACAGAACACTCTAAATAGTCTTTGTTTGCATATTTTTATGTATATGTTAATTTTATTATTAATAATTTATTAATTTGTTTTTGTTCTCTGTATATAAATATATACACTTATACATAGTTTATTCTGTAATTCATTAAATTAACCTATATTTTGCATCCTACTTTCAACCAGCACTGTTATATTCTTGATTTACCACAAATTAATTTCTGAATTAAACATCTGATATAAATTCTTACTTAATCATTTTTAACCATGCTAGGCCCTTAGAGAATTTTATTTTCAATTACTCTCTCTATGTTATTATTTTTAAATGCTTTTGTCAATATCCCAAAGATATTATTAATTTCATGTTTAGATGATTCACTTTTAATTTGTTTGAAGTAAAACTGAGTAATTAGAATTTTCTTACACATGACATTTAACAATAAGCTAACAATAAAAATTATTAAAGTATTACAAAACTTTTCTAAAATCATTTTAGGTATAACATTATGCTCAACATTAATCATACAAAATATCAATGCTGCTTTTCAATTTTGTAAAGAAAATGCATTTATTTTTCCATTCTTAGGGAACAGATATGCATATAAACACAAAACCACCACTCCCAGAAAACCCAGCTATGTTTTTTAGCAACAATAAAAACAAAATTCTAAAAGTTCAATATAAATTGGAATATAAATTTCTTCACTTCTTTTAGAAGTCTTGCTGATTTTTCTATACTGATTGCTTTATTTCACTTAAATCTATATAATTTATTTTGGATTCATGTAACAAAACTCCTAATCTCAATACCATGTTTTATAAAATTTGAAGTACTCAAAAACATCTACATGGAAGTTAATTTTATCTTCAGCAATATAGTACACTGCAGATTTTATTTCCAGAGTTCTCTTCCAATATTCTTAGTAGAACAGTAGATTGGTTTGATTATCCAGTGATCTTGGGTCACTTTACCCATTCTCGCTAAAGTTGGTATATTTAGGGAAATGAAATAAAACAGAGCAGGGTAAAAAACACTTTTTAGTATATTCTTCTGACTTCTGTCTTCATCTACTTTCTTTCTTCTCCTGGATAGAAAAATTTTGAATGATGGCAAAGTATTTTTTTCTTTTTATAAGGACCTCTAATATACATTATAGCTCAAAATCTATACAATAGGTGAAGACAATAAGCAAGAAAATAGTTTCTGTGCTTATATGTTATTCTTTAAAAAGTGTTTATTCTTTAGGTTTTCTCATTTCTCCAAAAATAATTGGAGAATTCCTGTCAAGTTAGACTAAATAGATCAAAGTATATATATATATACTTTATATTTATATATATATATATATATAAATGTATAGCTATAGACAACCATAAATCTGAAAATTATTTATAAGTTTTTACTAAAGAAATTAATATAAGGATTTCCCTGGTGGCTCAGTGGCAATGCAGGAGACACGAGTTTGATCCCTGCTCAATAGCACCCACTCCAGCACTCTCGCCTGGAAACTCCCATGGACGGAGGAGCCTGGTGAGCTGCAGTCCATGGGCTCGCTGAGAGTCGGACACGACTGAGAGACGTCCCTTTCACTTTTCCCTTTCAGGCATTGAAGAAGGAAATGGCAACCCACTCCAGTGTTCTTGCCTGGAGAATCCCCGGGACGGGGGAGCCTGGTGGGCTGCTGTCTATGGGGTCGCACAGAGTCTAACACGACTGACAGGACTGACGCAACTTAGCAGCAGCAGCCAGGAAGATCCCACATGCGGCAGAGCCGCTAAGCCCGGGTGCTACAGCTGTTGGGCCTGTGCTCAGAGCTCGTGCTTGGCAGCAACAGGAGCAACCGCAAGGAGAAGGGTGTGCGCCTCAACTACAGGGTGGCACCCACTCGCAGCAAGCTGACAAAAGCCTGTGCAGCAGTGAAGACCCAGCACAGCCAAAAGCGATAAAAATAATGTTAAGGAAGAATTAACCCGAGAAGCGAATCTCAAAATATTTTTAAAGATCTGTTTCTTTATTTTGGCCATGCAGGGTCTTGGTTGAGGCACTCTGGATCTTAAGTTGTGGCACGTGGGATCTAGTTCCCTGACTAGGGATTGAACCCTGGGCTCCAGCATCAGGCGGTTGGAGTCTTTGCCACTGGACCACCAGGGAAGTCCTCAAA
Source organism: Oryx dammah (assembly GCF_014754425.2). NCBI lineage: Eukaryota > Metazoa > Chordata > Mammalia > Artiodactyla > Bovidae > Oryx > Oryx dammah. Next base: position 56,796,372 of record NW_024070206.1, read on the forward strand.
ATATTTTTATATTCCTTAACTCCTTCTTGACTTGCTCTCTGAGGTAGAATTTATTTACCTTTAACTGCAGTTAATACCTTTAGCTATAGTATTTACCTTTAAAGTATTTCTCTTTCACTGTATATTAAGATTGATGTTGAGAAGCATAGCAGTGGGTGCAAAGTGAAGGGATGATATTTCACAGAGAAACAAAGAAACTCTTCAAGGCCACAGAAGATGACAGTGATCCCAGCTCAGTAGTTTCTAATTTCTATTTTTTACTAGACCACATGTTAAATGGAAACAGTCACAGAAAAGCCTCTCTAAAGAAAGTTCTTTCCAGAAATTTAAGAGAACACGGCAACGTCAGAAATGGTTTTTTTCCAGGCCGTCACTCTGGAACCCAGCAATCGGAAGCGATGACAAAAGCTCTGAAACGTGTCATCCCGTTGAGATGTGGTTCGAGCAAGTGTCAGTTTCTTTCAGCATCAGCCATTATTCTGGTCTGGGAGACACAGGCTCAAATTCAAACATTTATTTTTATTAAGAGATTTCCAAACTGCCCTTTAAATGGTGTAACCTAGTGATATATTCAAATTGCTTGTTTAAGGTTCTTTCAGGTTCTCTGGTCTAACATTCTATTTTTATGTGCCTTATTATCCTGGTTTCACCTGTAACAAGAATAAGAGTTGAATGAACAATCTAAGAAAATATCAGGGATCAGTTGGGGGGAAAAAAATCAAACATATCACCTTTCCTGCCTACTTTTGTAGTCCAAGCTCTTTTCAACCAAGCGCAGATTTCTCAAGACAGTCCTGCTTCTCCCCTCTTTAACTCTATCTTTAAATTGCCTCTTGGATGGCATTGCTGATTTGAACAGAGACTTTTAAGTATTTGAACCAGAAGATGCCTCTTCCTCAGGGATCAATATCCCAGGAGCATGTCTTTGGGCTGAGTTTCCCCTTGGGAGATTTTATCGTGGATGTCTTTTTTCTCAGCCCACGCTTTTACATCCTGGTGCTGAATCTCAGCACTGCCTGCAGGTGGTCCAGGAGTTTCTCCATCTGTCTTGTTTGTGGATACTGTGGTCCTTCAGGATGTGCTGTGAACATCTCCCAGGAGTGGGCTTTGCTGGATCCTAGTCAAAGTCATCTCTACTAGGATGCAATTTTTGAAAACTCCCGGAAACTGGCACCAAAACCGTGTGAGAGTCAACTTATAACCAGTGAACTGGTTGCTCAGCACCATATTCATGGACAAAAAATTCCAATGAACAGAAAATAGGAAAAAATCACAAAGAATAATTCCTAGTCCTCCACTGAGCAGAAACTTGGGATAATATGGCACTGAAGTTCATCACATGAACAAAAAGGCATCTGAGAGGTTATTTGATGGGTGACCTCTAGAAAGTAAAGGTCATCAATGCAGGGCAACGTTCATTCAGAGTTTAAATCTTATTATGTTGAAAGAAAGTCCTACAGGGATAAAACCATATGAATGTTGTGAAAAATACTCTCATGGATCCTTCATCCCACAGAGATGAAAGTGGGATCATAGCAGATCCCACCTGGACAGAATTTCTATTGGTATAAGGAATGTGGACAAGCATATAAGTATCACTCATATTTGAGGACTTCTTTGAGAACCTGGGCTTCCCTGGTAGCTCAGATGGTAAGGAATCTACCTGCAGTGCAGGAGACCTGGGTTCAATCCCTGGGTCAGAAAGATCCCCTGGGAAGGGAATGGCTACACACTCTGGTATTCTTGCCTGGAGGATTCCATGGACGGAAGAGCCTGGCGTGCTACCGTCCATGGAGTCACAAAGAGTCAGACATGACTAAATGACTAACACAATCACATTCTGAGAATGCAAGATGGAGATGACCTTATAAGTGGAAATAAATGGAGACAACCTTATAAACTGTGGAATACGGTTGTCCATCATCCTTAGGGCACATGTCAGAGGTCACACTGTAAAAGTTCAATATATGTGTTAAAAATGTAATGAATGTGTTCATTCCTCATTCATTACCAAACCTGTAGAAACTCCCAGTGGAGAGAAGCCATATGAAAGTGTGGAAAGTGGGAAAACTGGCTGTTCCTACAGACTTAGAGTACCCGCAAGAACACATACTGGAGAGAAGGCTTACAAAAGCAGGAGCTCTGGGGAAAGTTCTCAATGAACTTTCAAACTTGTTATATGTGTGACAAGAGAAAGAGAAATATGATATAAATAAGGTGTGTGAGAAAGTCTTGGCCCATATTCTTTTGAAGATACACGAGAAGTTCACAACAAAATAAAACATACAAAGATAAGTTATGTAGAAAACTTTCACTAATTACTCAAATCTCACTGTGCATGTGTCTCACATTGGAGAGGTACCTGAAAAATATAAGAAATGTGGGAACATCTACACATCTTTAAATTTTACTTTAACATTCAACTAAGATTATTTGAGCTCACATCCAGCATAATACAGGAATTCATGGATCGTTCTTACATACAACAGCTCTGCCTATTCCCAAGGGGTTTATGTTTTCCTGGGAACCCATTAACACTTCTTTCTTCCAGGGAACCACCACCTTCTTCGTTTTTTTGTCTGCCATGGATGTCATTTTCTCTCTGTACCACTTTGAATCATGCTAATCACTGCCTCCCTTCCTGTATTCCACAAAACCAAAACTAACAGATAATAAGGAACAGATGTTTACTGACGGCTAAATTAATAGGGGTATTTTACAGTACAAGCCAGTAGAGAAAAGAAAGTTAAAATAGAAAGCTTCATTGCTGGTGGGTATGCAAAATAGTACCATTTTGGAAGCTACTTTAGAAGGCAGTTTGGCAGTTTCTTTACAAAACTAAACATACTTTTACTATATGATCCAAATAATCATGCTCCTTGGTATTCACCCAAAGGAGCTAAAAATTTATGTCCAAAAAACTGCATACGGATGTTTATAGCAGCTTTATTCATGACAGTCAAAACATGGAAACCATCAAGACGCCCTTCAGTAGGTAAATGGATAAATAAATGGTGGTACACTCAGACAATGGAATATTATTCAGGGCTAAAAAGAAATAAGTTATCCAGCTATGAAAAGATATGGAGGAACTTTAAATACTTATTACTAAGTAAAAGAAGAGAATCTGAAAAAGCTACATTCTATATGATTCTAACTAGATGAAGTTCTGGAAAAGGCAAAACTATGGTGACAATAAAAATAAGTGTTTTCCAGAAGCTGGAGGGAGAGAATATGAATAGGTATATGACAAAGTAATCTAGGAACAATGAAACTATTCATAACGTTTCTAATATGGTGGATGCATGCCATCACACATTAGCCCAAACCCATAGAATCTGTCAGAGAAGGCAATGGCACCCCACTCCAGTACTCTTGCCTGGAAAATCCCATGGATGGAGGAGCCTCGTGGGCTGCAGTCCATGGGGTCACGAAGAGTTGGACATGACTGAGCAACTTCACGTTCACTTTTCGCTTTCATGCATTGGAGAAGGAAATGGCAACCCCTCTCCTGTGTTCTTGCCTGGAGAATCCCAGGGACGGGGGAGCCTGGTGGGCTGCCGTCTATGGGGTCACAGTATAACACCAAGACTGAAATTTGATGAAAACCATGGACTCTGAGTAATAATGATGTGTTGGCAGAGCTTCAGCAATCATAACAAGTATACAAGTCTGGTGGGAGGGGGGGTTGCTGATAATGGGGAGACTGAGGAGAGGGAATATACGGGAAATCTCTGCACTTTACACTAAATGTTTCTGTGGAAAATCTAAACTTTTCCTAAAAAATAGTTTATGTAAAACAAAGTTGAATGCTACACATTCAGACTTACTGAAGTCGCTTGGTCATGTGACATCCTTTTTACTGCACTCATCTCCAAGACACCTAGTTGCCACAACTTGATTTGTCTCTCTTCTCCTCCTTGTAGAATGATACCTTAAAATCCAGGTGCACACAGGTAACCTCTCATTGTGTAACAGTAAATTATGTCACCAAGCAAAAATCTAACCCAAACCCCAGAAGGGCTTCACCTTCTCAAATTCTCAAAGGTAAACACTTAGTAAGACATCTTCTTTAGGTAAATTCCCAACTCTATAAGGACTCTGCTCTTGCCTTAGAAAAAATTTCTTCAAAATAGCTTTAAGAACTAAATCCCATGACTACCTCTATCAGCAAAGGAATCCAGGTAAGTGCATGCATAAGCCTCCCAATATTTACCTTAAAATGAAGCCAAGCAAGATGGAGGTCTTAGTTGGCTTTTGTGGGGTCAACCCTTTGGCAAACTTAGTAAAGCATTACATTTAGATCAATGGTTGTTTTTGTTCAGTTACTAAGTTCAGTCACAACTCTTTGTGACCCCATGAGTGGTTAATGTTATGTAACCATCTCATCCTCTGCTGCCCTCTTTTATTTTGCCTTCAATCTTTCCCAGTACCAGTCTTTTGCAAATCAACAGGGAACACTGTAAATAATGGAATTTATGCAATTATCTGTTCACAGGCAAAATGTAAGATTAACGTCACTCATCATGTCATTAAAAAGCATTCCAGATTAATTTGAAGGATCACAGAACAAAAATATAAAGATATAGGTAGTTATATTGAGTGAATAAACCAGGCAGAGAAATACAAATATCATATGATATCACTTATTTATAGAATCTTTAAAAAAAGTTACAAATGAATTTATTTACAAAACAGAAATAGAGTCACAGGTATAGGAAACAAACTTACAGTCACCAGGGAATAAGGGAGGAGGGAGGGATAAATTTGGAGATTTGAGTTGATATATACATACTACTACATTTTTATATAAAATAGATCACTGATAAGGATCTACTGTAAAACACAGGGAAATACCCAATACACTGGATGACCTATATGGGAAAAGGATCTTAAAATAGAGTGGATATATATATATATATATATATATATATGTATAACTGATTCACTTTGCTATACACTTGAAACTAACACAACGTTGTTAACTATACTCCAATTAAAATTTTAAAAGATAATAATATCACTTAAAATGGGTCAAAATTATTCTGTAAGCATATCCATGCTCGCATAACATGTAAATACTATGTATGATCTTCAGTTTTTGTGACAAAAAGAAATATTAACAATTATGAGATTAAAAACAAAGGCATCTTTCCAACTGTCTACTTTGTATGATGATTTCTGAAGTATGCTAAAAAGTTTTTTTTAAAAAAGGATAAGAAATGTTGCTGAAGCTACTCATTCTCTTCAAATTTTAAGTGAAGTAGAACGGGTTTAACTGAACACAGTTGCACATAATAGTTGGTTACAGTCACTTAAAATATCCACTGGGAATGCCCAGTGCTTATTTTAACACAGAGCACTTTGGTTAATAGAAGGCTGCTGCAGCCTTCCCCCTTCATGGTTTTAACCCTTAAGGAAGTGCCATGTGGTTGAGGCTGTTGTGCTGCAGAGCTGGTCCTGTGGTCCCACCTGACGAGCGATCACCAGCATCATTTGGTGTGGAAAATTCCTCCCACACTGGACCACTGTGACTCACAGGAATAAAACACTCCTGCCAAGTAAAACGCCAAAGTCTATATACCAAATCTATATTATACTGGGTATTATAGCAGTGAACAAAACAGACACAATTTCACGGAGTGTATATTCCACTGGCAGGGAAGACAATGAAAACGCATGAGTAAACAACACAAGAACCTTAGACACTGAAAAGTGCTAAGCAGGAAAGCAGAATAGGGGAAATGTTGGTGTTAGTGACTGCATCCCTGTGAGAGCCTGAGAAATGCAACCAGCCAAGCCATAACCTGAGGTAACAATTGGGTGTTGTTTTCAGAAACTGAACTTGGGGCTATTTATTACGCACCAGTAGCTACCTAGCACACACATTCCTTTAGAGGACTTGCATATTCCAACTCCACTTTTCCAGCTGAAATGCAGCATGGTTACCCTTTTTCTTTAACCTGTTTCTCCAAATTACTGTCCCTGGTGGCCCAGAGGTTAAAGCATCTGTCTGCAGTGTGGGAGACCTAGGTTTGATCCCTGTGTCGGGAAGATCCCCTGGAGAAGGAAATGGCAACCCACTCCAGTATTCTTGCCTGGAGAATCCCATGGACAGAGGACCCTGGTGGGCTACAGTCCATGGGGTCTCAAAGAGTAGGACACAACTGAGCGACTTCACTTTCACTTTCAGTAAGATGGGAGCACAAGAAATAAATGCATAGTTTCATTTATGTGAGGAGACGATAGAGAGGTAGATCTCTTTATTGTTGTTGTTCACTCACTTAGCTGTGTCCGGCTCTTTGAGACGAACTTTTGTCTGACTCTCTGCTTGGACTGCAGCACACCAGGCTTCCTTGTCTTTCACTATCTCCCAGAGCTTGCTCAAACTCATGCCCATTGAGTTGATGATGCCATCCAACCATCTCATCCTCTGCGGCACCCTTCTCCTCCTGCCTTCAATCTTTCCAGCATCACAGTCTTTTTCGATGAGTCTGAATACATGTATGTTTTTTATTCTCCGGATTTTCTCTTCTAAATTAAAAATTATATAAATTGAATTTGGGCTTCTTTCAATAGCCTTGCTTATTTCTCCCCAAAGTTAGTTCACTTGAATTTTACAGCGTTATATCTCCTCCGTGCACAATTCCAAATCTAGTAGTGTTTTCTGTACATCAGGCTGAAAATACACTCTTTCTTTGTTGAAGCAGTAGACCAAATCTGGGGACATATTTTCCTTTCTTCTGGAATGGTCTGAACACCATCTCATTTGGGACTTATCACATTACATTTTCATTGTGTTTACTGCCCTTATATTTTTTGCCTTCTCAAATTTTACACACTTAAAAAATATTGTCATGACTTGTTGACTGCCTTTACCATGGGACCCTCACTTTTATTTGGTGATGATGTAACACAGCCAGCCATCTTCCATTTCCCAGGAAGTTGGATCTACTATCCTTTACCATGAACCCTAAAATGCATTGTCTCTTTTTTCTAATGTTGCAAGTAACACAAAATTTCAAGAAAGGCTAAATTAAAAAGGCATATGTCCCCTTCTTGTCTTTCATTTGTTTTGGCTGCACTGCCTGGCATGTGAGATCGTACTCTCTGACCAGGGATCGAACCTGCACCCCCACAGTGGGAGCATGGAGTTTTAACTGCTGGACCACCAGGGAAGCCCTAGAAGTGTACATATTTAATCTATTCTATTTTGTATAGACCAGATCAAACCACAGTGAAATCTCTATTGTTGTTTGGTCACTAAGTCATGTCAGACTCTTTTGCGACCCCATGGACTATAGTCCACCAGGCCCTTCTGTCCATGGGATTTCCCAGGAAAGAATACTGGACTGGGTTGCCATTTCCTCCTCCAGGGGATCATTCTCACCCGGGGATGGAACCTGCGTCTCCTGCATTACAGGCCTATTCTTTACCACTGAGCCACCTGGGAAGCCCCTAAATCTCTATAAATTCCCCTAAAACTGCATAACAAGGCTGAATATTTCAATGTGAGATGAGACTCATCACTGCCAGTTGTCTCAACTCATTTCGCCATCATTAGTCTTTTAGTCCTTAACAATTTTTCCTTTTCAATTGATGCTTCTTCCAGATTTGTTGCTTCCACCTAGACTTTTTCTATTTTCTTTTCATGAAGAGTTATTTAAAGGGAAGTCTTATGATGGCAATAATATCAGAGAGATGATATGGGGAGGGTGATGGGAGGGGGGTTCAGGGTTGGGAACTCATGTACACCGGTGGTGGATTCATGGCAATGTATGGCAAAACCAATACAGTATTGTAAAGTAAAAAAATAAAATTAAAAAAAAATAAATTACATTTAAAGAAAAACAATGTCCAGAATTTATTGATCTGTTTTGTGGTTTGAAGCACACTGAATGATAACAACTAGAAATGTCTCTTTTAAGTGGATTTACATTTTGTATTCAAGTGTCTCTCAATACCTCTGACCTCCTGGAGTTCCCCCTTTGAAAGTTAGTTTCTTGCACCACACCTGCCTACAGAGACTGAAGGTGACATTTAAGACAGAGAAAGCCTCCAAGACCCACATGAGCATCACTAAAGGAAACTAACTTTCAGGCACTGAGAGAGGCTGTGTGGAGGAAACTGAAAGCAGGGTGCTTGAACTCTAAGAATAATAAGTGCGGCACAGAATGAGCAGCTCTGAGTTTGCTCAGTCAAACCTCCCTGTACTATCAGCCGATTGTGGGAATGAACAAGTTCATTAACATCTCTGATGTTCAGTTGCTTCATCTACAGGTAAATCTGTGATGTGTATACATCATTGTTATAGATTCAAAACAATTCTTTGAACATTTATTGATTCCCTGACAACTTCCAAAACTTTACATTTGCTTAGAAGAGGCATACAAAACTGAACAAATAAAAGTAAAAGCCGTGAAATAGAAATACGTAGAATGATGGAAAGGAAGGAGGAAACAGTCTTAGGAACCAAAGAGAACAACAAAATCAGTTTAATTTTGCTTTTCCAAGAAGATAAAACTGAAACATGATTTTAGGTAGATTTCATTCAAAAAAGAAACATGAAAGACAGACTGTGTGTGAGTATATACATCCATATGCAACATACTACGTAGATACACATGGCGTCCAATGTTTAAAAAAAATGTATGATATAAAGTCTTAAGAGACACTAACTACTGTACTGGGTAATGTCCATCTGCAATTTTGCCGAAGATAGATAATTTTCTCCATGTGGCTATTCCTTAAAATAATCTTTGCTAAGAGACAAGGGCACAGTTGACCACAGCAGCTCAATTAAGGCATTATTGTTGAGGCACCAAGCCAGTGTAGCCCAGACGTGAGGTTTTAACTGTATGTAGGAAAAGAGTTTAGAGGACCTATGTTACAGAGTGTTCTTTGCAGGTGATGATAGTGGTAAAGAATCTGCCTGTCAATGCAGGAGACACAAGAGATGCAAGTTTGATCTCTGGGTCGGGAAGATATCCTGGAAGAGGGAAATGGCAACCCACTCCAGTATCCTTGCCTGAAAAATTCCAAGGACAAGAGGGGCCTGGTGAGCCTCAGTCCATGAGGTCACAAAGGGTTGGACATGACTGAAAGCCTGAACACACACACACACACACACACGCATGCATGTCATAGAGTAACGTCCCATGATGTGCCTGCATCTCTGACACTGTTCTGCCAACAGCTTCTCTTCTCAGTTTCTGTCCCAGTGAGCTGAGCAGGAAGAACAATTTGCAACTCCTGCAGCTCTTACCAGTAAATGATTCATTTATACCATTTATTTCCTTCATGACAGTAAAAACCTTATTTTTTTTCATTTTCTTATAAATGTTTAAACAATCAACTATAAGATTATGGAATTCCATATTTAAGACAAATAGTAAAACTTTGTGACTACAATCCTTGCAAATTCGGGGACTCAATTGTTTATATTAACACACCTGTTAACACCAAAATGTGAGCAGCTATGTGAAACTGACATACAGGTGGATAGGCGGGTACTAGAGTCTGCTGGTGAGGGAGTCAGTATATGTAAGCACTGTCTGGACCTAACAGTCTCACAGTTCCTACTGCAAAGACCTAGAAAGTTCATTTGTTAGTGACCTTCTTCCCCTGATGCCCCATGCCAAAGGGAACCCCTTTTGATACCATAATACAGAGGCAATTTCTTGATCCCCATCCCAAGAGGTAGAGTAGAAGGAGGAGTAGAGAGAATTTAGGACTTCCCAGGTGGCTCAGTGGTAAAGAATCCACTTTCCAATGCAGGAGATGTGGAGACGTGGGTTCGATCCCTGAGTGGGGAAGATCCCCTGAAAGAGGAAATGGCAACCCACTCCAATATTCTTGCCTGAAAAATCCCGTGGACAGAGCATGGGCCACGGTCCATGGGGTCACAAAGAGTTGGACATGACTGAGTGAGTGAGCATGCAGAGAGAATTAAAGGAAGAAGGAAAAGTAAGCCCTTTCTTCCCAGAAGAAATGGATAAAGACGTCTTTCTTTCAATCCCTGATAGGCTTAATGAAGGCACATTTGAATTGTATCCTTTCGCTTAACTAACTTACTCTATGTATATAGAAGCCATCTGAACATATTTCGTTGGAGGCTGCTTGACAGCTTGTTCAAATGGTGACATTTTTCTGACCTTGGCTTTTAGTTTTTCCATTTCGGAATCACTTGGGAGACACCATGAGACATTTTAATTTGGGCTCTAAGTGTTCTCATTCTGTCACACCCCTACACACGGCAGATGTACTGCTGAATGACCTCGCTTTTGGTTCAATCTTTTCAAGAAGAAAAAGTAAAAACTGTTACATTCACAGCTAATCTGTCAATAACACAAGTCACATTATATTTTTTAAAGGATATTTTCAAGCAAGAAAGTTAACTTTATTTTTTTCATACACCTGAGATATTTTCTCAGTGAGAGATAGCTCTTTAAACTAGTTTAATATATGGTGTATTAAAAATGTCATGAAGATATTATTAAGGTTAAAATCAAACAAGGCTTGGATTTCAAAATACTATTTATCTTTTGGAAATTTTTATTTAATAGCTACCATAAAAATTTTCCTCTGTATAACTTAAATTTTTTAAATTATTATGGATGGTGCTAACTACTGAATTCATGAGACTGGGTAAAATTGCTGAGCAGTTGAATCTAGTTTTTAGAGGTATTGCAATATGATAGAATAGTACCTTGACAGCCTTAGCATTTTTTCAATACAAGTAAATTTGGAGACACTATTCATGTGGTTAGGACTCGATCTGGGTGGTTTTGAAATGGACCTTACAGGTTGGGTTACTGCTTGGAAATGGGCAGAATTTATTATGTGCTAGCAAGGCACAGAATGGTGTCCTGAAGGGTATCTTGATGATATTCTCTTAGCCTCCAATGTTTTAATATACTTCATACATGTATGGTTAGACCTTGTTTTTCAGTTGCTCAGTCGTGTCTGACTATTTGTGACCCCATGAATTGTAGCATGTTGGAAATTTACTGTGGAAATATTAGATGAACCTCATACATTTAGGATGTTCAGTTCAGTTCAGTTCAGTTTAGTCGCTCAGTCGTGTTCGACTCTTTGCGACCCCATGAACAGCAGCACACCAGGCCTCCCTGTCCATCACCAACTCCCGGAGTTTACCCAAACTCATATCCATTGAGTCGGTGATGCCATTCAACCATATCATCCTCTGTCATCCCCTTCTCCTCCTGCCCTCAACCTTTCCCAGCATCAGAGTCTTTTCCAATGAGTCAGCTCTTTGCATCAAGTGGCCAGAGTATTGGAGTTTCAGCTTCAGCATCAACATCAGTCCTTCCAATGAATATTCAGGATTGATTTCCTTTAGGATGGACTGGTTGGATCTCCTTGCAGTCCAAGGGACTCTCAACAGTCTTTCCTAGCACCACACTTTGAAAGCATCAATTCTTTGGCACTCAGCCTTCTTTATGGTCCAACTCTCACATCTGTGCACGACTACTGGAAAAACCATAGCTTTGACTATAAATTATAGTTAATATTTTGAGCTAAAGTTCCAAGTAAAATTTTCATCTAGCAGATTTTTTATATTATACTTGGGTAGGTTTTTAGACCTTTGCATGTTAAATATGAGTGAGGGTCACTGAATTTACTACTTTAACAAATGGTAACAGTTTTTACCAACCATATTGATTTTCATGTATACATACTACATTCATAGTATGTAACTGCTGTATTTAATATTGTTTTCACCATTAATTTTTTTTCACCAACTTTAACCAAAGTATGCAACTTTTGTTTATATGGCCACAGAATAAAACTAGAAGGCAAGAAGCGGAAATTGTCTAGATAATTGCTTTTTTATGAGCATATGTTTTCTATCACTTTAACTAATTTCAAGGCTACGGATAAACATATGTACACATCTCTGTGTGTAAGAAATGGGCTCTTTCCCCAAGCATAAGAGTGTTCACGCTAGTTCATCAGATGATCAAAAGTTTCCTTTGAGAAAAGGAATCTACTAAAAAGAAATAATACAAATGAACCTATTTACAAAAGAGAAACAGACTCACAGAGAACTAACTTATTGCCGGGGGGAAGAATTGGGAGAAGGGATAGTTAGGGAGATGGGACAGACATGTACACACTGCTACATTTAAAATGGATGACCACCAAGGGCCTACTGTAGAGCACTGGGAACTCTGCTCAATGTTATGTGACAGCCTGGATGGGAGGGGAGTTTGGGGGAGAATGGACACATATATGTATGGCTGAGTCACTTCACTGTTCACCTGAAACGATAGGGTGAACAACATTATTAATCAGATATACTCCAGATATACTCCAATACAGAATAAAAAAAATTTTAAGACTATATGAAAGCACTAATGAGGAAACAGGCAGATTTCCTTTGAGCGTGTAAATTATAGGCTACTTTCTACCTGTTTGGATTACCCAGTTGACCACATATCTTAACAGAAGGCACATATTTTCAACACTGTCATTCAGTATGCCCAAAGATAGGTGTCAGTATGAACGGAAGTGTAGTTGGCTACAGAGACAGAAAGGGAAAAAGAGGCAAAGAGAAGGTGCAGGAATATTGTCAAAGCAAACATTAAACAGAGTAGATTTGAAGAGACAAGGAAGAACTTATTCATGGTCACTGCAATAGAGAAAAGAGAACTCAGTCTGAGCTCAAATTTACTGCAAAAGAATGGGCTGGAGAATTTTTAAGAGCTCGGATTGGGAAGTGGGAATCTTGGGCCATCTGTGTTTCCTGCCCAAAGGAAAAGCAAACTTTCCCGTCACCATCACAGAAGATAGGTTTACAAGTTGGCAAGTGAGGCCCGTTAGAGGGAGAAGGCAATGGCAACCCACTCCAGTACTCTTGCCTGGAAAGATCCCATGGACAGAGGAGCCTGGTAGGCTGCAGTCCATGGGGTCGCTACAAGTCAGACTCGACTGGGCGACTTCACTTTCACTTTTCACTTTCATGCATTGGAGAAGGAAATGGCAACCCGCTCCAGTGTTCTTGCCTGGAGAATCCCAGGGATGGGGGAGCCTGTGGGCTGCTGTCTATGGGGTTGCACAGAGTCGGACACGACTGAAGCGACTTAGCAGCAGCAGCAGCAGCAGCCCATTAGAGGCCGACGTTCCCCATCCCACGGAGACTGAGACGTAAGTGGGGTCTTTCTTCCTGAGGATTACACCTCCTGGAGTCGATCCCAGGTCACTGAGAAAGGCATTCCCTGGGTCTTGAACCTGCCAAAAGATTTTCTTTAATAGATTTATATCTCAAAGACGCAGAGAAAATTTAAAAGTTATCTGAAGTAAACACTCTCAGAAAAGGGAGGTCTGGGTCTTAGAATAAAGAAAGTGATAGTGAAAATGTGAGTCACTCAGTCGTGTCTGACTCTTTCTGACCTCATGGACTGTAGCCCACCAGGCTCTTCTGTCTGTGGGATGTCCCAGGTAAGAATACTGGAGTGGGTTGTCATTTCCTTCTCCAGAAGAAACTTGCCTAGTGAAGCTGAAAAAAACATGGAGGCTTGGGTGTTGATGGAAAGATGGGAAGTTAAGTATGGGTGTGTTGGCGGGGAGGGGTCAGGAAACTGTGTATATACTTGTTCCAGGACAAACTGAGGATCACATCAACCTACCTCTCAAATTTTGTCCATGTTGTCAATGGTGTTGGAAATACTCCAGGTTATTAGAATAATTGATGCAAAAGCATTGATGACAGTTATTCCCTTATTTTCATATTTTTCCTTAATTGGTAGTCATGCTCCTTGAATTTGTCTTCAAGGACTATCCTATAATATCTTGTCCAGAGGTAATGTAGTTAAAGATTTTATTTCTTGGCATTAATGGACAAAGTTGCATAAAATTTATGAAATAGTTTGTTAGAAATGTCTTTAAAAATCATTTGTAAGAAAATAACATTATAAATTATCTAGCAAATATATACAAAACAAATTATTTCATGGATAATAAGACATTATTTTGATTTAAGCTAGGATCTCACCAGTTCTGACATCCTAAATGGTTCGAGGTTTATCTAGTACTTCTATAGTAAATTTCCAAAGAAAACCCTGGATTCAAGATTCAGGTGGTATTATTGGTTTGTTTACAAATCAAACACATATAAAGAAGTCATGACTGGTTTCATTACCTGAAAATATAGGACCTTGTAAAAATTATTCATAGTCTAATTGCAATCCCTATCAAACAAGTATGTGAAAATATACAACATAATTACTACAGGTACTACTGAAGATTGTAAAACCAATGTCTAAACATAGAGAGTAGGGGCATGCACCAAACATATATAATTTTATCTAATTCTCATCAAAAATTACAATAGGTTACTTTTAAGTGCCATGTCATAGCATGAAATAATGATACATGTTAGTCAGTAAGAAAATATAACTTGTAAAAATCATGCCACATAAATGATGATGCCAGTGGGGTAATTGCAGTCATTTATATCACTTTCAGGAAAATGAGTCATTCATACAAACACACGTTTACAAATGTAATTCATCTAATGAACACATAGATTGTATAATTTCCTCACTCTGTTTTCAAAGAGACAAAGTATGATTAATTAACAGGAGCCTAAGCCTCTGTACAGAACAAAAATATGCATCCTTTATATCAATAAATACTTTAATATGATTTTATTGATTTGTCTCTTTCCAGTGAAATTCATACAAAACCAGGTTATCTCATTTGAAAATTAAGAAATTAAAAATACTAATGGATGACAGTAAGCTGCTGCATTTGGTTAGAATATACAAAGCATTTTTTTACTGTAAATGGAACAGTGAAACTGAATTGTACCTGATAAATTCTATAACAAGATCTTTAAGAAAATTATAAATAAGTTTATATGATACTTATTAGTTTATACAATCCCACTTAACTGTGGAAATAGCCTTAATAAATTGTAGTTGAAATATGATTCTACTCCTCTTGTGAAATGACTAAGTGAAAATGAAAATGAAACCAAATGAAAATTAAAACAAAAAGTTAGCAACTCACAGCTTGTCCAGGTCAGTTAGGAAATGAAAAACAATCTTTCAAAACCAAGGTTAAAAGAAAGATTTATTTAGTTTTATTTTATTGCAATTTTAAAGTGGAGCATCTTCTACAGTGTAGCTAAAATATAGAAAAATAAAGTAGATACGGAAATGTGTTTAATGATCAAAGCTACACAATAAAAATGAAAACTTGAAGGATGACATAACATTAGAATAATAATCTGGTGAAAATGTTATAAATTTTCCTAGCTTTTTACAGTGAAGGTAATAGCAGTTTGAATTAATTAAATAATTAAGTAAATTAATATAAGTAAAAGGGCAAAAATAATGACCATCATATTAAAAGTCAAGAATTATTATCCATTATTCTTAAGGAAGCAACAGTTAGAACTGGACATGGAACAACAGACTGGTTCCAAATAGGAAAAGGAGTACATCAAGGCTGTATATTGTCACCCTGCTTATTTAACTTCTATGCAGAGTACCTCATGAGAAACGCTGGACTGGAAGAAACCGAAGCTGGAATCAAGATTGCCGGGAGAAATCTCAATAACCTCAGATATGCAGATGACACCACCCTTATAGTAGAAAGTGAAGAGGAACTAAAAAGCCTCTTGATGAAAGTGAAAGAGGAGAGGGAAAAGTTGGCTTAAAGCTCAACATTCAGAAAACTAAGATCATGGCATCTGGTCCCATCACTTCATGGGAAATAGATGGGGAAACAGTGGAAACAGTGTCAGACTTTATTTTTCTGGGCTCCAGAATCACTGCAGATAGTGACTGCAGCCATGAAATTAAAAGACGCTTACTCCTTGAAAGGAAAGTTATGACCAACCTAGATAACATATTCAAAAGCAGAGACATTACTTTGCCAACAAAGGTCCATCTAGTCAAGGCTATGGTTTTTCCTGTGGTCATGTATGGATGTGAGAGTTGGACTGTGAAGAAAGCTGAGTGCAGAAGAATCGATGCTTTTTGAACTGTGGTGTTGGAGAAGACTCTTGAGAGCCCCTTGGACTGCAAGGAGATCCAACCAGTCCATTCTGAAGGAGATCAGTCCTGGGATTTCTTTGGGAGGAATGATGCTAAAGCTGAAACTCCAGTACTTTGACCACCTCATGCAAAGCGTTGACTCATTGGAAAAGACTCTGATGCTGGGAGGGATTGGGGGCAGGAGGAAAAGGGGACGGCAGAGGATGAGATGGTTGGGTGGCATCACGGATTCAATGGACATGAGTCTGAGTGAACTCCAGGAGTTGGTGATGGACAGGGAGGCCTGGCGTGCTGTGATTCATAGGGTCACAAAGAGTTGGACACAGCTGAGTGACTGAACTGAATTGAACTGAACTGATTCTTAACATCATCATTATATTTATTAACAGTTATAACCTAAACTGAGTATTGTTCATAGAGTTGAATAAATGATAAAAAAAAAAAGTTACTTAGCAGAGTCTACATAGCTCTAAAATACAGGGAGTAATTAATTTACTTAAATACTTATGTGTTATTGCACCCCAACCCTGGACATGAGCTCCACTTGGTACCTGCAAAAAGAAACAAACAAACAAAAAAAAAATCCTCTAAGCAAAACATAAAGTCAACCACACTATTGTCTCACATTAAGATAAATCTTTCTGTGGCAACAAATTTTCCCTTTGGATGAGAAAGGTGTAAAATTATAACACTTTTTTTTCCTGCTTTCCAATGACTTCTAAACTGCAATCCACACTTAAAAGTCCTACCTTGAGTGGCCACCCCAGCAAAATCCTCTCACAATGATCTAAATCCCTGTAAATGTATCTCCTGCCGGTGCAGATTTGAAGCGCTGTTCATTGACAACAGTACTATGACTATCCCCACAGCTAAATCACATGTTCTTAAAAAGGCACAAATGACTGTGTTTCTTTATATCCCTCATAACACTTGTTTTCACATGTTTGATACTTTAATACAGATACAAATTAATTGGAGATTCCCAGATGGTAATAGTGGTAAAGAATCCACTCGGCAATGCAGGAGACACCAGAGAGGAGGGTTCAGTCCCTGGGTGGGGAAGATCCCCCGGAGAAGGAAATGGCACTCCGCTCCATATTCTTGCCTGGAAAACTCCATGAACAAAGGAGCCTGGTAGGCTACAGTCCATGGGGCTGCTAAGAGCCAGACACAAGTGAGCAACTGAGCACACACAAATTAATTAATAAAAGGAAATCAATAGTTAATGAAAAGCAATTGTTATAGATACAATAAAATTTGTTCCAATTTATGCTCTATTTTTATAAGAAGGGGAGGAGGAATGTGATATTTGTTTGCTAGAGCCAATCAGTAGGTTAAATTGATATCAACTCTAGGTAAGAAAAGGACGTACATAAAAGAAAGCAATGCAGGTGAAGGTACATGGAGAAGCAGAGATAAAGGCTCTACATCAACAGTGCATTTAACAGAAAACTCCTCTCCAAACCCTGACCTCTGAATTCAGAGGATTTTAAGTAGCAGGTATATGTGAATCTTAGTCCTGTGGCTGAGAAAGGAACAAAGATATTTTAAAATAAAAACATCCCAAAAGACAGGCACAAGTAAAATGAGTCATTCAATAGGGTATTTTTCCCCACTAGGTGTATAAAAGACAAGGTGCTATTATGTTACACTTCAGGATCAGGAATGAAATCACTCAGAGCCAGAAATGAAACCACTCTTCACCACCACGGTGTCATCGTTTTGCTCCCTTCAAAACCATTTTGGAAACCCCCTCTCTCCCACTCTGAATCATTGTTTAGTTGGGTCTGTTCTCACTCCCAAAGCCCCAAGGCTGAGCTCAGTCACTCCAGTGATTGGATCAGCAGTTGGCGGGTGACAACTTGTAGATCAAAGAGGATTTTACAAGGGAGTTTTGCAACTGCTGTTTACAAAAAGATGCTTTCTTGATTCTCTATTGCTCAATGAGAAGGCGGTAAGATGAGAACTGCCAGTGGCCGTTTTTCCATCACTCTGAAGGAACCTGTCTGAGAATAAAATGCTGTTCTTATGAGAGTGAGAGAGGGAAGGAGGAAGGAGAGGGGAGAAGAGAGAGGAGGGAAGAGGAGGATGAGGAGGAAGGAGAGGAGGAGGGGAGGGAGAAAGGAGAGGGGAGGAGGGGAGGGAGGAAGGAAAGGGGAGAAGAGGGAGGAGGGAAGAGGAGGAGGGGGAGGAAGGAGAGGAGGAGGGAAAGGAAGAAGAGGAGGAGGGGAGGAAGGAAGAGGAGGAGGAGGAAGGAAGAGTAGGAGTGGGAGGAAGGAGAGGAGGAGAGGGAGGAAGGAGAGGAGGAGGGGAGGGAGGAAGAGGAGGAGGAAGGAAGAGGAGGAGAGGGAGGAAGGAGAGGAGGAGGGGAGGGAGGAAGGGGAGGGGAGAAGAGGGAGGGGAGGGGAGAAGAGGGGGGAGGAAAGAGGAGGAGAGAGAGGAGGGAACAGGAGGAGGGGAGGAAAAAAGGACAGAGAAAGAGAGAGAGTATGGGAGAGTGGGTGAGTAGCAGAGAGAGAGAGAAGACAGGAGAGAGATGCACAGATGGATAGATAGGTGATGGATGATACACAGACGACAGAAGATAGATAATAGATGACAGATGTGTGTGCATGTGTGCTCAGACATGTCCAACTCTTTGTGACCCACCCCATGGACTGTAGCCCACCAGGCCCCTCTCTCCATGGAGTTTTCTAGGCAAGAATACCAGAGTGGGCTGCTATTTCCTACTCCAGGAGATCTTCCTGATCCAGGGATCCAACCCAAGTCTCTTGTGTTCCCTGCATTGGCAGGCAGAGTCGTTACCACTAGTCCTACCTGGGAAGCCCAGAGTATAGATAGATAGATAATAGATAATAGATAGATAGACAGATAGATAGATAGGTGACAGGTAGATAGATAGTAAATTTTTATAACATTGTACATTATTTGCACCTCCTTGTTCAGGTCTTATTAAGTCAATCTTATCTTTGTATTTCTTGGTTTCATTAGTCAGTCGATCCTATTTGAGAAACACTGGCCATCATTTGCAATTGAAAGGTCTTGGCTTTTATAGCAAGGCTCTATATAAATATGTGTGCTGGTCTTTTTATTAATGTACAAAGGGGTCAAAATTAATCTCACAAGAAAGGCACAATTTGAAAAGTTTAAATGGGAAATAATTTATTTTAATTCTTCTCAGATTATTGGAAATGTTCTCTGCCTTAGAGGTTAAATACACTCGAATCATGCTATCTGCCCTTTACAAGATTGATATCTACAAAATAATGCCTTCAAAAAAATGTCGCATTGATCCATTTAATGAGAAATCTTGGTTAAGGGGCTACTGTGTTGAGGCTTCACTAATACAAGTACACTGACAGTCAAATATTGATATGTCTTTTACCCTTACAGATTTTATAGTTTGGTAGATGGAATAAAATCATGTAAAGTAGATGAATAAAATCATGATATATATTAATGAAAACTACAACTATGTTTAGGATATTAGGATTTAATCTAATCAAGAAACTTAGGAAAACTTGACTTTTTCTGACAGGTACATTTAAGCGAAGTGAAGTCCCTCAGTCATGTAGGACTCTCTGTGGTCCTATGGACTGTAGCCTGCCAGGCTCCTCTGTTCATAGGAGTTTCCACGTAAGAATACTGGAGTGGGTTGCCGTTTCCTTCTCCAAGGATCTTCCTGGCCCAGGAATCGAACCCAGGTCTCCCACACTGCAGGCAGACTTTTAACCATCTAAGCCACCAAAGAAGCTTGGGATATGAAGATTTAATCTAATCATGAAAATCAGGAAAACTTGACTTTTCTTGATGGGTATATTTAAGAGATAATTATAACTGATCTAAAGAAAGAAACAGTGCAACATTCTCTCCAAGGACATAAAACTGTCAAAATATAAATATTCAACACAGCAACCAAAGCATTAAGGATATAAAATTAAAACACTTCACTTAGCCATTGGTAAATACGCTCTACAGCAAAATCTATATGCTTGCAAGGCATCTGTGTTTATTTTCTTTACTTTTCTCAGCCTCATTGACCATGGTCAATATAAATAACTGGACTTATTTACACTAAAGCCTTTTCACTAAGAAATCAAAACCTTTCCTAACAATATTTCAAAAAGCAAGTGCTGAGATAATTCTTTCAAAAATATGTTCTAGATTCAGAAGGAAAGCAAACTAAGATTTCTTATTAATTCTCCAACTCTTAGAATCTATAGATTATATACACACATATGCACACACTTTTAAACACATTACTTTATACCTAGAATATATCATATGAATCTTATCAACCAGGAGTATACATAAAAGAGGAAAGAATGAAGTTTATGGATTTCAAGCTTGAGCAAGAAATAAATTCTCATTATAAAGGTTCAGATTTTATAAATCACAATATAACAAAACCTATCATAGTATCATGTACCTATGGCTGAAATAATCCTAGTTTGGGTGTCAAAAGTCTAGGCAAATTTGGAATTTATGGAATTAAATATAATGTGGAAAATATGAAATGAAATTAATTGAAAATTGTAAGTGTTTTGAAGTGTTAAATAGAGAGCAGTTCAGGGACCTCCTTGGTGGTCAGTGGTTAAGACCCCGCCCTCCAAGGCAAGGGTGTATGATCTCCATTCCTGGTCAGGGGCTAAGATCACACATGCCCTGGGGCCAAAACAGCCAACACATAAAACAGAAACAACACCATCACAAATTCAATGCATACTTTAAAAATGGTCCACATCAAAAAAAAAAAATTATTTTTAAAGTAGAGTGTACCTCACAGAGTAAATGTTTGCACGATGTGGAGAATGCGAGGTTGGAAGAAAGAGACTAAGAAAGCTGATAAGAGATAGGAAATTTGAATAAAAACCATCTGGATTTCTGTCCTGCTAAGAATTACATGTCAGAGGGATAACCAGATGATTTTCTCTAGCAGTTTAGACTTTAAAAGGGTAAGACATTTATCTCACAATGTGGATTTTCTAAACACCTGCAAAAGGATCATCGTTAAAGAAGGGATATTAGTCACTCAGTCCTGTCATGGACTGTAGCCCACCAGGCTCCTCTGTCCATGGGATTCTCCAGACAAGCATACTGGAGTGGGCAGCCTTGCCTTCTCTGGCGGATCTTCCCAATCCAAGGATCAAACCTGGATGTCCTGCATTTAAGGCAGATTCTTTACCATCTGAGTCACCAGGGAAACCCTAAAGAAGGGATGGAGGGAGGTACAACAGTGAGAGGGAGTATTTAAGAGTAGAGAACTCAGAAAATGGCAGGGAGGAGTCAGTGAGGCAGCAGGTGTGACCTCAGTGCATATTCGTGGTCAGTCAGGTTGCAAGTGATACGAGTATGACTCAACAAGCAGGAAGCAAGTCTATGCAATCAGGCGGACTGAACCCTGACAGGTAGACACGGAAGCTTTGCCCGATCCATCAGTTATCTTCAGGAAACCTCCAAACTGAAGCCCATGCTTCTGATGAAGGAAAACAGCACTCCAGATGAATCACAAGCACTAAATGCTTTAGGGGGAGGAGGAAAATTAGGTGATCGATGTGCAATTTTCAAGGATGTGGCTGCTCTATTTTAACATGGGAGGGGGCTGTAACTGAACATCAACATACTTCTCAGGACAGAAACCGCCCACTCTGGAGTAGCCAATAATCCTTGAAGAAATTGTGAGGATGACAATTCCAGCATGTGAAGAATTACAACCCGGCCATCCTTTTAGAAGCTATATTCGCCTGTGAGTCTAGATCAATCTCACAAAGCAATTGCCTGTCTGGAGATATTTCTTATACAATAGCATGGTAATGCAGTAATCAATCAAAAATGCATAACTGCTGACAGCCCAACACCTGTGTTTTTAAGGTCTGCATTCAAAATCAGTGGTACATGGCACAATAAAGATATCTGGAGTGGATTGCTCTTAACTCTTGAATTACTTTACATATATCTCTGTTACTAGTCACAGAGTATGGGGTCTGGAAATGCTTGCAAGCTATGGTATAGGGAATAAAAATGGAAGTCATCAAACATTCAACTCTATGTCATTTTATGCTTTGAATCTTATATAAATATAGTTTGAGATTTACATGAAACTCATCATGAATTTTTCAGAACTGAGTAATTTACATAGACTTGTGCCATGGAAATATTTTAATAATATAAGATGACAAAAGAAAGTTTTTGTGCATATCTAAGCCTCATCTTAACAGCTAAAAATCAAGTCCAATTCTTTGTTACAGAAAAAGGGTTGAGATTGTCAAAACACAGAAGCAACATTAGAATGAAATAAAACAACTTCCGCTAGACATAATCAGGGGAAAAAGAGATAATATAAATGTGATAATTAGAATATGACTTTTCATGTGTGACAGCATTTCTAAGTTGCAGCCAAATCTAATTTTGTGCACTTTCAAATCTCTGCTCTAGACTGTCTGTATGAAGCAGACAAACATATTGGTGATTTGATAGAATTAAATATGAGCTAACCTGGTTTCTGAGAGTGTCAGAGTTTACAAAGATACTCTATGAAATGACAAATAACTCTGAACATTGGTAATGTTGACTTAGATCTTCCCATTACAGTAAGCAATCACTGTGCTTGAGTAAAACATTTTTGTAAACATGCATCTCCCCATCAGTAACAGGGATCCTGACCCCTTATATTCAGTGAAAGAGTAATTGTGTGTGAGAGAGATACAGAGAAAGAGAAATTCCAAGTGGAACCTAGAGTCTACGGATCCATCCAGCTACAGAGAGCCTGTAATAATCAAGGGTTCACATATTTGGACTTCCCCAAGCTTGTTGACTCTTCCTGGGTCTGACTACCCCTGAAACTAGGAAGAAAGAAGAAAGATGACTTTAGGCTTTTTAGGACAAAATGATGTCAACCACCGGTAATTATTCCAAAACATTGTCTTCAGTGCTAAATAATCAAGTAAGAATTTTAAATTATGCTCTATTGTAAGACAACCAGGATGGGTAATAGAAGCATCTATAAGTAAAAAATGAGCCAAAATGTCCTTTCTCCCTATAGTAACTATTATTATTCCATTTACTAGATGAGGAATCAGAGACTTGAATTGTTAATGCAGCATTCTGAAAATCAAAGAATAAACAGCAGAATCATATTCAGATGAAGACCTTAACTCCTGACTTTTCTATGATTATGATGATAGATACACAAAAATCATTAGATAGATATGATCCTCACACACACATGCCTGTGGGTGATAAAATTAAACTATGAACTATCTTTGGACCAAATAACCAGTTTCTTTTCATTCTTTCTGTTAACAGAATTAGCACTTGGAATCAGGAAAAAGATCTAATGAAACCAGGAAAAGAATTAGTGATAAACAAGGCACCACAGAAGCTTTGCCAATATGAATTTTGTGTTTCCTTTCAGTTCAAAAAGAGAAAAAAATGTAAAAAGAAGAAACCTATTCTTTCTGCCCACTCTTATTTCTACCAGTAAAGACTGACCCCATTCTTTAAGAAGAGAAATTCAATTTTGCATGTTAAAAATGTCTCAGAAAGGCTGTCACTGAAGGATGAGTAAACTTATCTAAAAGTGTCACATCAGGCTTTCTGGCTTTAGTGCCCTGATGACTCAGAATCTGCCTACAATGTGAGAGAGCAGGGTTAGATCCCTGGGTTAGGAAGATCCCCTGGAGAAGGAAATGGCAACCCACTCTGGTATTCTTGCCTGGGAAATGTCATGGATGGAGGAGCCTGGCAGGCTACAGTCCCGGAGGTCACAAAGAGTCAGACACGACTAAACAACAACAACAACAACAACATGAGAAGCCACACACAAGTGAGGAGGTGGAGCAGAGTGCTGGTGTGATGGAAGGTCTACACCATCTAATTCCACCTTGCAGGAGGCTTGGCAGATTTTGTGAGTGGCTGTTTCGATGGACCAAAAAGAGTTCTGTGGGCAGCTGATGGGTTGGCCCAGGAGTCCGCCACACCTGTGTCCTGAGCATCCTGGATCTTGGTAGGCTCCTCCTGTCCCTCCCTGGAATTTCAGAGCCACTGAAAGCATCACTCCGCCTCACTGTTATTGTGAAGGTTGAGATCCTTGTGGTTCCAGCGAGTCCTGCTGCATGAAATAATCTTCCTGCCTTGCATTGCTGCCAAGAGGTTAAGATAGTAATGAGAATGAAAATATTATTGTGTGATAGGAACAGATACTTTAAAAAAAAATTTTGGCCGCACCACACACCATATGGGATCTTAGTTACCCAACCAGAGATCGAACCTGAGTCCCTTGCAATGGAAGCATGGAGTTTTAACCACTAGACCATCAGGAAAGTCCTGATAATTATAATTTTTTTTTAATAAAAGAGTAACTTATTGGCTTTTATGTCTTCACTGAAGAACTCAAAACCCTAGGGAGCATCATCTAAAATCTTGAAAATGGACAGTGAATGTAATGAGGTAATTAGTAATAAAATTAATATGCAAAATCAATATTAAAAATAAAACAACCTTTAAAATAGAATTGAATTAAAAATCCCACTTACAACAGTAAAGAAAACACATTGAAAATCAAGATTGTCTTACAAAATGAAAAAATAAAAAACCCACAAAACTACCACATTAGCTAAATTTACTGAGCATTCATTGCCAGGAAATAGTCTATATCGAAACAACTTACACAAATAAAATTTTAAAACCTATTGTTTGAATCAAAATAAAGATGTAAATAAATTTTAAAGCATAGCTTGCTCTTGGAGCTGATGAAATGAAACTAACAATTATCTCCTAATTGTGCTTAACATTTAATAGGATGACAATTTAACTAAACAGGGTGTGTTTGTTTTATTGTTGTTGTTCTTTTTTTTTTTTTTTCTTGAGGGTATCAAATTAATTTGCTTTTCTGGAAGAAAGAACAAATGAGAAGAGAGAGAAAAAGTTCAAGAAATTTTCAGTGACAGAGAAACTTTTTTTCTACCATGTTTTCTTTTTTAAAGGTAGAGTAACTTTAAAAATTTAACTCAGATGACCATTATATCTATTGCTACGGGCAGGAATCCCTCAGAAGAAATGGAGTAGCCATCATGGTCAACAAAAGAGTCTGAAATGCAGTACTTGGATGCAATCTCAAAAATGACAGAATGATCTCTGTTCGTCTCCAAGGCAAACCATTCAATATCATGGTAATCCAAGTCTATGCCCCAACCAGTAAGGCTGAAGCAGCTGAAGTTGAATGGTTCTATGAAGACCTACAAGACCTTTTAGAACTAACACCCAAAAAAGATGTCCTTTTCATTATAGGAGACTGGAATGCAAACGTAGGAAGAAACACCTGGAGTAACAGGCAAATTTGGCCTTGGAATGTGGAATGAAACAGGGCAAAGACTAATAGAGTTTTGCCAAGAAAATGCACTGGTCATAGCAAACACCCTCTTCCAAAAACACAAGAGAAGTCTCTACACATGAACATCACCAGATGGTCAACACCGAAATCAGATTGATTATATTCTTTGCAGCCAAAGATGGAGAAGCTCTATACAGTCAACAAAAACAAGACTGGGAGCTGACTGTGGCTCAGATCATGAACTCCTTATTGCCAAATTCAGACTTAAAATGAAGAAAGTAGGGAAAACCACTAGACCATTCAAGTATGACCTAAATCAAATCTCTTATGATTATATAGTGAAAGTGAGAAATAGATTTAAGGGCCTAGATCTGATAGATAGAGTGCCTGATGAACTATGGAATGAGATTCGTGACATAGTACAGGAGACAGGGATCAAGACCATCCCCATGGAAAGAAATGCAAACAAGCAAAATGGCTGTCTGGGGAGGCCTTACAAATAGCTGTGAAAAGAAGAGAGGTGAAAAGCAAAGGACAAAAGGAAAGCTATAAGCATCTGAATGCAGAGTTCCAAAGAATAGCAAGAAGAGATAAGAAAGCCTTCTTCAGCAATCAATGCAAAGACATAGAGGAAAAGAACAGAATGGGAAAGACTAGAGATCTCTTCAAGAAAATTAGAGATATCAAGGGAACATTTCATGCAAAGATGGGCTCGATAAAGGACAGAAATGGTATGGACCTAACAGAAGCAGAAGATATTAAGAAGAGGTAGCAAGAATACACAAAATAACTGTACAAAAAAGATCTTAAAACCCCAGATAATCACGATGGTGTGATCACTCATCTAGAGCCAGACATCCTGGAATGTGAAGTCAAGTGGGCCTTAGAAAGCAACACTACGAACAAAGCTAGTGGAGGTGATGGCATTCCAGTGAGCTATTTCAAATCCTGAAAGATGATGCTGTGAAAGTGCTGCACTCAATATGCCAGCAAATTTGGAAAACTCAGCAGTGGCCACAGGACTGGAAAAGGTCAGTCTTCATTCCAATCCCAAAGAAAGGCAATGCCAAAGAATGCTCAAACTACCATACAATTGCCCTCATCTCACATGCTAGTAAAGTAATGCTCAAAATTCTCCAAGCCAGGCTTCAGTAATACGTGAACCGTGAACTTCCAGATGATCAAGCTGGTTTTAGAAAAGGCAGAGGAACCAGAAATCAAATTGCCAACATCTGCTGGATCATGGAAAAAACAAGAGAGTTCCAGAAAAACATCTATTTCTGCTTGATTGACTATGCCAAAGCCTTTGACTGTGTGGATCACAATAAACTGTGGAAGAATCTGAGAGAGATGGGAATACCAGACCACCTGACCTTCCTCTTGAGAAATCTGTATACAGGCCAGGAAGCAACAGTTAGAACCAGACATGGAACAACAGACTGGTTTCAAATAGGAAAAGGAGTACGTCAAGGCTGTATATTGTCACCCTGCTTATTTAACTTCTATGCAGAGTACATCATGAGAAATGCTGGACTGGAAGAAACACAAGCTGGAATCAAGATTGCTGGGAGAAATATCAATAACCTCAGATATGCAGATGACACCACCCTTCTGGCAGAAAGTGAAGAGGAACTAAAAAGCCTCTTGATGAAAGTGAAAGAGGAGAGGGAAAAAGTTGGCTTAAAGCTCAACATTTAGAAAATGAAGATCATGGCATCTGGTCCCATCACTTCATGGGAAATAGATGGGGAAACAGTGGAAACAGTGTCAGATTTTATTTTGGGGGGCTCTGCAGATGGTGACTGCAGCCATGAAATTAAAAGATGCTTACTCCTTGGAAGAAAAGTTATGACCAACCTAGACAGCCCATATTCAAAAGCAGAGACATTACTTTGCCGACTAAGGTCCATCTAGTCAAGGCTATGGTTTTTCCTGTGGTCATGCATGGATGTGAGAGTTGGATTGTGAAGAAGGCTGACCGCTGAAGAACTGATGCTTTTGAACTGTGGTGTTGGAGAAGACTCTTGAGAGTCCCTTGGACTGCAAGGAGATCCAACCAGTCCATTCTGAAGATCAGCCCTGGGTGTTCTTTGGAAGGAATGATGCTAAAGCTGAAACTCCAGTACTTTGGCCACCTCATGTGAAGAGGTGACTCATTGGAAAAGACTTTGTTGCTGGGAGGGATTGGGGGCAGGAGAAGAGGACGACTGAGGATGCGATGGCTGGATGGCATCACTGACTCGATGGACGTGAATATGAGTGAACTCTGGGAGTTGGTGATGGACAGGGAGGCCTGGCTTGCTGCGATTCATGGGATTGCAAAGAGTCGGACATGACTGAGCAACTGAACTGAACTGAACTTTAAAAAGGGCTTCCTTGTTGGCTCAGCCGTAAAGAATTTGCCCGTGGGGAAAATCCCTGGAGAAGGAAACGGTAAGGCACTCCAGTATTCTTGCCTAGGAAATCCCATGGACAGAGGAGCTGGCTGGGTCTACAGTCTGGGAGTCACAAAACAGCTGGACAGGACTAAACAACAACAACTTTTCAAAGCTGATAAATGTGGAACGATAAAAGAATAGTGCATTATAGCAGCATAGATAAAATGGGAGCTAAGTGGGAATTATCCTATTTATTTATTGCTGTAAGACACTTCACCTCAAAAGTTCCAGCAACAAATTTGCAATCGGAGCAGGGCTCCGAGGGATAGCTGCCTTCTCTCTGCTCCTTCTGGTATCCCGAGGATGTGACTAGCCTGGTGGCTGGAGCCACCTAAAGGTGTTCCTGCTCAGTGTCTGGCCTCGGACTGGGGAGACTCAGACTGCTCAGAGCTGGAACACCTGAGTGCCCTCACACATTTCTCTCTCTTTGCCTGTGATCTCACCACTTATCTTCTCCACTGATGGGTGTAGGATGCTTGGGCTGACTTTGGAGTTCATGACTCCCAAGGTACATTAGCCCAGGAAGAAGCTCTATTGT
Source organism: Oryx dammah (assembly GCF_014754425.2). Taxonomy (NCBI): domain Eukaryota; kingdom Metazoa; phylum Chordata; class Mammalia; order Artiodactyla; family Bovidae; genus Oryx; species Oryx dammah. The sequence goes on from NW_024070206.1 coordinate 56,824,707, forward strand.
ATATTGTGACTGTACTTCAGAAACCACTCAGTGTCACTCCTGCCATATTCTACCAGCCACGTTGGATACACAGGTGTTCCCAGTTTGAAGGGGAGGAAACGCAGACCCATCTCTCAATGGAGGAGAGTCACTGCCATATAGAAAGAAGATGTTAGAGAGTGGGATTATATTGGTGTTGCTGCTAAGTCGCTTCAGTCATGTCCAACTCTGTGCAACCCCAGAGATGGCAGCCCACCAGGCTCTCCCATCCCTGGTATTCTCCAAGCAAGAACACTGGAGTGGGTTGACATTTCCTTCTCCAATGCATGAAGGTGAAAAGTGAAAGTGAAGTCGCTCAGTCGTGTCTGACTCCTAGCAACCCCGTGGACTGCAACCTACCAGGCTACTCCATCCATGGGATTTTCCAGGCAAGAGTACTGGAGTGGAGTGTCATTATATTGGTGTGGCTACAATTGAAACATAAAATCTGTCACAGACATGTGTGACCAATTTGATCATTTCCGATCAGTGAAGAAAGGTATACAATAACCAAGGTGTCTAGCTACAGAAAAAGAAAAAAAGAGGCTCCTTGTTCATAAATAAGTATAAAGACTCACAGCAAAATAATGTTCACATCAAATAGCTAAAATTAAATAAAAAGAAATCTTCAACATACAAGAAGTAACTTTGATAAATTTATTTCTAGTTCTGAAGTGACCATGACTTTTCTAAGAAGATATGAAATCCGTAAAAAGATAAAATTGTCTCCATATCAATTAAATCTTATACAAAGAAAGTTAAAGTAGCTAAAACAAAATGAAACAAGACACTGAGAGAGGTTTAAAAAAAAGTAAGACAAAGCATTTATATCCTTACTTTACAAAAAAGTTCACAAAAGTATTTTTTTAATGTACAAAGTAAAAAAATTTCTAAGGGATACAAGCAATTATTTCACAGAAGATAGAAAAAAATTGGAAATTGCCAGAAAATATAGGGAAAGTACTGAAAACCATTCATAATCTAAGAAATGCATATCAAAAATCAAAGACTGCATTTTGCTACAAAGACGTTCTTAAGTGTATCCATGTATTTTTAAAGAGCAGAAGTAATTTCAGGGAGGTTGTATAGTATTTGTTCATCTATGTATAAGACCAAACCTTTTCTTTCTTGCTTTTTTGCCCAGGTGAAATATTATTTCACACTGAAAGGACACTGAATATTGCCACATTTGACATGTGAATTGAAGGTTATTTAGATACTAGGGGAGGAAGTCACGAATATTTACATGGAAAATTCTAGTTTGCATAAACTGAGAATAAAATTTGGGTTCTATAGAAAATGTTCAGACGGATAGAAAATTCAGGCAGTTTCAAATCTCGAGACTTCAAAGTTTTAGTCCCTGTAACAATCAGTGGAAAGCACAGAGAAGAATAAAGCTGAGTTTGTTCATAAGACTAAAATGCTGTGATAGTAAATGTACATTGCCAATAAGAGAAGTTGAGGTTGAAAACATCTGTTTCATTGTTAACTCTGAGCAGCTGGTATTGAAGAGCTTCTTTTGTTATTCGTTTCTGTAGTGTGTACATCCTTAGATTTAAATAACAAAAATAGATGATTATGATGATAGATAGATAAATATGCCCCTCCCATATGCATGCCTGTGAGTGACAAATTAAACCTGAAATGAATTATCTTTGGATCAAATAATTAATTTCTTTTCATTCTTTCTGTTAACAGAATTAGCACTTGGAATCAAGAAAAAGATCTAATGAAACCAGGAAAAGATCTAGTGATAAACAAGGCACCATAGAAGCTTTGCCAATATGAATTTTGTGTTTCCTTTCAGTTCAAAAAGAGGGAAAAAATGTAAAAAGAAGAAACCTATTCTTTCTGCCCTCTCTTATTTCCACCAGTAAAGACTGACCCGATTCTTTAAGATGAGAAATTCAATTTTGCATTTTAAAACTGTCTTAGAAAGCCTGCCATTGAAGGATGATTAAACTTATCTAAAAGTGTCATACGAGGCTCACTGGCTTCAGCTCCCAAGTGTCTCAGATGGTAAAGAATCTGCCTGCACTGCGGGAGAGCAGGGTTCAATTCCTGGGTCAGGAAGATCCCCTGGAGAAGGAAATGGCTAACCACTCCAGTATTCTTGCCTGGAGAATCCCATGGACAGAGGAGCCTGACAGACTAAAACTCATGGGGTCGCAAAGAGTCAGACATGAGTTAGCAACTAATGTTTCCTTGTAAAAAGTAAAACTGTCTACTTATAGGATATTTTTACTTGCATAGGGTCATCTCTTGAACATCTCTATTATATCTTGATTTGTAATGCATTTCTTTTTTGTCATTTACTTCATTTCCTATGAGCATATTCTGTATTTTTTGCATCTTTCCCTGACTTCTTCCCTGGTGGCTCAGAGGTTTAAGCGTCTACCTGCAATGAGGGAGACCTGGGTTTGATCCCTGGGTCGGGAAGATCCTCTGGAGAAGGAAATGGCAACCCACTCCAGTATTCTTGCCTGGAGAATCCCATGGACAGAGGAGCCTAATGGGCTACAGTCCAAGGGGGTCGCAAAGAGTCGGACATGACTGAACGACTTCACTTGCACTGACTTCTTCATTTGGATGTTTGCATAATAATTTTTAAACTTGAGTGATTATTTATTTAACTTATACACCTAAAGCTCTAAATTTCCACAGTATCTTCCTGAACTGTATCACTGAAGTTTTGATTGGTAGCATTTTTGTTACCTCTCAGTGTTATCTTGTGGAAGAAAGGTTTGAGCTCCTCATCTGGTAGGTAAGCAGAGAAATGTTAGCCGAACGGTTTATTCAGCCCAATTCAGTGAAAACACAGAAATCCAGGTCTTAGCTAATGCTCATCTACTAAGATGCCTTAATGTAATTCCAGAGGAAATGCCTTCTGTCAAATGTTGACTCCCCAGAAGCCTTCAAAAACACATTAATCAAGAAAAACTGAGCTTATTAGATTTGTTGCAGTAAGAGAGAACACTACTTAACATAATCTAAATAGTGTCTCGTATTGAGGAAATTAAGGAAGAAAATTTGCAAGGATTCAGGATCTAGGCTGGACAGTTCTTTCCAGTCTGGCATCTAGTTGGGTCTGGGCAGAGTTTAAAACACCCTGTAACTTCAATGTTATTTCTTACTTATTTTGTGAGACAGTCTGAAGTGTGGTTTTCTTTTGGAATTCAAGTGTAATCTTAAATTTCAGTTATTGATTTCTGGCCAATTGCACTCTAATCAAAGAAGCTAACTTCTTGTGTGACTCTTATTTTATAAAAAACAGCTTAAGATTTGTGGCCTATTGGGTATGCAATTTCTGTCATTCGATGCTTGGGAAAAATTTACATCCTCTAACTGGGCAATATGCAGTCAAGTTGCATGTTGTTTAAATATTCTTTAACCTTAAGTACTTTCTGCCAATTTTAAGAATTATCTACAATAATGGTGAATTTGTCAGTCTCTTCTTATAGAGATGATAGCCCTCTTTATTTTGATACAATGATACCTCTATGTATTTTTGTCATTATTTTTTCTTTTGTCTTTATTTTCATGAGTTCCTCAGTTTCTCATTTTTCCCTCATAATGTTTTATATACTTTTTTATGTTTCCCAACAATTGTTTGTAACTTATAAATTCTACCTTGATTCTTAATGGACTTAATCTTGAAATTTTGCTATGCATGCTTAAATTACTGAGGGCTAAAATGAGTCATTATTTCTGTTCTTTTTAAATTCATTTTTAATTGGAGGAAAATAATTTTACAATATTGTGTTGGTTTCTGCCATATAACACAAATCTGTAATAATTACATATATACATATCCTCTCCATATATATATATATATATATCCTTTCCTCTTTACTCGCCTTTTAAATAAATCAAGAATATTAAAGTTATTCTAAATTTCTCATTCAAGTTCACCTACCTTAAAATTAGGATGCTGTTGTTCAGTTGCTAAGTCATAGCCAACTCTTTGCAAACCCATGGACTGCAGCATGCCAAGCTTCCCTGTCCTTCACTATCTTCCAGAATTTGCTCAAACTCATGTTCATTGAGTCAGTGATGCCATCCATTCATCTCCTTCTCTGTCATCCCCTTCTCCTCTTGTCCTCAGTCTTTCCCAGCATCAGGGTCTTTCCAATAAGTGGGCTCTTTGCATCAAGTGGTCAAAGTACTAGAGCTTCAGCTTCAGCATCAATGCTTCTGATGAATATTCAGGGTTGATTTCCTTTAGGATTGACTGATTTGATCTCCTTGCTGTATGAGAGACTCTTAAGAGTCTTCTCCAGCATCTAAAAAATTGGGGTGAAGTCTATAAATTCTATGTCTTATTATTAATGTAATGTTTGATATTATAAGGTATTTCATTTCTTTCATTTTTTTTTAACATGTATTATAGGAGGCAATTGGGAGAAACCTCATTTGGGAATGTCAACCAGTTCTCATCTTGAAATAAATCACTAATTTAAAATCTTTCTCCTTGTCTCCAAAGATGCAGCATCGTAAGTGCCTATGTCCCTTGGTGTGTCACAGGTGTAATGCGGTAGGAATCGATACCAAGTCCAGATAAGAACAGGACTTGTTGTCTTTAAGAGCTCAAATCTGTATTGCCACATTTTTTCATTTGAGTTGAAAATTTTAATGAGTGTGAAATGTGAGGTGTAATGATTTCTACTTTGTACAAATTATATACAATCTTTGAATATTTTCAAACTTGAAATTTCTTTTTCTAGTTTAATTTTGAGTTGCTGTCTTTAAAACAAATGAATGACTCAAAACATAAACATTAATGGAACAATCTATTAGATGTCAAACGTATAACTTTTGCCAATATTTTGCTTTTAGCATTTGTCTGTTGTTTTTGTCACTAAGTCATGTCTGACTCTTGGCCACCCTGTGGACTGTAGCCCACCAGGCTTCTCTGTTCACGGGATTTCCCAGTCAAGAATACTGGAGTGGGTTGCCGTTTTCTTCTTCAGGGGACCTTCCTGACCCAGGGATCAAACCTGTGTCTCTTGTATTTCAGGCAGATTCTTTACCACTGAGCCACTAGGAAAGCTCAAAGACTGGTAACCTGTCCTTTTGTTCCTTGATAAAGTAACCCATTCCTATCCAAATGTAGATATTTTGGTTGTTATTTCAGTATGTGCAGTATCTCAGATAACCAGAGTTTAATAAAATATGACTGTCAAGGCATGAGTTATTCTTCATCAAATATGTACCTCCCCTTCAATCCCTCTGGCTTCATGGGAAACCATAAGGAGTTCAAACAACAAAACAAACTAGTGGATCAAGGAATAAAAGCCAAGAGAATTTGAGAACAGACTGTCATTCAGTCAGGATTCACGGACAGAACTCAAGTCTAAATAGAAAAAGTGATGCTGCCTCAAGAATCAAGGAGTTAGTTGCCATTTAGCTATGTAAACCAATGTAATAGCTCCAAGGAACCAAAGAGTCAAAGTTCAGAAGTCTAGGCAGATATAGAAACTGTTGAATAAAAAGGGCATACTTCTTATCCTGCAGGAATGTGGAGAAACTTGCAGTTATCTCAGTGAAAGCAGCCACCAGCTTCTGATTATTCTGAATTCAATAAGAATTTCATGTGAGAGGCCCTTGTCAACATGGGAAATATTGATCTAGTGGAATTTAATTAATTAATAGGGCAAAAGTGGAGATAATTGGAGCAACACCTGTAGCTCTTTGAAATACGTGAAGACATTTTATGATCATTACCAAAATAAGCTTGTCATACAAAGCAGAAGATATTCAAAATAATCTGTTCTTGATGTCAACAGGCTAAGTTTGCTTTTGCTGGGCTTCAGAATAAGACATCTAGTGATTTTATTTTTCCCAAGCATGATTAGCTTCACAAATGTCAGCTGTTAGGAATTAGAGAGTTATTTGATATCCAGATGTAACCTGGCAACACATTCTAGAAATTAACAAAATTTTTCACTTAGATTAAAAAGAAACTTTTGGAACAATGTTTGAAGGCCCAAAAGGTTTTAATACAACAGATGGACTGAGAATATGTTTCTGTGTCAGATGATTTACTCATTGTGTGTTGACCTTTTCCTTAATTAGTGGTTTAAATGGTTTTACTTCACGAAGTAAATAAACTCAAGGGTGAGTGTTATTTTGTTACAGTAAAGTCTTTAAAATATGTTAACTGTTGGAACTAGTGTTTGAGTATTGAGTATTTGAGTATCATTACAATGGCACCCCATTCCAGTACTCTTGTCTGGAAAATCCCATGGATGGAGGAGCCTGGTAGGCTGCAGTCCATGGGGTCGCTGAGGGTTGGACACAACTGAGCGACTTCACTTTCACTTTTCACTTTCATGCATTGGACAAGGAAATGGCAACCCACTCCAGTGTTCTTGCCTGGAGAATCCCAGGGACGGGGGAGCCTAGTGGGCTGCCATCTATGGTGTCGCACAGAGTTGGACACAACTGAAGCAACTTAGCAGCAGCAACAGCAGCACTCAAAACCTATTTGCATGGCAATCACTATTGCAGTAGATTGTTTCAAATACAGATATCAGAATGTCTAATAAGACATGTAACATGTTTTTCTCTTAAAATTATCTCAATACTAATGAGATAATTTTACTCAGACTGAGCACAGTACTTACATTCATGTTAATGTAAAGCAAAATGCAGATGCTTTATATTTCATCATGGAAGTTAATCCATTTTTAACAAATGCTTTAAAAGTCTCCAGAAAAAGGAGTTACATAACACCTTTGATGTTCTTTGGTCTCTAAGTTGTGTCCAACTCTTCTGCGACCCCATTGACTGGAGCCTGTCAGGCTCCCCTGTCTCCGTGGGATTTCCCAGGCAAGAATACTGGAGTGGGTTGCCATTTCCTTCTCTAGGGGATCTTCCCAACCCAAGGAAGGAACCTGTGTCTCCCGCATTGGCAGTAGATTCTTTACCACCGAGCCTCCAGGAAAGCTCACAGAACACCTTTAGCTCTTGTCATATATAAACATCTACTATTAGTGAATTAGGGCTTCCCTGGTGGTCCAGAAGGCAAAGAATCTGCCTGCAATGTGGAAAACTTGGATTTGATCACTGGGTTGAGAAGATTCCCTGGAGGAGGGCAGGGCAACCCATTCCAGTATTCTTGCCTGGAGAATCTCAGGGCAGAGGAGCTTGGTGGGCTGCAGTCCCTGGGGTTGCAGAGTTGGATAAGACTGAGCAACTAAGCACACAAGCACAATGTATCACACACATGCAGAACACTGAGCCCAGGGCTCAGCACAGTACTCTGTTCATAATTTAGCTAACACAATTATAACTACAGTCAAGACTCTGCTGTCCAGAAAGGATAAAATAAATGTGCCTCATATTATAATACAAATCAGCTTTTAAAAATTTTAAAGCAAAGAATATCAATGACACAGTCTCTAGAGATCACCATCCTGGGATATAGATTATGGCACAGAAGGTTAGCCCAGTCGAGTTCAATACAGTCACTCAGTCGTGTCTGACTCTTTGCCACCCCATGGACTGCAGCACACCAGGCTTCCCTGTCAATCACCAACTCCTGGAGTTTACCCAAACTCATGTCCATTGCATTGATGATGCCATTCAACCATCTCATCTTCTGTCATCCCCTTCTCCCAACTTCAATCTTTCCCAACATCCGGGTCTTTTCCAATGAGTCAATTCTTTACATCAGGTGGCCAAAGTATTAAGGTTTCAGCTTCTGCATCAGTCCTTCTAATGAATATTCAGGACTAATTTCCTTTAGGATGGACTGGTTGGATCTCCTTGCAGTCCAAGGGACTCTCAAGAGTCTTCTTCAACACCACAGTTCAAAAGCATCGATTCTTCGGTGCTGAGCTTTCTTTATATTCCAGCCCTCACATGCATACGTGACTACGGGAAAAACCATAGCTTTGACTAGATGGACCTTTGTTGGTAACGTAATGTCTCTGCTTTTTAGGGTCTCTCTCTCTCTCTTTTTTTAAATAGGCAGCTCCCCTGGTGGCTCAGATAGTAAAGTGTCTGCCTTCAATGCGGGAGACCTGGGTTTGATCCCTGGGTTCAGTCCCTGGGTCTGGAAGATCCCCTGCAGAAGGAAATGGCAACCCACTCTTATATTCTTGCCTGGAAAATTCCATGGACTGGAATTTTGAGGAGCCTGGTAGGCTACAATCCATGGGGATGCAAAGAGTTGGACATGACTGAACAAGTTCACTTTCTGCTTTTAAATACGCTGTCTGGTTTGGTCATACCTTTTCTTCCAGGGAGCAAGTGTCTTTTCATTTCATGGCTGTAGTCACCATCTGCAGTGATTTTTGAGGTTAAGAAATCCATAAAGAAATATGAGAAAGCTGAGTCCCAAAGAATTGATGCTTTTGAACTAGTGTGTTGGAGAAGACTCTTGTGAGTCCCTTGGACTGCAAGGAGATCCATCTAGTCCATCTTAAAGGAAATAAGTCCTGAATATTCTTTGGAAGAATTGATGCTAAAGCTGAAACACCAGTACTTTGGCCACCTGATGCGAAGAACTGACTCATTGGAAAATACCCTGATGCTGGGAAAGATTAAAGCAGGAGGAGAAGGGGATGACAGAGGATAAGATGGTTGGATGGCATCACTGACTTGATTCATGTGAGTTTGAGTCTATGAAGGGCAGGGAAGCCTGGTGTGTGGCAGTCCATGGGGTCACAAGAGTCAGACATGACTGAGTGACTGAACTGAATGGAACGTTGACTTGATCTAAGATATAATCAAGGTTTGTACACTGAATCTGGTTTTTATGTTTGGCCATTTAGTGAGTCTTAATCTACAAAATTCACCCAATGTTTTCCCTGACAATATATTTTGAAAGGCAAGGTTATTCTAAATTGTTAATTTTATTCCAGTGTTCTGGGTATGTTTATGTCTCTCAGGATTGGGTTTCAGATCAACAAGGATTCCTCAACAATACTGGGTAATTGTTTACTCTTTTTAAGTAGTACATAAAGAAGTCTATCATCTGGAAGATGTTGGCCGTGCCAAGGTTGCTCACTTGGTTACCATGGTGATCACAGGCTCTCCCCAAGTACAGGTAAATGTTTCCCTTTGTTGTTAATGACTAAAACCTTGTAGGTAATTGGGTCCCACTTGAATAACTTTTTCAACCATCTCTCTTCCTGCCTTTTACTATCTGTTGTTGGTTTTCACTAGAATCAGTTTTTGTATTGGTGGCCCTGTGATGATTTCTCTCATCTATCTTTACTTCTGCATTAAATAGCTGAAATTACTTCTATAGAGCTGAAATTATTTATATATTTTAAATTATATTTTAAAGGAGAAAAGGAAAGATATACCCATTTGAATGCAGAGTTTCAAAGAATAGCTAGGAGAGATAAGAAAGCCTTCCTCAGTGATCAATGCAAAGAAACAGAGGAAAACAATAGAATGGGAAAGACTAGCGATCTCCTCAAGAAAATTAGAGATACCAAGGGAACATTTCATGCAAAGATGGGTTTGATAAAGGACAGAAATGGTATGGACCAACAGAAGCAGAAGATATTAAGATGAGGTAACAAGAATATACAGAAGAACTGTACAAAAAAGATCTTAAAAACCCAGATAATCACGATAGTGTGATCACTCACCTAGAGCCAGCCATCCTGGAATGTGAAGTCAAGTGGGCCTTAGGAAGCATCACTACAAACAAAGCTAGTTGACGTGATGGAATTTCAGTTGAGCTATTTCAAATCCTGAAAGATGATGCTGTGAAAGTGCTGCACTCAATATGCCAGCAAATTTGGAAAACTCAGCAGTGGCCACAGGACTGGAAAAGGTCAGTTTTCATTCCAATCCCAAAGAAAGGCAATGCCAAAGAATGTTCAAACTACCACACAATTGCCCTCATCTCACATGCTAGTAAAGTAATGCTCAAAATTCTCCAAGCCAGGCCTCAACAAGTACATGAAACATGAAATTCCAGATGATCAAGCTGGTTTTAGAAAAGGCAGAGGAACCAGAAATCAAATTGCCAACATCAGCTGGATCATGGAAAAAGCAGGAGAGTTTCAGAAAAACATCTATTTCTGCTTTATTGACTATGCCAAAGCTTTAGACTGTGTGAATCACAACAAACTGTGGAAAATTCTGAAAGAGATGGGAATACCAGACCACCTGACCTGCCTCTTGAGAAACCTATAAGCAGGTCAAGAAGCAACAGTTAGAACTGGACATGGAACAACAGACTAGTTCCGATAGGAAAAGGAGTACGTCAATGCTGTATATTGTCACCCTGCTTATTTAACTTATATGCAGAGTACATTGTGAAAAACGCTGGGCTGGAGGAAGCACAAGCTGGAATCAAGATTGTCAGGAGAAATATCAATAACCTCAGATATGCAGATGACACCACCCTTATGGCACAAAGTAAAGAAGAACTAAAGAGCCTCTTGATGAAAGTGAAAGAGGAGAGTGAAAAAGTTGGCTTAAAGCTCAACATTCAGAAAACTAAGATCATGGCATCCTGTCCCATCACTTCATGGTGGATAGATGGGGAAACATTGGAAACAGGGCTGGCTATATTTTTCTGGGCTCCAAAATCACTGCAGATGGCAATTGCAGCAATGAAATTAAAAGACACTTACTCCTTGGAAGGAAAGTTATGACCAACCTAGACAGCATATTAAAAAGCAGAGACATTACTTTGCCAACAAAGGTCCATCTAGTCAAGGCTATGGTTTTTCCTGTGGTCATATGTGGATGTGAGAGTTGGACTATAAAGAAAGCTGAGCACAGAAGAATTGATGCTTTTGAACTGTGGTGTTGGAGAAGACTCTTGAGAGTCCCTTGGACTGCAAGGAGATCCAACTAGTCCATCCTAAAGGAGATCAGTCCTGGATGTTCATTGGAAGGATTGATGTTGAGGCTGAAACTCCAGTACTTTGGCCACCTGATGTGAAGAGCTGACTCATTGGAAAAGCCCCCGATGCTGGGAAAGATTGAGGGCAGGAGGAGAAGGGGAAAACAGAGGATGAGATGGTTGGATGGCATCATCAACTCAATGGACATGGGTTTGGGTGGACTCCGGGAGTTGTTGATGGACAGGGATGCCTGGTGTGCTGTGGTTCATGGGGTCACAAAGACTTGTACACGACTGAGTGACTGAACTGAATTGAATTTTTATAGAGAATTGTTTTCTTTTTCTCCCCTTCTCTTTTTTCGTATGGCATTAATTTCATGAATAATCTAAATTGTCTTCTACTCTCAATAAACATGCTTTTTATTGTTCTAGAACAAAGAGTAAGGTTTTTCAGTACTCAAGTGATTTTACTTGAAATTTCCCCACTGAAGTGACCATGAGGTACTTGACAGTATGACTCAGGGGAGTCAGTTAAAAAAAAAAATCACAAATTACTGGTTGTGTATAGTAATTTGAGGGAAATTTTTAAACAGACTTACTGAGACAAACAGATCCTTTAAAAGGATTGTGAATCATGAGCTGCTAAAATTCAGACAAACATTACTTAAACAATTCAAAATGTTCAGTTATTTGCTTGTTGTGTTTAAATATATTTATAGGGACATCTCACCCACTGAGTTACCTCTGTTGTTTCCAACAATGAACTTCCTGAATTTGAGTTTTCCAAATTAATGGTACAAAGTCCTGATGTTTCTGAAAGCTTCAAATAGAAAAAGTTGTGAACACTAAAGTGATGTCTACACATTTAACAACAAAATTGGTACAACAAAAGTACATTAAAACTCTTTACTTCACTGTTTAATTTGTAGTTTTGCTTTTGCAATAACTTTAAAATAAATTTTAATTATTTAGATAAAATAGTCCATTCTAGTGGCACAAAATTAGATAGGAAATCTCCTTCTCACCTCCTTCCACAGACATTTAACCATTCAGTTATCTCTCCAAAGACCTTGTATATCTTGAATATTGACTGTGTACACAAATGTAAATGTATTTGTATGAATATGTATAAATACATGGACACACACACTTCTGTTATTTTTCACAAATTATAGCAAACAACTGAGTGACTAACACTGATGTTGATAGCAAACTGTACATAATTATCTGTGTCTCACTCGTTTAGTTATCAGTATACTTTAGAAATTCTATGAGAGAATGCGCATGAAGCTGAGAATTTTTAGCAGCTGCTTGGCATTTTATCAAAGCATCATAATTCACTTAAGTAGTTTTTATGAGATATTTAGATATTTATACCACTCCTAATCATTAATATTTTAAAGAACACTTCAACAAACATTCAAAAAATAAATTCTTAGAAATGGCATTTCTGAGTGAAAGAATTAACTTTTAATTGCTCTGAATCTCTTCAAATTCCCTTTCCATGGAAGCTCTGTTATGTTTTCCTTTCACCATTAGACATGACTCTCCTTGCTAATAGTCTTTATATGTTACACTTCTCTCCTTCAAACAACTATCAAATTACGATCTGTGTTAACTCATTGTTGGTGCTTAGCCACTCAGTCGTGTCCAACTGTTTTGCAATCCCATGGACAGTAGCCTGCCAGGCTCCTCTGTCCATAGTATTTCCCAGGGAAGAATACTGGAGTGGGTTGCCTTTTCCTTTTCCAAGGGATCTTCCCAATCCAGGGGCCGAACATATATCTCCTGCATTGGCAAGCAGATTTTTTACCTCTTAGCCACGAGGGAAGCTCTATGCTTACAAAAAGCGTACATTAAAGGTTATTCAAATTTTACCAAATATCATTTGACTATTACCCGGTGCCTGGCATTGAGGAAGGTGCTCACAACACTGCTGATTTCTTCCATTAATCAGACACATGTTGGTGTTATGAGAAGAACCCAAAGACCATGTTAATGTTGTGATTGACCCCATCAGTTTCTATGTCAGAGTGACACCTGTGAAACTGGGCAATAGAAGTGGGTGGAGATGAAAGGGTCTCACCGACAAACAACTCCTAATACAAGCACTTGTTTCCATGAGTGGAATGGACACTGCTCAAATCCCCCTATATTAATTTGTTCCTTTCCAGCCAGAATAGAAGGGCTATGTTTGTGTTCCCTATTGTTCTCTGACCCCCGGAGACATCTCTTGGGAAATCATACAAAATTTCATGAAAGGTTTAATGAATCTCTGTCACTACCAAGCAATTTTCCTGTACAAACAAAAACTCTTTGCTCCCTAGAGGCAACCCCACTATTTCATAGTAAGGTTGAAATATCTCAGTTTTCATTTCTGTGGCAGAATGCCTGACAGCTGATCTTACAACTGGGCTTACAAGATTTTAAATTCCTCAATGTATGTAATGCTCCCTGATAGCTTGATAATTAGCAAATACTATTTTTTGAATTATTGAACACCATCTCTGAAATAATGTAAAATATTAAATACTGCTGTGCTTGCATATAATCTGTAGTCATAGCTAATAAGAAATAATTGTGGAAGATAACAAATTGGTTCAGTTGTAGACTACTAGGAAAAATTGCCAGCATCACACAGTGAGTACTATATTCTTTATTTATGTATTGATGACCTGAAAGATGGGGGGAAATAACTAAGCAATTAAAAACAAACACATATCCTGTGCTAATCAGTACATTTTCTTCCTCAGAACAGAATGTAAAATTTATAAGGTCTGTAACAACCTCTAAGTACACACATATCTCCAAATAAAACAAAAATAAAATACATATACATATTTTGAAATTAACTTTGCTGCTTGATCTCAATTCACTTCTTATACTGACAAAAAGAAAAAAAAAATGGTACCCATAATTGAGTGGTATGTTTTCTTTTTTGTCATTTGAGCACAAGTCTTTGAAAGCTTCAAAAACTTCAAACTGAATAATAATGCCATGGTTTCTAGAAATGATCACTTCCTTATTCTGTTTCAGTTTGACTCAGCTCTCAAGTGATGATAGAAAAGTGTAGACTCAAGTTTGGACCATTTGATGATCAAAATATTTATCTATTTCTCAAATTTTCAATGTACTGTAAGTCAATTCTGTGCCATGACCACTCTGTCAGGAAGAAGTTAGAAATGCATATGAAAGCTGTGGATTCAAAAGTGCTATTTTAAAGTGGGAATACTGTGACTGCAATTCAACAGTAGGATAATAGTATGAATGAGTAAGATAACAGAAGATAAAAAAAATAAAGTCAATTAGTTCTTTGAAGAATATTTGGAAAGCCAAAGAAAACACACAGAAAATGCATCTGTCTGGACATTCGACTAACAGACTCTGAAATTCAAGGCTGATAGCGATAATTCCACCCCACAAAACAACACTAAGAAAATGCTATCCATTACAACATTCTCCCATCAATAGCTGTCACATTGGTTATATGATTTTTTTCACATTGTCTCCCCTCTTAAAGTAAAATACAAAATGGAGACCATACTTGAGAATTCCCTGAGCAGACAAAACCATTCAAGGTATGTAAGCAAAACTCAATCTAGCTTGATTCATGAACTTATTAACATTATTAACTTAACATTAACTTATTAACAACATTATTTCTTAAATGCCTCTGATCATCAGAAAAGAAATGTAAGTCATTTGCATAAAATGGTATAAAATAACCACTTTTAACCAATCCCCTTCCAGCTGAAAGCCCCCATTGGAATAACCAATCATGGTAGATATTAAACAGCCTCCTTATTTTCACTTTATAATTCATCTTGCAACATTCTTCCCTTGTGGGCTTCCCTTGTGGCTCAGCTGGTAAAGAATCTGCCTGAAATGTGGGAAACCTGGGTTCAATTCCTGGGTTGGGAAGATCCTTTGGAGAAGGGAAAGGCTACCCACTCCAGTATTCTGGCCTGGAGAATTCCATGGACTAGTCCATGGGATCACAGAGTCGGACATAAGTGAGCAACTTTCACTTTCATGACATTCTGCCTCTGAACTTCATAGCAGGTTGGGTTCTAGAGCTCTCGATTCATTAAACTATTCTTTTATGCCCAGTAAAACAAACCCAGTTTTACTGCTCTGGTGATATTAATTTTGCTACTTCTAGATTTTAGGCACACCCATGCAGGCCAATAGTTAGGAAGCAGCTTGTGGTCAGTTAAACTTTTATATAAAGACACATTTGTGCTTCAAACCTATGAAAATACAGTTATTGTCATTATTCATGGATTCAGTGATTATTTACCAATCTGCCTGTTGACAAAATGCATTTTAGCCTCAAACAATGTGTGTGCCCCTTTTCAGACCATTTGCAGATATGTGCAGAGGGGTAAAAGATTTGAATAGTCCCATGTGACCTTTCCCACCTCACGTTTCAGCTCATACTGTACATGTCTTTTTCTTGGTGTCTTTTGTGCCAGTGGTTTTTTTTTTTTCCCCCATTTTTGTGGTTTCTGTTAAGGATTTCCTGATTTTTAATGGCCCATGAGTGTCCTGATGAAGTGTTGTGTGGGATTCCTAACCACAAGAAAAATACGATGAACCTTAGGGAGAAAACACTTGGATTTGGATTAGTTAAGCTCCCTCTGGGCATGAGTTACCGTTCTGCTGTCTGAGAATTCAGTGTTCATGAATCAACAATAAGTACTAAATAAGGTGTCTTTAAACAGAAGCACGCATAAAGCAAGGTTATGTATTGAATTGATTTGCTGTCAAAAAATATTGTGACCGGAGGATGAAGGAAATCTGCTTCTTTCTCCTTCAGGAGCAATGGTTCAATATTCACTAATTCAGTGTTTAAGGTGACTTCATAGAATAGAAGAAGAGTGGATAACAAGAATCATTCTATTTAGATATAGTCAGACTATTTTTCAGGTTTTATACAGAAAGTACTTACACTCTTTATTCTTTTAAATTTGTTTTCCATCTGAATTTCTCTAGGGTTTTAAGCTTTGTCTAGAGGATGTTGACATCTTTTTTTTCTCCTTTCTCATGTCTACCTTAGTGTTTGACATGTGGGGGTATGGGCTGAATGATGAATGTCTTGAAAGCACAAAGCTTTAAAAATATTACCAGCATGCTCACAAAACATACACAGATACCAACAAGTTTGGCTATTTTCACTTGCAATCAATGTAATTCTTAGTTTGAATAATGGGACAAAGTTGAATCTTGTGTAAAATTATGATATACACAAAATGTATACTTCCATCTCAATAAATTGATATGTGTCCCACCTTACTCTTAGAATGTTAATCATTTTGAAAATCCTACATGAGCGAAAATACTCATGATGAATACCTCTTTCAAGGTCACATATTTATGATTTAATCATAAGCTCAAATTTTAAAGAAATGATACGGGAATATTTAGTTCAGGAGTTGAAGGCAACTTTGGATATCAACTAGAACCTAGAGCCAAAAGTATTTCTTCATCAGGTATTTCCAAGAAAAGGATGTATAAAGGGCCAGTGATTATAGAACTCCATGCTCAGCCTCTCTACTAATGGAAGAAATGTCAATAAAATAAAATCATTGGCTATGTTTTATTGATTAATCTGACTGTTGGCTATACAACATTTATTTTAAAGTATTTTAAAAATAAACATTAATAAGTACTGTTGATGTATGACAAAACCAATACAGTATTGTAAAGTAAAAATATAAAATAAAATAAATACTCTTTTGAATATATGAAGTATTTCATAATTAAAACATTAAAGAAATTCAGGAAGAGAAACCATTCTTTAGAAAAACAACTTCTGTAGGAAGCTTAATTGTTTTGTAACTCCATATTTCACATAAACCAATAGCTGTGTGAATTCCCTCCTAATATTCCAGAGAAGGTGGAGAATAGAGATGAAAATCTAATTTTAGCATATAAGCCACACAACTGTGTGACAAGAGAGAAAGTGAAAAGCGGAGCCTGCTATTTCTAAAAGAAATTAGAAATAAAGCCTCAACATTTCAAGGCAATATTTTCTAAATTTCTTACTTGTGGCTTTTTCTTTTCTTTTCCTTGAATGAGCCACACCCTATCTCTGTGAATGATAGGGATCTATTATAGATACTTCTTAAATGAAATTAAAATTGCAGAGTGGCATTGGTATCCAGTGACTTACCTGCTGAAGATTACTTACTTTTGTCAATAACATTTAAGAAAGAAAAAAGAAAAGGAAGAGGGTAGAAAGGAAGGAAGCAAGGGAGGAATGAGAGGAGAAAGCAGGAAAGACGACAGAAGGGGTGGCCACACCCAGCAGGGGACCAGGCATCTCTCCGAAGGGTTTCCAGTAAGAATCCATCAATGACTCCACTATGAATCATGGACAATAATAGGCAAAGACAAAGGCACTTAGTGGTTCTTGGCCTTGACT
The DNA here is from genome assembly GCF_014754425.2 of Oryx dammah. Classification (NCBI taxonomy): domain Eukaryota; kingdom Metazoa; phylum Chordata; class Mammalia; order Artiodactyla; family Bovidae; genus Oryx; species Oryx dammah. The sequence goes on from NW_024070206.1 coordinate 56,841,971, forward strand.
AGGCATTAACATCTTCTCAGGAGCTTTGAACCTATCTCCACTCAGTTAAATCAGTCTTTGGATGTCAGGCTGAGGAGCCAGTGTTTTTGTTACAGCCCTCACTGTGCTAAGTTGCTTCAGCCATGTGCAACTCTTTGAGACCCCATGGACTCTGGCCTCAGAGGCTCCCCTGTCCATGGAATTCTCCAGGCAAGAATACTGGAATGGGTTCCATCTTTCCAACCCAGGGATCAAACTTGCATCTCTTGCATTGGCTGGCAGGTTTTTTTTACCACTAACACTCCATGGGAAGACCACAAAGCCCTCAGATTGATGCTAATTTGCTAAAAGGCTTGAGAAATGCCTTAGAAGAATAACCAAAAGAATACACACAATTAAAAATAAAATTAAAATGATACAACACCTAACTGGAAGAAATTAAAGAGAGATTGACATAGTTTCAACCTCACATTTCAAATTTGCATTTTTCTGACCTAATTTAGTCTTATTTAGATATATTAGTAGAGTTTTGATATTAACTTGGGTAGAGATAGAAGAGGTATTTGGGGGTAATTTGATCAGATATTTGTTCTTTGGTCCCAGGGAATGTGGCTGAATGTATAGAGCTGGGTTTTAGTGAAGACATTTTCCATTATTCCCTCTGGAAACATCTCAGGCTCCATGAGTAAATACAAGTTTTGATAAATTTTAGTTAAATCATTTTCCTGCTTTTTTTTTTCTCCTGGCAAAAGGAAAATCTGAATATAGAAGTTAAGAGCAAAGGAGAAATGCAATTTTTCCACTCACCTTGCAGTAGTATGTTTCATGGGATTTAGAATAATTAATTCTACATTCCAGGTTTTATCAACATGTGGTATAATTTTCCTCATAATTATAGTGGTTTTTTTCTAAAGCAGTAAGCTTTTCACTTGAATAGTTCTATAACTTAGGCATTGCCCACATAACCATACGTCTACTGAAAAAAAAAAAAAAAAAAAAAAAAACTTGGCCATTCTAAGTAAAATCACCCTGGTTTTAGACACCACATTTACACTGAGCTGTGTGGTTACTCCAAGGCTGTCACAGCACAGGGGCAGAAAAGAAAAGCTTGTGATTAACAAAGAAAATTTGCTTCTGCTGCTGTCTGCCATTCGTAAGCAATTTACTGGTTGAATTGTGCTCAGACGATCATGACTCTATTGTACATGTTCCATTCAGCAAAGGGGAGATAAACTGTATTGCTGGGACACTGAGGAACCGCAGGTTCCTGGGTTCATGGATAAGCTCATTTTCTGTTACAGTGATGAGATGTTATTAATTAAAAATCAGGGGCGTATTAATATTTTGTTTTCAAACCTAAAAAAACAGGCAGACTTTTTAATCAAAAATTAGTATGTGTAATAAGATTTGTAATTTAAAACAAAATATATTATTTTGCACAGAATCCAGTGAATATTTGTGAACCTCTTAGTCATGTCGTTTTTTCCCTTTGAATGATTCAGACCCTCCATCTATGAATATGTGTCTATTAGAGATACTTCTTTGAAATAAATGAAAATTTCAGAGTGTGGCATCAGTGTACAAGTGACCTAACTGCTGAATATTAATGTAATTTCCTCAATAACAATGAAGAAAAGAAACAGAAGTAAGAAAAGTTGAGAAAGAGGGAGAAAAAAAGGGGAAGGAATCTTTGCTCAGATCTTTTAAAACTGAGGGTAAAAATATGGACATAATTTCTGTGGCTCTAGTAAACTGTTAAAAGAAAATTGCTGTTTTCTCTGCTTCTGAGAGAGTTAAGGGGAGTCACTGGGTAGTTATTCATCCAAACTCACAAGATCAAACTTCACACGTGCTTGAAATGCCTAAAAGTCAAATATGTTCAAATAGACAATGACCTAGACACATACGATGAGAACAAGCTACTGAATGAGCTGACATCCAGTGAAATAACTGGAACCTGAAGCTGATAACTTATCTGTGAATCAGAAACAATTGATTATAGTTTAGAAATAAAAGATTTTCCTGAGTGATTTACACAAATCCTTAAGGGCATGATTGTAATGTTTACTTCTATAAATGCTACAAGGAGAGTTGAAATTGATCTGCATCACTGCAGGCATACTATAATGTGAAACCGGTTTTATTCATTTTTATTTTGTTATTCAGCCGCTCAGTCATGTCTGACTCTTTGCGACCCCAGGGACTGCAGCATGCCAGGCTTCCCCATCCTTCACTATCTCCTGGAGTCTGAAAAACTCATGTCCATTGAGTTGGTGATGCTTTCCGACCATCACCTCTGTCGCACCCTTCTCCTCCTGCCCTCAGTCTTTCCCAGCATCAGGGGATTTTTGAATGAGTTGACTCTCCGCATCAGGCAGCCGAAGTAATGGTGTTTCTCTTCAGCATCATTCCTTTCCAATGAATATTCAGGATTGATTTCCTTTAGGATTGACTGGTTGGATCTCCTTGCAGTCCAAGAGACTCTAAAGAGTCTTCTCCAGCACCTCAATTCAGAAGCATCAATTCTTTGGTGTTCAGCCTTCTTTTGGTCCAACTCTCATATCTGTACATGACTACTGGAAAAACCCTAGCTTTGACTGTGTGGACCTTTGTCGGCAAAGTGATATCTCTGCTTTTTAAGAAATGTTAGTAGTATGATGTGTTCATTGGAAAGACTGATACTAAAGTTGAAACTCCAGTACTTTGGCCACCTCATGCGAAGAGTTGACCCATTGGAAAAGACCCTGATGCTGGGAGGGATTGGGGGCAGGAGGAGAAGGGGATGACAGAGGATGAGATGGCTGGAAGGCATCACAGACTCGATGGACATGAGTTTGAGTAAACTCTGGGAGTTGGTGATGGACAGGAAGGCCTGGCATGCTGCGATTCATGGGGTCATAAAGAGTTGGACACGACTGAGCGACTGAACTGAACTGAATATTATGATGAGCTAAGTTATCGAAAAACATGCCCAGTGATCACAACATCCAGCTTCCTTCCTCAGGGAATCATGTTATTTATGCAAAACTGGAAACTTTCATTCAAAATGACTTCTGAAGATTTCCATTTTTTAGTCCAAGCATATGGTAAAATAGACCCTTTCCTCAAAAGATGTGGCAGATGGTACCTGGGACTGCACTGCCATTTGCAGTACTGGTTGTTATTTCAGGAGAACACAGGAGTAGAAACCAGACACCAAAGAGATTTTAGAGGAATCATGTTATACAACTGTTGCTGTGACACTTGCCTGACAAGGAACTGTGAGGGATCGAACCTGTGTCTCTTACATTCCTGCACTGGCAGGCGGGTTCTTTAACATTAGTGCCACCTGGGAAGCCCCCAAAACATTATGGAAACTCATAAAAGGACATGATTAATTATTGACACTAGGTAACCACTAAGGTCAAATGAAAGGTAAAACCTAGTACTAATTATTCTCCTAAGTATCACAAGTTAGCATATTCATTGCATACAAATGTGTTGATTCAGTTGTGAGACAGACTGCTGCTGCTGCTGCTGCTAAGTCGCTTCAGTTGTGTCCGACTCTGTGCGACCCCATAGACAGCAGCCCACGAGGCTCCTCTGTCCCTGGGATTCTCCAGGCAAGAACACTGGAGTGGGTTGCCATTTCCTTCTCCAATGTCCAATGCATGAAAGTGAAAAATGAAAGTGCAGTCACTCAGTCATGTCAGACTCTTAGTGACCCCATGGACTGTAGCCCACCAGGCTCCTCCATCCATGGGATTTTCCAGGCAAGAGTACTGGAGTTGGTTGCTATCGCCTTCTACAGAGTTTTGATTCTGGCTGTGCCATGTAACTGTGTGGATCACAATAAACTGTGGAAAATTCTGAAAGAGTTGGGAATACCAGACCACCTGAACTGCCTCTTTAGAAATCTGTATGCAGGTCAAGAAGCAACAGTTAGAACTGGACATGGAACAACAGACTGGTTCCAAATCGGGAAAGAAGTACGTCAAGGCTGTATATTGTCACCCTGTTTACTTAACTTATATGCAGAGTACATCATGCAAAATGCCTAGCTGGATGAAGCACAAACTGGAATCAAGATTGCAGAGAGAAATATCAATAACCTCAGATATGCAGATGACACCACCCTTATGGCAGAAAGTGAAGAACAACTAAAGAGCCTCTTGATGAAGTGAAAGAGGAGAGTGAAAAGGTTGGTTTCAAACTCAACATTCAGAAAACTAAGATCATGTCATCTGGTCCCATCTCTTCATGGGAAATAGATAGGAAAACAATAGAAATAGCGAAAGACTTTATTTTCTTGGTCTCCAAAATCACTGCAGATGGTGACCGCAGCCATGAAATTAAAAGACGCATGCTCCTTGGAGGAAAAGCTATGAACATCCTAGACAGCTTATTAAAAAGCAGCGACATTACTTTGCCGACAAAGGTCTGTCTAGCCAAAGCTATGGTTTTTCCAGTAGTCATGTATGGATATGAGAGTTGGACTGTAAAGATAGCTGAGCACCAAAGAATTGATGCTTTTGAGCTGTGGTGTTGGAGAAGACTCTTGAGAGTCCCTTGGACAGCAAGATCAAATCAGTCCATCCTAAAGGAAATCAGTCCTGAATATTCACTGGAAGAACTGATACTGAAGCTGAATCTCCATACTTGGGCCACCTGATGTGAAGAACTCTCTCATTGAAAAAGACCCCACTGACAGGAAAGACTGAAGATGGGAGAAGGGGACGACAGAGGATGAGATGATTGGATTGCATCACCGACAAGATGGACACGAGTTTGAGCACACACTGGGAGTTGGTGATGGACAGCGAAGCCTGGCGTGCTGCAGTCCATGGGGTCACAAAGAGTCGGACACAACTGAGCAACTGAACTGAACCGTTCCACCTGAACTTTGAGCAAGTTGCCAGACCTGTTAAAGGATTAAAGTCTACTTCCCTTGTTGCTGTTGTTGTTGTTCAGTTGCTCAGTCGTGTCTGACTCTGCAACTCCATGGACTGCAGCACACCAGACTTCCCTCAAGAGTCTTCCTCAGCACCATAGTAATAAGACTTTCAGAAGACTAAATAAGACCAAGGCATATAAATCACCCAGCACTAATTTTCTCATAGTAAGCACTCACAATATTATAGTGTAGTTTACCTGCTTAACCATGTATCTGATTTCATTACTGATACAAGGCTTGCTACATTCCCAGCACCATTGTAAGACATGAAGACCTCATTGATCAACCAGACAATGACCCCCATCATCACAGAATTTACAGTGGGGTTGGGAAGATAGACATTCAACAAGGTGTTATGATGCAGAATGATAAGTACCATAACCCAGTAGTGTGTGCTGTGCTGTGCTTAGTCGCTCAGCTGTGTCCAACTTTGTGCCCCTATGGACTGTAGCCTGCCAGACTCAACACAGACGTATAGGATGATATAAAATTTTACAGCAGAGGCATCAAACTTAACCTAAATGTGTCAAAAAAGACAACAGGAGCAGGTGAAGTTAACAAGAGTAACTGAAGGACCAGAGAAGGGTAAAAATATCCTAATGTAAAAGGAATGTGTGCTCCTAGAGAAAAGAACTGCCTCAGGAGAGGAGAATTCCTATTCAAGGAATTTTAAAAGTTCAGAAAAACAGGGGCGTACTATATAGTTAGAGAAATGGCATTGGACATGTCTTAACGCTAAATTGTATTAATAATATTTCACCTCTACTCCAGTGAATAGGGAGAAGGAAATGGCAACCCACTCCGGTATTCTTGCCTGGAGAACCCCGTGGAAAGAGGAGCCTGGTGGTCTGCTGTCCATGGGGTCACACAGAGTCGGACATGACTGAAGCAACTTAGCATGCATGCATACATTGGAGAAGGAAATGGCAACCCACTCCAGTATTCTTGCCTGGAGAATCCCAGGGACAGGGGAGACTGGTGGGCTGCCATCTATGGGGTCGGACAGAGTCGGAAACAACTGAAGCAACTTAGCAGCAGCAGCAATGAATAGAGGTCAGTGTAGTACATAGATTAAAAAATAACACCTTAAGATTATAATTAAAAATATAAAGAGCATTCATGCTTAAAAATATGTCAATAATATCATTATTATCTTGATAATATAAGCAATATTGAATTGATGGACAAATAGAATGTCTATTATCATTTAATAGCCACTTTGCATTATAAACTGTTAAATTCTATTTCTCACTTTCACGACTTTCTTAAGAGTGGTGATTTTGTTAATTATCTTTAAATTTTAAGAAACTATGTGGAGGCATTTATTTCATACTTTAGTTTTTAAATAAGTGAATGGATGATGACTTTTAATTAATCTGCATAATAAAGTTGTATAAGGCTATATGTGTTTAAGTTTGATTATTGAATGTGTTATGAACATTGGAAATCATTTCAATAGAGAATATGTAATGAGTGGTTACAAAATAGTTTCCATTTCCACCTTTCAGTTTTAACACAAAATCCTCCGAGTGAGACACAAGTGTCATTCACCCAATATAAGAACTAACCATAATAGGATCATGCATGAAATTGACAAGGCTGGTCAAATATTTAAACATGTAAGTGGTCACAGTTCAGAGGTGGCCAAAATATAATGTAAGAATTTCCAATTATTTATGTTTTTAAGGACAGAATTTTGAAAAGTCAGGTAAAAGGAATCTTATTTTCTACCTCCCTTGAAGCTGTCTGTGATCAAGAGAAAGACTGTTTATTCTTCCCTAGCGCTGTTCTGAAGGAAATAACCCAATCTGGGAGCCAGCCAAAAGAAACACCAGACACTAAAGCAAATTGAGTAAATAAATGATTTACCAGAGAGGAAAAACTGCATGTCAGACATGTGATTTATTAATGAATGCTTAGTGATATAAGGTAGGAAATTGTTTATCATTGTAATACAAGTACTTTGACTTCCTAGGGCATCTTAAGGAACTGAAGTCTGTTAGAAATAATATCTATCATCCTTAAAAATTAATTTTAAAGTATTTGAATATGTCTAGTTTGGGGATCATTCAATAATTTCACAATTTATTTAAAGCAGAAGGCCTAGTTGTAAATCCAGTTGATTTCCAATAAGCAGCTTAGAGTAGAAACGCATACAATAATAAAATACATGTGAAAGTAATTAGGAGATTGTGTCTCAGTGGTAAAGAATCTGCCTACCTACTGAGGAGACAAAAGAGATGCGGGTTCAACCCCTGGGTCAGGAAGGTTCCCTGGAGAAGGAAATGGCAACCCACCCCAGTACTCTTGCCTGGGAAATCACATGGACAGAGGAGCCTGGTGGGCTACAGTCCACGGGGTCGCAAAGAGTAGGACACAACTGAGCGACTAACATTATGATCATAAATTCTATACTTTTACTCAGGCATATATTACTTTGATAAAGTTAAAGAAATCAACTAATTAAAAAAAACAAAGCATATTGTCCTCTACAAATTTTTCTCCATATTTTTGGTCTGACAATACCTATTGCTTTCCAACTTTAAAAGATAAACATTTCATAAAAAGCATAAGCAATTTAAAAATGTTAAAGCATTTTAACCTATGTGTGTCAGAACACAAATTCAGCTTTTTAGATTGATGCTCTTTGTTCAGGGATCTTCTTGAATCCAAGTAATCTTTGCCCTCATTTCATTGCACAATGGCCTTTGCATTGTCTTTTTTATATTCCTCTCCTAGCAAAATACAGAAGAAGAGGCCGAGGTAATTAAAATAAACAGAAATGGAGAAACAAACAAAAGCAGCAGCTGAGACTGGTGCCCTCGGGGGTTGGAAGGATTGTTATGCCAAGGCTGGACTAGGACCAGTGCCTGCATTCAGACCTCAAAGACTGGTGGATTTGCACACATACTGTGAATAATCAAAAAAATAATCTGAGCCGATCAGCCTCAAAGCATGGTTTGGTTTAGAACCTGTTTCTGCTTTGTTGATTTTTTTTTATTATTATTACATTGAAAATGACTTTGGACAAAAAGAGAATAATCCGAAGATGCATTCAGCAAACATTCATTTAAGATGACTATGTGGTCAGGCATTCTTTCATGCACCGGGGATACTTCAGTGAACACAACAGGTTAAGATCCTGACTTTGTACTTAATCAGAAAGAATGAAGACAGTCCTCTGATTATTTGAAGAGAAGGGTCAAATTGTTACACTTAAATCATTCTGTTTTTATTGGATTTATCACAGATATTTGTTCATGAACTATGCAGATATAATGTGAAAGAAAGAACTAATGTGCTTAAAAAGGATAAGCCACAATTGATAAAAACTGAATGTAAAGGTAGCATACAACTGTCAAAAGATTAAGAATGAAATACGATCTGTTGTGAACAGGAGCCAAAACATCTGCTTCCTATAAACTGAGGTAAGAACAGAATAAGAAAAATATATATATATATAAATGTTCTATCAAAAAAGGAAATGGCTCAACCTCCTAGGTATTAAGGAAACATAGGCTTCCCCAGTAGCTCAGCAGTAAAGAATCACCTGCAGTGCAGAAGATGGGGGTTCAATCCCTGGGTCGGGAAGCTCCCCTGGAGGAGGAAATGGCAACCTTGCCTGGAGAACCCCATGGACAGAGGAGCCTCGAGCTACCATCCATGGGGTCGCAAAGAGTCGGACACGACCGAATCAACGGAGCCCAGGAGCGCACATATTTGAAAGGTAATTAGACGTCAAAATTTCACATTTACAGTTTTACAATTTCTTTAACACAGATCTCTCAGACGATGCAGGTACAATATAGGTCCTTCATCAATATTACTGCATTAATCCTCATAACATTCTCAGGATGAGATACTATTAGTGTCCTCAGGTTACACGTGAGAGAGTTTAGACCCAGAGCTTAGAAAACTTAACCGAAGCACACATCGAGTAAGCGCAGGAGCTGATATTTGAACCCCGGTAGTTTAGTCCCAGCCTGTTTTAGGTTCTACCCTGTGTTAGGAAGAAAACTAGACTAATGCTTGTTGTTAGGAGAATAAAATGCTACACTTTCAGAAAGAAACCTCACTGTATATATTGACATTTCAAATGCACAGATCTTTCGGTCTTGAAATGTTCTTAGATACAGGAGTTTATTTTGACAGAAATTATAGCCCATTTATAAGGGTATCTATGCAACATAGACTGTAGTTGCAAAGGATCAAGGGGAAAAAAAGCTATGGGGCTTTCCTCCTGGCTCAGTCCACAAAGAATCCACCTGCAATGCAGGAGACCTGGGTTTGATCCCTGGGTCAGGAAGATCCCCTGAAGAAGGGAATGGCAACTCACTTCAGGAGTCTTGCCTGGAGAATTCCATGGACTGGCCGGCTACAGTCCATGGGTTTGCAAGAGTTGGACAGGCCTTAGCAAAGAAACCACCACCACCTCATTCCTTTCTTTCCCTTCCCCTTCTCCCTCCCCTTCCCCTTCATTCCTTTTTTCACCCTCCTTCCCCCCTCCTCTCTCTCCCGCTCCTCCTCTCCTTCTGCCTTAATTTCCCCCTGAGCCCATCACCTTCACCATCCCAATCTTTCTGAAGACTCACTCACCAAGGAGGAAATCCTTCTTTCAGAGTCCCCTACTCCTGCAAGTGACTTGGCTGCCATCTCTTCTAGTTGGTTCCTAAGATAAAACAAAACATAGAAAGTTCAGAAGTAGACACGGAAAGTTGATAACAAAGGCCCGTGGAACCTGAGCTCTCATGGAGCGGCACAAGCTGGAGGAAGCAGTCTGTCCTTTCTTTTCCAATGCTTCAGTTTTCCAAACTGCAAACCTTAAAGTCAGGCTGCCCTTCTCAATTTAGTTTTAGAGCACAAGAAATAATGGCCCAGATTTGTTTGTTTCTCACTTGGGAAACAAGACCATCTAGGACATTTCTTGTGGGAAAGATTCTGTTTTTCCTTGAATTTTGATAAACAGAAGACAGTTCTCGCTTCTAAGGAGAGAAAAGAGTAAAATGACAGGCTTGGGCAGGCCCACTGCAGAGTATTCTTATTTCTAAAGGGGTCATACCTTAGATGAGCCTCATGCTTAAATAGAACAGAAGTAGCAAGACAAATAGCCTAGAAAACCAAACAGAAAAATGTGACCTTCTTTACAAAATCATAAAGTGAGAGCCTGTACAATACTGAGTGTTTATATATATATGTGTGTGTGTGTGTGTGTGTGTGTGTGTGTATAATTAAATTTTAGCTTTGTAGCAAAGCTAGAATTAAAACCTATTAAATTCTATGTTAGCACTGAAGTCTGAATACTTCTGTTATAGAAATGTTCTTCAGACTAAGCATCTATTAAATATGGTGTGAATCAGTGCATCCATAGTCTGTATTGATATTTTTATGTCCATTTCTGTATACCTCTGTGTATGTGCCTATTATAAAATAGATATTCTTTCACCAAAGTGGACTCCATGGAAAATTTGAAACAGGTTAAACAATTTTTCTTTGTTTGAAATTTTCATTATAGTTGAATATCATTAATTTTATAGCATTTCATATTTTTGGCATAAGATACTAATCTAAGATTAATTTGCTTTTATATTTAATGATTAAACTTATAAATCATATCATAAATAACTAGGATTTTAAAATAAGAGCTAATAATAATGATATAGTTGGTTATTTGTCTATATTTACAGCATGGGACATCCTGGACATCCTGGAATGCGAAGACAAGTGGGCCTTAGGAAGCATCACTATGAACAAAGCTAGTGCGATGATGGAATTTCAGCTGAGCTACTTCAAATCCTAAAAGATGATGCTGTGAAAGTACTGTAGTCAATATGCCAGCAAATCTGGAAAACCCAACAGTGATCACAGGGCTGGAAAAGGTCAGTTTTCATTCCAATCCCAAAGAAAGGCAATGCCAAAGAATGCTCACACTACCACACAATTGCACTCATCTCACACACTAGCAAAGTAATGCTCAAAATTCTCCAAGCCAGGCTTCAACAGCATGTGAACCATGAACTTCCAGATGTTCAAGCTGGATTTAGAAAAGGAAGAGGAGCCAGAGATCCAATTGCCAACATCCACTAGATCATCAAAAAAAGCAAGAGAGTTCCAGAAAAACATCTATTCCTGCTTTATTGACTACACCAAAGACTGACTGTGTGGGTCACAATAAACTGTGGAAAATTCTTCAAGAGGTGGGACTACCAGACCACTTGACCTGCTTCCCGAGAAATCTGTGTGCAGGTTAAGAAGCAACAGTTAGAACTGGACATGGAGCAACAAACTGGTTACAAATTGGGAAAGGAATACGTCAAGGCTGTATATTGTCACCCTGCATATTTAACTTATATGCAGAGCACATCATGAGAAATGCTGGGCTGGATGAAACACAAGCTGGAATCAAGATTGCTGGGAGAAATATCAGTAATCTCAGATACGCAGATGGCACTACCCTTTATGGCATAAAGTGAAGAGGAACTAAAAAGCCTCTTGATGAAAGTGAAAGAGGAGAGTGAAAATGTTGGCTTAAAGCTCAACATTCAGAAAATGAAGATCATGGCATCTGGGCCCATCACTTCATGGCAAATAGATGGGGAAACAATGGAAGCAGTGACTGACTTTATTTTCTTGGGCTCAAAAATCACTGCAGATGGTGACTGCAGCCATGAAATTAAAAGACACTTGCTCCTTGGAAAAAAAGCTATGACCAATTCAGACAGCATCTTAAAAAGCAGAGACATTACTTTGCTCACAAAGGTCCATCTAGTCAAAGCTATGGTTTTTCCTGTGGTCATGTATGGATGTGAGAGTTGGACTATAAAGAAAGCTGAGTGCCAAAAAATTGATGCTTTTGAACTGTGGTGTTGGAGAAGACTCTTGAGAGTCCCTTGGACTGAAAGGAAATCCAACCAATCTATCCTAAAGAAAATCAGTCCTGAATATTCATTGGAAGGACTGATGCTAAAGCTGAAACTCCAATACTTTGGCACCTGATGCAAAGAGCTGACTCATTTGCAAAGACCCTGATGCTGGGAAAGATTGAATGCAGGAGGAGAAGGGGACAACAGAGGATGAGGTGGTTGGATGGTGTCACTGACTCGATGGACATGTGTTTGAGTAAGCTCCAGGAGTTGGTGATGGACAGGGAAGCCTGACATGCTGCAGTCCATGGGGTGACAAAGAGTCAGACATGACCGAGCAATTGAACTGAACTGAACTGAACTGACAGCATGGGAATTGAGTAGATTGGGACGTTGACTTTTTAAATTTTATTATTATTGGAATATAATTGCTTTACAGTGCTGTTAGTTTCTGCTGTATAACCACGTGAATTAGCTATATCTATGCATATATCCGCTCCATCTTGGGCCTGCCTGCCACCCTCTGAATCCCTACTAGGTCATCACAGAGCCTGAGCTGAGCTCCCTGTGGGATACAGTGTCTTCCCACTAGCTGCCTGTTAAACACACAGCAGTGTATGTTGGTGCTGCTCTCCATTCATCCACCTTCTCCTTTCCACCTGGCCCACATGTTTGAGCTCTACTTTGGCGTCTCATTCCTGACTGGAAAATAGGTTTAATTAATGCCTCCCTGATAGCTCAGTTGATAAAGAATCCACAGGCTAGAATTTTGTTAAGGATTGTTGCATCTATGTTCATCAGTGATATTGGCCTCTAGTTTTCTTTTTCGGTGGCATCTTTGTCAGGTTTTGGTATTAGGGTGATGGTGGCCTCATAGAATGAGTTTGGAAGTTTACCTTCCTCTGCCATTTTCTGGAAGAGTTTGAGTAGGATAGGTGTTAACTCTTCTCTAAATTTTTGGTAGAATTCAGCTGTGAAGCCGTCTGGACCTGGGCTTTTGTTTGCTGGAAGATTTCTGATTACAGTTTCAATTTCCATGCTTGTGATGGGTCTGTTAAGATTTCTATTTCTTCCTGGTTCAGTTTTGGACAGTTGTACTTTTCTAAGAATGTGTCCATTTCTTCCACGTTGTCCATTTTATTGGCATATAATTGCTGATAGTAGTCTCTTATGATCCTTTGTATTTCTGTGTTGTCTGTTGTGATCTCTCCATTTTCATTTCTAACTTTATTGATTTAATTTTTCTCCCTTTGTTTCTTGATGAGTCTGGCTAATGGTTTGTCAATTTTATTTATCCTTTAAAAGAACCAGCTTTTGGCTTTGCTGATTTTTACTATGGTCTCTTTTGTTTCTTTTGCATTTATTTATGCCCTAATTTTTAAGATTTCTTTCCTTCTACTAACCCTGGGGTTCTCCATTTCTTCCTTTTCTAGTTGCTTTAGGTGTAGAGTTAGGTTATTTGTTTGACTTTTTTCTTGTTTCTTGAGGTATGCCTGTATTGCTATGAACTTTCCCCTTAGCACTGCTTTTATAGTGTCCCACAGGTTTTGGGTTGTTGTGTTTTCATTTTCATTCATTTCTATGCATATTTTAATTCCTTTTTTGATTTCTTCGGTGATTTGTTGGTTATTCAGAAGCATGTTGTTCAGCCTCCATATGTTGGAATTTTTAAACACTGGTGAAAGAAATCAAATAAGATACCAATAGATGGAGAAATATACCATGTTCATGGATCGGAAGAATCAATATAATGAAAATGAGTATACTACCCAAAACAATCTACAGATTCAATGCAATCCCTATCAAGCTACCAAAGGTATTTTTCACAGAGCTAGAACAAATAATTTCACATTTTGTATGGAAATACAAAAAATCCTCAAATAGCCAAAGCAATCTTGAGAAAGAAGAATGGAACTGGAAGAATCAACCTGCCTGACTTCAGGCTCTACTACAAAGCCACAGTCATCAAGACAGTATGGTACTGGCACAAAGACAGAAATATAGATCAATGGGACAAAATAGAAAGCCCAGAGATAAATCCACACACCTATGGACACCTTATCTTCGACAAAGGAGGCAAGAATATACAATGGATTAAAGACAATCTCTTTAACAAGTGATGCTGGGAAAACTGGTCAACCACTTGAAAAAGAATGAAACTAGAACACTTTCTAACACCACACACAAAAATAAACTCAAAAAGGATTAAAGATCTAAACGTAAGACCAGAAACTATAAAACTCCTAGAGGAGAACATAGGCAAAACACTCTCTGACATAAATCACAGCAGGATCCTCTATGATCCACCTCCCAGAATACTGGAAATAAAAGCAAAAATAAACAAATGGGATCTAATTAAAATTAAAAGCTTCTGCACAACAAAGAAAACTATAGCAAGATGAAAAGACATCCTTCGGAATGGGAGAAAATAATAGAAAATGAAGCAACTGACAAACAACTAATCTCAAAAATATACAAGCAACATATGCAGCTCAATTCCAGAAAAATAAATGACCCAATCAAAAAATGGGCCAAAGAACTAAATGGACATTTCTCCAAAGAAGACATACAGATGGCTAACAAACACATGAAAAGTTGCTCAACATCACTCATTATCAGAGAAATGCAAATCAAGACCACAATGAGGTACCAATTCACACCAGTCAAAATGGCTGCGATCCAGAAGTCTACAAGCAATAAATGCTGTAGAGGGTGTGGAGAAAAGGGAACCCTCTTACACTGTTGGTGGGAATGCAAACTAGTACAGTCACTATGGAGAACAGTGTGGCAATTCCTTAAAAAACTGGAAATAGACTGGCTTATGACCCAGCAATCCCACTGCTGGGCATACACATCAAGGAAACCAGAATTGAAAGAGACACGTGTACCACAATGTTCATCTCAGCACTGTTTATAATAGCCAGGACATGGAAGCAACCTAGATGTCCATCAGCAGATGAATGGATAAGAAAGCTGTGGTACATATACACAATGGAGTATTACTAAGCCATTAAAAAGAATAATTTGAATCAGTTCTAATGAGGTGGATGAAACTGGAGCCTATTATACAGAGTGAAGTAAGCCAGAAAGAAAAACATTAATACAGTATACTAACACATATATATGGAATTTAGAAAGATGGTAATGATAATCCTGTATGTGAGACAGCAAAAGAGACACAGATGTACAGAACAGACTTTTGGACTCTGTGGGAGAGGGAGAGGGTGGGATGATTTGGGAGAATGGCATTGAAACATGTATACTATCATGTAAGAAAAAAATCGCCAGTCTAGGTTTAATACAGGATGCTTGGGACTGGTGCACTGGAATGACCCAGAGAGATGATACGGGGTGAGTGGTGGGAGTGGGGTTCAGGATTGGGAGCTCAGGTACACCCGTGGCAGATTCATGTCAATGTATGGCAAAACCAATACAGTCTTGTAATGTAAAAAAAAAAAAAATTTAAATTAAAAAAAAAAAAAAAAAAAAAGAATCCACAGGCAATTCAGGAGACCCCAGTTTGATTCCTGGTTTGGGAAGATCCCCTGTAGAAGGGAAAGGTTACCTACTCTAGTATTCTGGGCTGGAGAATTCCATGAACTGTATAGTCCATGGGGTCTCAAAGAGTCAGACATAACCAAGCAATATTCAAAAAAAAAAAAAAAAAGAGAGAGAGAGAGAAATCAAGAATTAATCAGCTCTGTGCAGAAATACAACATAATAATCTGCTTTCTTTTGGCTGGTAATTCTTTGTTTTTTAAATCCTCAATTTCTTTCTTTCAAAATACTCTACCTTTTCATTTCCACTAGGAACCGCCCCCCCCCCCGCCCCCCACCAAGTGATGATCTATTTAATAGTCTCTCACAGACTATGGAGGATCATCAGCAACTAACAAGTTTTCCTAAAACAATCACAATTTTAGCATGAACTTTTTTTTAATAGAAAACTTATGAGGAAAAGCATAAATTTATAAACCCTTAAATAACTTTTTCCTTTTTTGCCAAGAAGAGAAATTCCACTGTGAATAATCAGTAAGGTGGTTAAGAGTATAACCCTATTCGAGTAACATGGAAAGTGGTTTTTCTAAACGCATAATATTCACTCAAACGCTGATTTTATACAAAACTGGATAATTTCTTCTTCCAAGATGTTGCATATACAATTATTCCCAAAGAAATGTATGTTCTTTTCATTCAGTTTGTGTTTCTTTGTATGTAACTTTACTCAAACAACCCATTAAAAAAGAAAATAAAAAGGCTGCCCATCACTCACTTTGAATTTTATTACTCTTTTGCTCACCTTCCCCTCAATGTTATTAATGTCCTCTTTTTGGCTTCTGACATTAGTGAAAGTGAAAGTGAAGTCGCTCAATCATGTCCAACTCTTTGCGACCCCATGGACTGTAGCCACCAGGCTTCTCTGTCCATGGGATTTTCCCAGCAAGGGTACTGGAGTGGGTTGCCGTTTCCTTCTCCAGGGGATCTTCCCAGCCCAGGAATTGAACCCGGGTCTCCCACATTGTGGGCAGATGCTTTACCCGCTGAGCCACTGACATTAGTACTAACTTGAAATTTTAGCGTTCAATAAATACTTTTTGAAAGAACAAATGAAAGGACATAGGATGTTTTGTGCATGTATAACTATGTTCTGCCTCATTTTTCAAATCAAGAAGGTGACTGTCTTACACTGTTACTTTCTAAGCTGACTGTGATGAATTTATAAGCCACATGGCTTTGTTTAGCACCAAATGGTGTAGCTACCTTCATTTCTCCTACCAGCTGCCTCCTGGAGTCACTGCCCTGTTAACAGGCTCTACAGGAATCAAATCTGTTATGCTATGAAGCCCAGAACAACTATCTTAATTTGCTACACCCATGAGAGCTGAGAGATTTTAGCACAAATAAAGTGAATTTAACTTAGAGCTTCAAATTATATGCCCACATAATGAAAGCATTTTAGTCAAGATTTTGTAATTACACTGAAATCTCTTTAATGGAGGTATTCAAGATTGAATAATTCTTAGGCATTTTATATTTAATTTCTTCCAACCTTCAAATATGACTTCTGAAACTTTTCAGAACATCTTAGAGTGATTCTAATATTGTGTATGCTACCACAGGCCTTTATTAATTTTCTTTGTGAAAACTGAAGTTAATCCTGAAGCTTGTTCTTTAAATGTCTTACAAAATGACAATTTCCATACAAAATTAAAATTAAGTGATCAAGATGCCGGCAACAAACCATTTATACAGTCTTTACTTTCATTCTTTATTTCTCATAATCTTTCCTAATTTAAAGTGGCAGTAATTCTGCTTCTCTTGAGCATAATCTTTTAACTCCTGCTTATAACATTTCCCAATAGACATGTTCTTGCAGAAATACCAATGACTAATAACTCTGAAGGTTATGTTGCTAGGATAGATTTGATGAAGATACCAATTTTGAAGGTTGTAGTAAGCAGCAGTAATTTTTTCTAATGCTGACAAATGAAAAAGAAAGTAAAAGAGGGATTAACTGTGCCAAATTCATTGATTTCTATTTCAAAACTGACCACAAATATAAGCATTTCTGGGCTGATTAAACAGCCTTTCTGTGATAGCAGAATGAGATTCTCCTCAGGACAAGAGCTCTTATATTTTAATTCAATATTATCTGCTTAAATGCAAAACCTTGAGAAAATGTATAATTTAGTATTAAGAGAAGCTTAACCACAAATGTTGAATAAATTATAGTTATGAACTTGATTGTTGAAAAGCTAGGATAATAAATCATTAAAGCAGAGTTCACACCTTCAACCTTTACATTCTTTCTCTTGAATGCCCTATATGCTCTGCAAGATACATGCATGCTCAATCGTGTCTGACTCTTTGTGACCCCATGGACTGTAGCCTACCAGGCTCCTCTGTCCATGGGATTCTCTAGAAAAGAATTATTTACCATCTGAGACACCAGGGAAACACCTAAAATGAAAGTCTATAGCAGCCTACAGTGCTTAATTAAATCCACAAAATATTGTGTTTTCTAGATTCTAGCTTTCTCTTCCACTTCCCCCTACATGACTTATGCATGTGTTACCAAATGTTGAAATGGCCAGAGTTGCTTTCCTTGCCTCTAGCCTCCTGCGAAGGCTGATCTCTCCTCTCATGACAAATTCTGTGCCTTTGCTGGTCTTGTTCATCATCATCATTGTAATAGCTTAATAAGAATTAGTGTCAAATCATACCAAAAATTCACTTGTACAACCCTTCCTTCCTGGCCCGTTTCTTAACTACCCCCCAAAAGGTATCCAGAAAAGGAAAGAGCAACCCATTCCGGTATTCTTGCCAGGAGAACCCCATGGACAGAGGAGCCTGGCGGGCTACAGTCCGTGGGCTTGCAAAGAGTCTTACACAACTTAACAACTGAACAACAACAAAAAGTATCATGCAGTTCTTGTCTGAGCTCACATGAATATGTTGGCTAAACATTTTAGGACTCTGTTATTTTTACTCACTTATGTTATGCACTAGACTCTAAAATCTGAGACTTTGGCTTACACATTTTAAGCAATGTCTTTCATGCATCTAGTGTAGGTCATGATCTATAACATATGTTGTTACATTACTAAATACATATTGAATACTTTGAATTGATATCCAATCAATAGTCCATGCAAAAGCCTGCTCTTGTATTTTCTTAAAGAACTGTTTTCTAGAGTTTTGGTACTGTGTTTAGGATTCCTTTAAGATTTAGTTTAAGTGACCTTAGAGGTCAAGAGAAAAAGAATTAAAAAGAAAGTAAGAGGCCAACATAATGCCAGCATGTGATTTTTAAACAGATTTATTACATAGCAAGTTTACTGGTACACATGCAGGCGCACAATACACTGTATAAATGGTGTTATGTGTATGTGCACGCATGCACGTGTGTGTATGAACGTACACATCTATACCTGTATTTTTAGAGAGTAAAAAAATCTATCTAATTGCCTTAGATTTGCTGGGTAATCATAAGTGATTGAAATGAGCAGATAATTGTTTCATCAAACACTGAAAGCCCTGCAGCACTTTATCAGCTAAATTATGTTATGCTTGTGGAATGCAGAAGCAGCTCTTTTGTGAACACTAATTTCATCCTATCATTGGAAATACCCCAGGATGATCAACGCTGAAATGTGCACTGTCCACTCTTGATCACACTACCTAAGTAGATTTAACTCAGCTTAGATGAGGAGTGGACTTTCTCAAATTTAAATTATAGCAGGTAGTTTGCAGACAAGCATGGAAGGATTTGTTTATCAGAATCTTGCAGTATACTTATGAAAAGAGGAAGGAATGGGCTATATTTATGTTGTAAGGGTCATTAGTCATTCTGAGAAGTCACACAGACCCTTCTGATGCTTCTCAGACACATTTGAGAATTTTTCCTCCATAAACTTTCAGATGCTCTATTTTTCAGTCATTTTCAGCAGGATGTTATACAGCTGAGGAAACAAGAATGGGAAGGAGAAAGTGGGAAAAGGGAGGCATTGACAGATGAGAAGAGGGCTGCAAGTATAATTTAGTAAGAATCTCTGTCTTCAGGAGACCTGCTGAATTCTCAGTAACAGGTTTTTTATGACTAACAGGGGGAATGAAATATCTCTATCATCACCACTATCTCACTCACCAGCCCAAATAAATAAAAGCCCTTAGCCCAGCCTTACTAAACTTCAGATAGAGAAGGCAGAGCAGATTACCTGCAGCACAATGATCAGGTGATTGCATCATATTGGCAGCAAGCCACTTTTCTCTTACTGACAGAACAAATAAACAAATACCTAAATAACAGGAGAGCTAGGCCATGTCTATGGAAAGGAAGACCCAATATTTGTTAGGAAGTTTACTCTAACCACTTAATCTATGGACTTATCACCCTCCCAGGAAAAAAAAAATCTCAAAAAGTTTCTTTTGTGAACATTCATGAGCTGATTTTAAAATATACTCTAAAGGCAAATGAACAAGAAAAACCAAAATAATACTAAAAAAAAAAACAAATTTGGCATGCTCACAATGCATAATTTCAAGACATACTGCATAAAAGGGCAGAAAAGTATTGAGAATAGTTGCATGTAAATAAACGAAAAAGAATATAAATCTCAGAATTAGACCTCTAAACCATTTTCAACTAATACTGACATGTGCACAAAGGTAACTTATTACAAAAAGGACAATCCTTCAACAAATGACACCTGAAAAATTATACATCTGTTTGCAAAAGTAAAAATAAAATAGACACATACCTCAGAACTGCTGCCACAAAATCTAAATTTAAATGGATTATAAACCAGAATATAAAACATAAAACTATAAAACTTCTCGTAATAAGAAAATCTGTGTGACCCTGGGTTTGGTGATGCATTTTTATATATAAAACTAAAATCAAGAATTTAAGAACCATAAAAATAATTGATAAATAGGGCTTCCCCAAATGTAAAACTTTGCTTAAAAAAAAAAAAAACTACTGGTAAGAGTTTAGAAATGGAAGCCTTCTATTGCAAGAAAAATCTTTGAAAACCATATATCTGACAAAAGACTTGAATCCAGATGCATAAAAAAATTTCAAAAGGCAATAATATGAAAGAAAAACCCCAATCAATGAATAAGCCAAGGATATGAAACAACGTTTCATCAAAGAAGATCTGTAAATGGTGAATTAGTGTAGAAAAAAAATGCTTCACATTATTTGTTTTTATGGAAACTATATATTCTTAACAGTACCTCTTGAGCTACAGCCTTCAGCAAGAATTTTTTATACTGATTTTCATTTAAATTCATATTTATTTTTGGTCACTTTATTATAATAGCTAACAAAAAACCCAAGTGGGGCACATGTGTCCTTCAAAATCAGATAACCTCCTAAGGCATTGCACATCTTTCTTATTGGTAGGATTTAGCAAAGATAAACATTTATCCTGTGCTGTCTGTGGAATGTCTCTTGGCTCTTTAACTCAAGTTACATCCAAGAATTTAACTGATTAGGCTGACCCTATATATTATCTGACCAAATAAACCAACCCCACCTAGTAATACGTCCTAGAGCAGTTCTCACAAATCCTTTGGCTTTTGCTATGATATCACCAATGTAATAAATTAAATTGCTTGAATGATGAATCATAACTAAATCTTATCTCACTGGGTGACAGCAGTACAGTAGAGAATTTAAATATTCTCAAGGGAGACATTGAATCTTCTTCTGTAGTCTTGCCTGTCTTCCTTCCATATTTACAATAGCAGAGAAAGAATTATCCAAATCTCTTAAAGCTCACAAGTCACTGTTAGCTAATTGGATTTTTTTTGCGCAGTGAAAGCTGCATGTCTTAGCAGAGCCATCAATGAAACCACTTTATTTGTACAGATGTACTCTGATGCTGGGAAAGACTGAGGGCAGTAGGAAAAGGGGTCGACAGAGGATAAGATGGTTGGATGGCATTACTGACTCAATAGACATGAGGTTTGAGCAAACTGCAGGAGATAGTGAAGGACAGGGTAGCTTGGCATGCTGCAGTCCATGGGGTCACAAAGAGTTGGGCACAACTTAGCAACTGGACAACAAAGCCATATTTTTAGATATTCTTTAAAGCATTATGTTAAATAGTAATGTGAAAACTGAATATTTGTCATTGCTGCTACTGCTGTTGCTAAGTCGCTTCAGTCATGTCCGACTCTGTGCGACCCATAGATGGCAGCCCACCAGGCTCCCCAGTCCCTGAGATTCTCCAGGCAAGAACACTGGAGTGGGTTGCCATTTCCTTCTCCAACACATGAAAGGAAAAGTGAGCGTGAAGTCGCTCAGTTGTGTCCGACCCTCAGCGACCCCATGGACTGCAGCCTACCAGGCTCCTCCATCCATGGGATTTTCCAGGCAAGAGTACTGGAGTGGGTTGCCATCGCCTTCTCCCATTTGTCATTGAGCAAAGGCTAAATATATTGTAGTATATCATGCTATGGGCTTCTCTGGTGGCTCAGATGGTAAAGAATCCTCCCACAGTGTGGAAGGCCTGGATTCAATCCCTGGGTTAGGAAGATCCCCTGAAAGAGGGCATGGCAACCCACTCCAGTATTCTTGCCTGGAGAATTCCACGGACAGAGGAGCCTGGCGGGCTACAGTCCATGGGGTCTCAAAGAGTCAGACACAACTAAACGACCAAGAACACATATCATGTTAAAAATACAAAGTGACTGTAAAATGAATAGGTTAAAATATATTAATGAATATATATATGGAAACTCTCTAATTACTAAAAGAAAACACAACATGCTTAATCCCACTCATAAAAGATGATATAAAAATATGTGTAAATGTGCATATATGAATATAAAAGCACTAAAGGATTAAGTTTATTTTTAATTGAAGGATAATTATTTTATAATGATGTGTTGGTTTCTGCTGTACAATAGTGTGAATCAGCCATAAGTGTACATATATCCCCTTCCTCTTGAGCCTCCCACTCCCCTACTATCCCGCCCCTCTAGGTCATCACAGAGCACCAGGCAGAACTCCCTGTGTTATGCAGCAGGTCCCCACTACTTGGCTATTTTACATGCGGTAGTGTTTACATGTTAATGCTATTCTCTCTGTTCATCCCACTCTCCCCTTCCCGCTCTGTGTTCACAGTCTGTTCTCTATGTCTGCAGAGTCAATAGTAGCACTAAGCATTTGAAATTAAGCACACTTCACTCTTTACAGAGGGCAGCCAGAAGACAAAACCGGGGTCCTGGGCATGTGAAGAATAGATAAGAGCAATTTCTACCTTTGTACTGTGTTCTTTTACAGTTGGATTTCATTAAAATTTATTAAATTCAATTTTAATGAATGTGTTTAATGAAATACAACAAACCATTTCCTACTATTATTTGAATAAAATTTTACTTGACTATATATGTTTGTGGTATTTCAAAATGTTAACAGAAGCACCATTTTTTTCTACCATCTGTTGAAAATTATATTAATTGGTGTAAGGCATTGCCCTGTAGGATGTTTTATATTCATATGCTCTTTGTAAATGATGAGGTGAAGAAACTAGTTACTCATTTCTGAATCACACATTTTACCTATGTCTAGATAATCTCCATATGTATTCAAAATTCAAGAAAACTGAATATTAATCATTCAGACTTCTGTCTCAGGTGTTATGATGGTGTTATGAATGAATTTAAGTATCACAGCTGAAGGAATGGCTTAAAGTATAAACTGTATTTCTCTACAAAATTACAAAATAATGCTCTTACTGCTGGGAAAGCTACATCTTAAATGCTCTATTTTTTAGGAGACAACCTTTGCTGTTAACCACAAATGGATGGTACTTGTCATAGATCTGTTTGTATTTAGATTTTATTCAGTTAATCTGCAGACATCTGAGTGTCTACTATGCCAGGCACTCTTCAATTTGAGCTCCAAGCTTACAACTCTAAGGAGGAAAATACATCCTGGGTGCAGTGTCTATACTTCTGTAGGGGTGGGAGAGATAATGAAAAATAATAACACTGGAAATTTGTATTTTCTGTGATGCCTGAGGGCTTCCCTGGCAGTTCAGTGGTAAAGAATCCACCTGGCAGTGCAGGAGAGGTGGGTTCAATCCCTGTGTTGCGAAGATCCCTTGGAGGAGTAAATGGCAACCCACTCCAGGATTCTTGCCTGGGAAATACCATGGACAGAGGAACCTGGCGAACTACAGTTGTGGGGTCATATAGAGTTGGACACGACTGAGCTAGCACACAATGCAAAACAAAAACATGAATATACATGGAAACAGCAATTAAACAAGCCATTCTGAATTGTATGAAGAATAGCAAGTAAAATTTTAAATTAATTGCATGTCATAGATTTGTCAGGCATGATAATTACAGCATTGCCATTAGCCTTTCCAGTTTCTTCTGTCCTGAATAAGTAGCTGCAGGCTTCCCCATAATGAAGTGGATTTTTATGGAAATAAATGGATTCCAATGGGGAGGTTATTAATCAAAGTTCTCCAGAAAAACATAACCAATAGGATAATAGTGTGTGTGTGTGCGCGCACGCGGATATAATCACTCAATTGTGTCTGACTCTTTGAGACCCCTTGGACTGTAGCCCAACAAACTCCTCTGTCCAAGGGATTTTTCAGGCAAGAATACTGGAGTGGATTGCCATTTCCTATTCCAGGGAGTCTTCCCGATCCTGGGATCAAACCCACATCTCCTGCGACTCTTGCATTAGCAGGCAGATACTTTACCACTGAGCCACTGGTACATATCATAATAGGATACATTATATCAAGATATTTTGTCTGGAGAATTTTACACGAGGATCGTATTATTTTGACACCTACCAAGCTGTGCTCTGGCATTTTTCTGTCAGTTCAAAAAAAGGAAGATTCTAAGAAAAAAATTCTAAGGCACACATTACTTTTCTTCAAGTAAGGATAGAAGTTATTATTGATGATGTTATTTACAGATCACTAAGATTTCTCTTGATGTGAACTCTTGGGAGCATTCTCTTTTGAATTTCAGTGACAAAAATAGGTTTGCTTCTCCTGGCCAGTCTTCTCTTATGGTAGTTCAGATCTTGCAATGAATTAGGCAGCTGGATTGTTTAATGCCTTCACTGGCTTCTAATAAACTAAGTGTAAATTTCTACAGGCCATTTGGATGCTAAACATACAAATGGTTTTTTCCTATTTTTTTAACCTTAATATTTTCTTTCCCAAGCTTACTCATCTGCTTATTTTAAACTTGTTCTATTATATAGAGAGTCCCTTGGACTGCAAGAAGTCAAACCAGTCAATTCTAAAGCAACCAATTCTGAATATTCATTGGAAGGACTCATGCTAAAGCTGCAGCTCCAATATTTTGACCACTTGATGTGAAGAGCTGACTCACTGGGAAAGACCCTGATGTTGGGGAAGATTGAGGACAGGAAGAGAAGTGGGCAACAGAGGATGAGATGGTACAATATCATCACTGACTCAATGGACATAAATTTGAGCACTCTCTAAGGGGTAGTGAAGGACAAGGGAGCCTGGTGTCCTGCAGTCCATGGGGTTGCAAAGAGTCAGACATGACTTAGTGACTGAACAACAACAAATTATATACAGAAATATACACTTCCAAAGACCCCTTTGAAACAGGGCTGTTTGAAAAGGCCAGTTGTAATAATTAGCCTGAAAGAATAACTACTGTGATCATATTTTAGTTAGTTATTGAATAAAGGAAGAAAGGAAATTCACACGTCACTAATCAGTGTGCACGACCAGTACACTCAACATTGAGAGCGTGGTCACCACCGTTGTATGCAGCAGCTGTGATGGTGATTTGGTCCTAGGATGGAAAATACTTCATGTCCTGGAGGGCTGTCCACCACACAGTGAAAAATATAAGTTTTCCATAATTTTAATTTACTTGTGAAAGTTGGGATTTTATCATTTGTAACAAATGCTTCTTGAAAAAGTAGCAGGCTCACTTGGTTCATTTTTGAGAAAATCTGCCAAGTACTCAAGACTAAAAAAACATTGTCTGCTAGTCATTCCTTCAAATGGAAATAGTGTCCAGGAAACAAGTGGTTGCCTAAAACTCAAAGAACCACATAAATGCTCTTCCAAAGGCAATGGTGGAATTGCCTTATGAAGCAGGTGTGCTTTGGGATATTGACCATTTCATGTGCTATGAAGAAACCGGGGTCAAGGTTTGTTTACACAGCACACACTGCCTCACTAAGTGTGTTCTTATGTAAAAATTGACCTTTTCCCTTCCCCTGCAAGTGGTGCTGTGGAGAAAAAATGACAGAAGTATAGTTCATCACCACTCACTTGTTGAAGCTAATGTTCCAATGATTCACTCACCATGGCTTTTGCAATATCAGTGTAAGTGTCAACACAGTGAAAAGGGTAAATATTCTCATAATTGTCCTGAAGATAATTTCAACCTCATGGACATCCTGAAAGTCTCTCGAGGACCCCAAGGGATCAGCAGACCACCCCTTGGGAATGCCTTGTGTACAAAATGATGCCCCAGTATGAAATTTCCTTCTCAATTACCTGTAAATATCTTTTACTTGATAAGGTTTTTATCTAAAATTTTAATTGTAAATTTTAATGAACTTAAATGTATAAACTTTTTCTCTTACTTATTTTTGTGTTCTGTTCAACAGACTATTGTCTACCCAAATTCATGGAGATATCAATTCATGTCTTCTTATAAGAGCATTGTAATTTGAGCTTGCACATTTATGATTAAGATCTACCTCAAATTAGTGTGGGCTTTGAGATATCTAATATGGATATGCATTAGTTTCAGCATCATTTATTGAATAGGATGTATTTCTTCCCCTGAATTGCATAGCACCAGGTTTTGTAAATCAGGTAACCATGTATGTATGCACAGGTGTATCTCTGGATTGTCAACTGGTCCCTTTGTCTTTCCAAATGCCATTAGTTCATGGTCTTAATTATTGTCACTCTATGTTGTTTAGTTGCTAAGTTGTGTCTGACTCTTTTGTGACCCCGTGGACTGTAGCCCTACCTGGTCCCTCTGTCCATGGGACTCTCCAGGCAAGAATACTGGAGTGGGTTGCCTTTTACTTCTCCAGAGGATCTTCCTGACCCAAGGACTGAACCCTCATCTCCTGCACTGACAGGAGGATTCTTTACCCCTGAGCCACCTGGTAAGCCCTGTCACTCCACAGCATTCCTTAATATCAATTAGAGGAAATCATTCATCTTTATTCTTCAAGATAGTTTTGCTATTTATGGCCCATTAAATTACCAAGTTGCAGAAGATAATTTTTCATACAACCCATGCCTATGAATTCCCAAGTTCACATGAATCTTTTTGAGGCAACAGTTATGGGATAGTAAGAAAGATTATGAGTTAAGAGGGCAAAATTTCTGGAAGAATGTTAAAATAGATAATGTCTTCATTTGATGCATTTAATTTTCTAAGTCATAATTTTAAGATATACATGCATTAAACTTGAAATAAGGAAAAAGCAGTGAAAAAGGAACCATATTTCCCTTTCTAAAAACATCCCTCATGGAGACATAAACCTTGATTCCTAAACAGCTGTGGATAAAGCTCCATTATGCCTTTTTCATTCCTGGCACTAAGTTCCTAGAAGTGATTAGCTCTATGATATGGCATACAGAAATAAATTGTAAATGACTCTGCAGTTGAGATCATGTATCCAAACATGCATTGTACTTTTTGGCAAGGAAACCATAAATGTTAATCATCACATGTAGTGTGCCAAGCAAATAGATCAAAATAGCAAGAATATAATCACATATTCGTGAGTTAGATAACACCATCACTGACCTCTCTAGATTGGTAGAGGTGAGTGTACCCAGTCCGTGTTCATCCCTGCCAATGTTTACTTATTCGTTGATTGATTCTCTGGCAGTCAGTAGGTAATTGGCATATAATCAGGAAAAAAGAGCTAAATATTCCAAAACCCAGCCTGCTTAGTGAAATTAAAACACCTGATAAATAAAAACATTCTGAGAGAAGTAAGAGGAAAAACCAACTGGCTGTGTTCCATATGTTCCATGAAAGGAATACTTGCAATGGACACCAGGTGCCAGGTTACCTACCTGTTCATCACACTCTTTGGTTCTTACTGCCTGGCTGTCTTGGCATCCACGACAGCCTCAACTTTCCATGAAGCGAGAATGCCCTCATCTGTCCGGTCAAGCCCATCCAGATATGGAGTCAATAAGAGGATACTTAGGTAATCCTAGTTATTGGTGAGTGTGGCTGTTGGATGTCTGGACACCTACATTGTGACTGAAATAGCTGTGAAAGCAAAGGAGAATTCACAATATGTGCAATGAGAAAGGGAGGAAAAGATGGCCACCTCTTGCAAGTTCTAGTGGCTCAGATGGTAAAAAATAAATAAATAAATAAAAATTGCCTGCAGTGCAGGAGACCCAGGTTCAATCCCTGGATCGGGAAAATTCCCTGGAGAAGGGAATGGCTACCCATTCCAGTATTCTTCCCTGGAGAATTCCATGGAGCCAAGAGTCTGATGGCTGGGTTCGCAAAGAGTCAGAACTGAGAACGTGACGGAGTGACTAACATTTTCACTTTGCAAGCCCAACCCTTCGACAGGGCTCACTTCTGTCAGAAGCTGTGTGAATAGTGAAAGCAAAGTATGTCATTTAATCATTGCACAAGTCCTCTCACGAAAAAAACAAAGCAAATCTCCTTTGTTGGAGCCAGAAGGACATTTTGAAACCAATATGTGTGGGAAATCCTAAATGCAATCTGGCAGATATCTAAATGCCAGCTTTATAGTAACTGCAGTTTTATCTAACATAGTGTCACACTAGTAAACTGCAGACTCTGGGGAAAGATTACGATAGCCCACTCTACCTATGTTAAAAGACTCTGAGATTTGGACTCGATGGAAAAACAGTCTGGATGAGACTCTAAAATAAAACTAGGTCCTCTCTTTCTCTATTAGATCTGTCTTTCTAAATCAGTTTGAATTGTCAAACAGATAAATTGATGCAGAAAGATCAGTATGAAAAGGAACACTTAAACCTGTTTTTTATATTCTGCTTTGGTGTACAGCAAACTCTAAATAAATAAATAAATAAATAAAACACACACCTTCTTGGAGTAATATGCAATATAATATACGCTATTTGGTTGAATAGGGGGCTTCCCCGATGGCTCAGCAGGTAAAGAACCCACCTGCAATGCAGGAGGCATAGGAGACGGAGGTTCAATCCCTGGATAGGGAGGATTCCTGAAAAAGGCAATGGCAACCCCCTCCAGTACTCCTGCCTGGAAAATCCCATGGACAGAGGAGCCTGGTGGGCTACAGTCCATGGGGACACACAGAGTCGGGCAGGACTGAGTGAGCATGCTACCCCGCCCTCTATCTCTCTCAAACTATTACTCACATCCCACACTTGAATATCATACAGGCCTCTGTTAAAGAATAAAATATATGTCTCAAATATTCTAGAGGGCTTACAGGGGTCATGCTTCATTCCTTAGTTTGAGAAACACTGACCCCAAAATCTAAAATATTATTTGAAAAAATAAATTCCCACAGGAAATTGCTATTAAAAATAACTTTAAAATATAAAATATCTCATTTTTTATTAAAACCAACTTATAAAATATTCTCAAAGACTTTATGATCCATCTCTGAATCTCCATGAAAGTAAGCTTAAGAAAATGGGTTTGTCTGATTTTCTATTTGACTGTTTTCAGCAAACAGCATTAGATAACCAATCTCTTTTTAGGGACCTAGGATAGCAAGGACTATAGACACTAATCCAGACAAGTCAGACCTACTTCCATCTACTGCACAGGTGAGTATTTCAAGCTATAACTGCTTCATTATTAATTAAAGGATATATTTTTGGTATCAAATGAAAGGCTCAATTTTAATTCACCTAATAGTCTCCTTTAATGATATCTAATTAGGACATCTGTTCAGGGTTCACAATGTTACATCCTTCATTTGGCTTTTCCCATTAACTTAGCATTATGGTGATTTAACTTTTCTATTAAAAGTTCATTATTAATGGAAATATATAGATAAATGAGTATGTAGTATATATTTATATATATATGTAACTTACGATACTAGAATTTGCTTCCTAAGTAGGTTGAATGAACTCATTCTTTTTTAAGCTAATAACTGGATTAATCTTATTAAGGATTTAGAATCCCCTTTTCCCCCTTCTCAGAAAATTTCTAAATTCAAGGCCCTCCGTAGAAGTTCTAGCATTAACTCCATGTATCTGTCGACAATGACTGGAAGACTAAAATGATGATGTAGTGAAGATATAAGTATCTGATGCCTTTTCTTTTAAGATTCTGTTCTGCAGCAGTGCACTTTGAAATATCTTCTTAAATGAAAACAAAAATAGAAATAATTTTTATCTCCAACTTATAAACTTTATAGGGTGTAAAATCTCATTATTAACTACACAAGTTGGATCTTTGAAAACATCGATGGAAAAATATTCTTGTAGGTAATATATTTTCACTTCTTATAGTGATTTTCTTTAGTCTTACAGATCATTACCAAATGAAAAGATTCAAATTAAAATTCTGACTTTTCTTCACATGAAACTGCTACAAAGTATTTTCCCTTCTAAAGATATATCTGACTTAAATGTATATCTGATTTTACTATGGAACACTGGTTATAAATTCAGCCTTAATCCATTCTACATTTCTATTTAATTCTCCCCATTAGTTTTATAGACATTTTGAATTATTACATTATATTAATTATACTTTAGTATTTAAGTTCATTGGGCAACTGTTTAACTCATCCTGGTCACTTATCGTGTTCTTGGGTTTAACATCATTATTCATAGGTCACATAATCTTATATTATCAGTTTCTATATGTCTATAGAAACAAAGTGAAGTGAAGTCACTCAGTCGTGTCTGACTCTTTGCGACCCCATGGACTGTAGCCTACTACGCTCCTCCGTCCATGGGATTTTCCAGGCAACAGTACTGGAGTGAGTTGCCATTTCCTTCTCCAGGGGATCTTCGTGACCCAGGGATCAAACCCAGGTCTCCCACACTGTAGGCAGACGCTTTACCATCTGAGCCACCAGGGAACAGAATCTCAAAGCGAATGATGCTAGAAATGGAATTTTTGAGACATCTGTGGCATATCATTTTTGTATATAAAACATGACAATTAAACCTGGGAAATAAATTATCATATTTCAAAGAATCAAAACACAGAGACCACTCATAGATTACTCAGGAAAATATGTTGATCACATCTAAATTACTGATAATATAAACTACTCAAAACAATCAGGAAGGAATTATTATACTTTCTAAAATAATGGCTTTAAGCTGATTCAAGTAATAACGGTGTTCCTGTTGGTATGCATTTAAAGAAAGTGTTCTAAAATGAGAAAATGCAAAAGTATACATTCATTTTTGTTAATAATGTTAGCAATAATGCTGATTTTTAATGGAAGTACAACCACTCTGACTTTACATTTTGACTCAAAGCTTTAATTTTTTAAATCCTAAGTATAAATGGTGGATACTATATGAAAATACTTCAGACTTGTGGCTGGTAATGATGGCTACAGTTTCTTTGACACTCCTCTTATTGAAAAGCGGAATCTATTTCCACTCTCCCTGAAACTGGGTTAGTCTGTGACTTCTTTGATGTAAGAAGTACAGTGGAAGAGGTGATACAGCATTTATGGAAATATTAATAGCTTTTAGGAGGAGCACCAGCTCCCCGCTGCCCTCTCGTGTCCAGTGGTGACAAGTCAGAAGAATGACTGCTCTATCAGAAAACCCTCATGAAGTGGCCCTGGGACCACATGGTAGGGACACAGGAGCCCATTAAGCCCCTCCTTTCACATGCCCTCCAACAAGATACCAGTCATCTTAGACAACCTGGCTCAGCTGCACAGCTATCAGTTAAAACCCTTCAACATCAGATGATCAAGAGACTTGCCCAGACCTGCCTGAAAGTCAAACCCACAATATCACGAGATTGAATACATTGGTCATTATTTTTAACTTCTAAACTCAGGATAGTCTGATAAGTGGTCAGAAATAACTGGAATAAAAGCTTTCTTTAAAGGTAGGATTTTCTTTTTAATGAACTGATGCACGTTGTTAGTTTCCATTCAAATCGTTAATTATGACAAATCTGCTATGACAAAAAATTAGCAAGAATTTTCATGCAGGTGATCTTTGAGCCACATAAATAGCTCAGTGGGTAAAGGATCAGCCTGCAATGCAGGAGACACGGGAGATGCAGGTTTGATCCCTGGATCAGGAAGATCCCTTGCAGAAGAAAATGGCAACCACTCCAGTACTCTTGCCTGGGAAATCCCATGGACAGAGGCGCCTGGAGGGCTACAGAGTTGGACACAGCTCAGTGAACACACACACACACTTTCAGAAGAACTGCTAGTGCTAGATTGTTCTCAAGGGGATAGCGTTATTGAGAATCACACCTAACAAACCTAAAATCCAATATATGGTAAACTTTAATTATTCATTATTATGTAAGAACATCTATGTCAGTGATCTGTGCTATTTCTTATCAACTTTTCTTGGCAAAAGGATTTTTTTTTCCTATTGAAGATTACAGCTATCAAAACATTTCTGAGAAGTATAAAAATTCACTCCACTAGAAATTTATCATAAAAATATGGTGAGGGCACTAATTATAAAGGATTACATATTCTACAGCAGGTAGAATACCATGCAGAATAATAAATATTTTTCAACCATAGAATATAATCTATTGTACCTAAGATAGCATAAGATTCCAAGATAAATGAAACATTTCAAAAAAATCAATGAACTTGACAAATTTTGAAGACTTTCCAAGAAACAATATTTTTCACATTGACAGACTGTTTTCTTACAAAGTGGAGAAATTAGCAAATTTCTAGCCATATGCATGTCTCCTGTATGAGTCCTGAGAAATATATGTAAATAATTATTTTTAAGGGAGCAATTATTTTAATTGTCCTTATGCTCTGAATGCTGATGCAATACAGAAATCTCCAACTTGAAGTATTCATATTAGTTTTCTTTATGAAACTGAGAACTACATTTTTACAAAAGAAGCTGAAACAAGAAAAGCTGATCAGTGATATTAGGCAGTGATATCATGTTAGAAAGACAAAAATTAGTTTTCTCAGGCATTTAGCACTGACAGTCCAGGTGCCAAAGTTGGTAAGTACTCTGCTTCTGCTTTTCCCTCAATGTATTTATAAATCCCTAGAGCCTAAGAGACTGAGCAGTCTAGCAAAAAAGCAGCAGGGAAGAGTTAGAGAAGATATCCAGAATTTTCAGTCTGCTCATGATGTACAGAACGGAAAAAAAAAAAAAAGTTCAGTATATTTGAAAAGGAGTAAATGATGTAGCATTGAGAAGAAAGAAAATATTGAAAAAGACAGAGTGATAATGTGGAACAGAGTGTAAATTTGGAGTCCAGTAAAGGAAAATGGAACATAAATATTATCTGAAGAGATCCTGATCAATAACTTTCTAAAATTCGTGCACGTCATGCTTCAGATTCAAGAAGTGCCAGAAACTTAAAGCAGAGCCAGAAAATCTATAGGAATGAAAGGTTGGTGGCTGCTTGAAATTGGGGACAAGATTCTCTCTTTTTTTTTTTTCCGCCCTGCCTCAGAGCGTGGAGAAGGCAATGGCACCCCACTCCAGTACTCTTGCCTGGAAAATCCCATGGATGGAGGAGCCTGGTAGGCTGCACTCCATGGGGTCGCCAAGAGTCGGACACAACTGAGCGACTTCACTTTCACTTTTCACCTTCATGCATTGGAGAAGGAAATGGCAACCCACTCCAGTGTTCTTGCCTGGAGAATCCCAGGGACGGGGAAGTCTGATGGGCTGCTGTCTATGGGGTTGCACAGAGTCGGACACGACGCAGCAGCAGCAGCAGCAGCAGCAGGGCATGCGGGATCTTAGCTGCCCCTGCAGGGGAAACAAGGGTCTTAACCATGGGACCCTCAACCAGAGAACCCCCAACCACGGGACCTTTAACCGTGGGCTCCTTAAGATGGGACACTTAACCATGGGGTCCTCAACACAGGACCCCTTAATCGTGGGGGCCTTGACCATGGGACCACCAAGGCAGCTCCAGAGATTTCTCTGAAGTGATGGCAAAGTTCTAAAACCAAACAGTGGTAATGGTTGCCCAACTCCATAAGTTTACTAAATATCGTTGAATTGTATAGAAAAATCAGTGAATCATGTCATATACATTATACATCAGAAAACCTGGTAAAATAACCAAAAGGATTTGATATGAAGAAAACTACACCTAGAAATAAGAGGGAGTGTGCAAAAGAACAGTGAAAAAGTAGTTATCAAAAGCACTCAGATAAAAGACATAATACCTTTGACTTCTTAAAAGTAGCATTTGGTCTACTGGTGCATAGAGCGTATTTTCAGTATTCTGTAACAAAATATTTTAAAATAAATAGAGAAATCTGGAATATCATTCATCTGGTTGTTAACAGTGATTATCTTTTTAAGGGTAAGATTAAGATTAAAGCCAGACATCCTGGAATGTGAAGTCAAATGGGCCTTAGGAAGCATCAATATGAACAGGGCTAGTGGAGGTGACAGAATTTCAGTTGAGCTATTTCAAATCCTAAAAGATGATGTTATGAAAGTGCTGCACTCAATATGCCAGTGGCCACAGGAATAGAAAAGGTCAGTTTTCATTCTAATCCCAAAGAAAGGCAATGCCAAGGAATGCTTAAACTACTGCACAACTGCACTCTTCTCACACACTAGCAAAGTAATGCTCAAAATTCTCCAAGCCACGTTTCAACTGTATGTGAACCATGAACTTCCAGACGTTCAAGCTGGATTTAGAAAAGGCAGAGGAACCAGAGATAAAATTGTCAACATCTTCTGGATCATAGAAAAAGCAAGAGATTTCCAGAAAAACACCTACACCAAAGCCTTCGACTGTGTGAATCACAACAAACTATGGAGAATTCTTCAAGAGTTGGGAATACCAGACCATCTGACCTGTGTCCTGAGAAATCTGTATGCAGGTCAAGAAGCAACAGTTAGATCTGGACATGGAACAACAGATTGGTTCCAAATCGGGAAAGGAGTATGTCAAGACTGTATATTGTCACCCTGCTTATCTAACTTATATGCAGAGTACATCATGTGAAATGCCAGTCTGGATAAAGCACAAGCTGGAATCAAGAATGCCAGGAGAAATATCAATAACCTCAAATATGCTGATGACATCACTCTTATGGCAGAAAGTGAAGAAGAACTAAAGAGCCACTTTAAAGAGCCTTTAAAGTGAAAGAGGAGAGCGAAAAAGTTGGCTTACAACTCAACATTCAGAAAACTAAGATCATGGTCCATTTCCATCACTTCATGGCAAATAGAACAATGGAAATAGTGAGAGACTTTATTTTGGGGGGGGCTCCAAAATCACTGCAGATGGTGACTGAAGCCATGAAATTAAAAGAAGCTTGCTCCTTGGAAGAGAAGCTATGACCAACCTGGAAAGCATGTTAAAAAGCAGAGGCATTACTTTTCCAACAAAGGTCCATCTAGTCAAAGCTATGGTTTTTCCAGTAGTCATGTATGGGTATGAGAGTTGGACTATAAAGTAAGCTAAGCACAGAAGAATTGATGCTTTTGAACTGTGGTGTTGGAGAAGACTCTTGAGAGTCCCTTGGACTGCAAGGAGCTCCAACCAGTCCATCCAGAAGGAAACCAGTCCTGAGTATTCATTGGAAGGAATGATGCTGAAGCTGAATCTCTAGTACTTTGGCCACCTGATGCGAAGAAATGACTCATTGGAAAAGACCCTAGTGCTGGACAAGATTGAAGGCAGGAGGAGGAGGGGACAACAGAGGATGAGATGGTTGGATGGCATCACTGACTCAATGGACATGAGTTTGAATAAGCCCTGGGAGTTGGTGATGGACAGGGAAGCCTGGTGTGCTGCAGTCCATGGGGTCGCAAAGAGTCAGACACGACTGTGTGACTGAACTGAACTGAAGTGAAGATTAAGAGTGATGATAACATTTATCTCACAATTAGTAGCTGAATATTTCACAATAATAGGTATTGAAAAAAATGTCTTAAAATATGTTAGAAAAATATAATGAAGTGGAATTTATTCAATAAATACATAGTAAAATAGAATCTGTGCCACAAAACTACTTTTTAAGTATCAAAATAATTTGAAATGCCAAGGATATTTTGTATATAGCAAATTCTTAGAGATGGCATGAATTGCATATTAGGAATGATGTATTCAATCCAATTTATATGTACTTGTTAGATAACCCTGAGTCCTTTTTTCCAATCTGTAAAATAGCATCATATTTGAAGCCACTGGCAGGATTACAGTCAAAGTCTCTGTATAATGAAGTGCTTGAGAATTGAGAAGTCTGTCTGAGAGCATTCTATTATTCTTAAAGGATCTATCCTATCATGAGTGTCCCCATCCTATAATACAAGAGACCTCACTGAGGTCTACAGTGAATGAGCCTGTATATAAGAACCTGGATAGATTCTGTAGCAAAATTAGAAATGAATTGCCCAAACCTAATTCATGCTGGCTCAGTGGTACAGCACCCGGCTGCCAATGCAGGAGACATGGGTTGGACCCTTGAGTCAGAAAGATCCCCTGGAGAAGGGAATGGCAGCCCACTCCAGTATTCTTGCCTGGAAAATCCCATGCACAGAAGAGGCTGGCAGGCTACAGTCAATGAGCTTACCAAAGGAGTGAACACAACTTAACAACTGAACAACAGCAACAAAAGAATCCAAGAAGCAAAATGTTTGATCAAGACCTTGGCCAGAAATGAAGCTTAAATAATTTCAAGGGGAACCCAGGACTCAAAGGATAGTTTCATATTGGTACTGGTAGGAAAGGGAATCCCATTTGCTGCATAATTCCAGAAAACAACCCTGTGAAGACCAGGTGAGATGGGGTTTCATGGCAATAGTAAGGCCTGGAAAAGCAGTCAAGAGTTTATAATTACACCAGTGTGCTGTGTATTCAGTTGCTCAGTCGTTTCTAACTTTTTGTGACCCAAGGACTGTAGCCCACCAGGCTTCCAGGCAAGAAAGCTGGAGTGGGTTCCCATTTCCTCCTCCAGGGGATCTTTCCAACCCAGGGATCGGATCCATGTCTCCTACACTGGCACGTGGATTCTTCACCTTGAGCCACCTGGGAAGCCCCATAATTATATGATCTCTGGAAAATCAATGAAGCCTATCCAAGGCCTATTACAAAAATCAGTTTTTCTGACTCTTTTTGTTCATCAATTCACAAATAAATTTCAAAGATATACTAACTCTCTCATCTGACACCCAACTTCAGGTAACTCGGGTATTTGTTTGTTTTCTCTATAACATTGCAACGAGTCACAAATAACACCCCTTGTCCTGCATGACTGGCATTTGTTAAAACGGAAGACAAACCATCTAACTTTGCAAAATAAAAAGAAATGTTAGGAACGGGTACAAAAGTCCTAGTGGTTTGCTTCCACCATGATGATACTGCCTCAGTTTCTCATGGGAGTATAAGGTAAAGTTTCTCTGAATCACGCTCCTCAAATAGCAAAATCTGAATTCTTTTCATTAATGTTAGTGGACAGAAAAGTCACCCTTGTCTTAACCTACAGTGTTAATGTAAGAAAATCAAACATAAAATTTTTCAAATTAAGCAGAGTTTTTTAAACTATAAGGCAATTAAATGCCTTATTTTAAATACATTTGTCAATGAAATTACCTATAATTTTAAAAAGTAATGGACATGAGTTTGAGCAAACTCCAGGAGATAATGACGGACAGGGAAGCCTCGTGTGCTGCAGTCCATGGGGTCACAAAGATTTGGACACAACTTAGCAACTGAACAACGACAATAGCAAAGTATCTCAAGCTAACTCAGACAAAAATAAAGCCTCACATTAAATTTTAATAAAATGAGTATCAATCTTGAGCTATTAGGAAATTTTGACTAAGCTATACATTGCTTAAAAACATAAGTTAACATGGAATTGTGTTGATTGAATATTGTTGGTTGCCCATAATTTATCCCACAAATACTGAGTCAAGCCAGAGACTTAGGCAGTAAAGATTTGTTCCAGTTTGTGCTCACAAATGTTGGAGACTATAAAATTCAAGGCACAGTTTTAAATGTTTGGCCACTGGCCATGTCAACAATACGTTATATAAACTGCTTTTAACGTCCAGTGAGAAAGTAAACTATTGGGCAGATAGCAAGACAGGATTCAAATCACCACACTACAGTAAACCTGTAACTCGATGTATTTCTATGAAGATGTACAAGAACTTCTAGAACTAACACCCCAAACAGATGCCCTCTTCATTATAGGGGACTGGACTGCAAAAGTAGGAAGTCAAGAGATAACAGGCAAATTTGGCCTTGGAGTACAGAATGAAGCAGATCAAAGGCTAACAGAGTTTTGCCAAGAGAACACACTGGCCATAGCAAACACCCTCTTCCAACAACACAAGACAACATTCTACACATGGACATCACCAGATGGTCAACACCAAACTCAGATTAATCATAGTCTTTGCAGCCAAAGATGGAGAAGCTCTATACAGTCAGCAAAAACAAGACTGGGAGCTGACTGTGGCTCAGATCGTGAAGTCCCTATTCCCAAATTCAGACTGAAATTGAAGAAAGTAGGGAAAACCACTAGACCATCCAGGTATGACCTAAATCAAATCCCTTACGATTATACAGTGGAAATGAGAAATAGATTTAAGGGATTAGATCTGATGGACAGAGTGCCTGAAGAACGATGAACATCGTACAGAAGGCAGTGATCATGACCATCCCCAAGAAAAAGAAATGCAAAAAGGCAAAATGATTGTCTGACAAGGCCTTACAAATAGCTGAGAAAAAAGAGAAGCGAAAGGCAAAGGAGAAAAGGAAAGATATACCCATTTGAATGCAGAGTTCCAGAGAATAGCAAGGAGAGATAAGAAAGCTTTCCTCAGTGATCAATGGGAAGAAATAGAGGAAAACAATAAATGGGAAAGACCAAAGAACTCTTCAAGAAATTTAGAAAATTAGAAATTTAGAAAATTATTTGGAAATTTAGAAATTTAGAAAATTAGAGATACCAAGGGAATATCTCATGCAAAGATGAGCACAATAAAGGACAGAAATGGTGTGGACCTAACAGAAGCAGAAGATATTGAGACATGGCAAGAATACACACACAAGAAGAACTATACAAAAAAGGTCTTCATGACTCAGATAACCATGATGGTGTGATAGAGCCAGACATCCTGGAATGCAGTCAAGTGGGCTTTAGGAGGCATCAATATGAACAAAGCTAGTAGAGGTGATGGAATTACAGTTGAGCTCTTTCAAATCCTAAAAGATGTTGTGAAAGTGCTGCAATCAATATGCCAGCAAATTTGCAAAACTCAGCAGTGGCCACAAGACTGGAAAAGGTCAGTTTTCCTTCCAATCTCAAAGAAAGGCAATGCCAAAAAATGTTCAAACTACTGCACAAATGCACTCATCTCACATACTAGCAAAGTAATGCTCAAAATTCTCCAAGCCAGGCTTTAACAGTACGTAAATCATGAACTTCCAGATGTTCAAGCTGGATTTAGAAAAGGCAGAAGAACCAGAGATCAAATTGCCAATATCCGCTGGATCATTGAAAAAGCAAGAGAGTTCCAGAGAAACATCTGCTTTTGCTTTATTGACAACGCCAAAGCCTTTGACTGTGTGGATCACAATAAACTGTGGAAAATTCTTCAAGAGATGGGAATACCAGACCACCTGACCTGCCTCCTGAGAAATATGTATGCAGGTCAAGAAGCAACAGTTAGAACTTTACATGGAACCACAGACTGTTTCCAAATCTGGAAAGGAGTACTTCCAGTCTGTATATTGTCACCCTGCTTATTTAACTTATATGCAGAGTACATCATGTGAAATGCCAGGCTGGATAAAGCACAAGCTGGAATCAAAACTGCAAGGAGAAATATTAATAACCTCAGATATGCAGATGACACCACCCTTATGGCGGGAAGTGAAGAAGAACTAAAGAGCCTCTTGATGAAATTGAAAGAAGAGAGTGAAAAAGTTGGCTTCAAACTCAGCATTCAGAAAACAAAGATCATGGCATCTGGTTCCATCACTTCATGGCAAATAGATGGGGGAACAATGGAAACAGTGACAGACTTTGTTTTTGGGGGGCTCCAAAGTCACTGCAGATAGAGATTGCATCCGTAAAATTAAAAGACACTTGCTCCTTGGAAGAAAAGCTATGGCCAACCGAAACAGCCATATTAAAAAGCAGAGACATTACTTTACCAACAAAGGTCCATCTAGTCAAAGCTATGGTTTTTCCAGTAGTCATGTATGGATGTGAGAGTTGGACTATAAAGAAAGCTGAGCACCGAAGAATTGATGGTTTTGAACTGTGGTGTTGAAGAAGACTCGTGAGAGTCCCTTGGACAGCAAGAAGGTCAAACCACTCCATCCTAAAGGGAACCAGTCCTGAATATTCACTGGAAGGACTGAGGCTGAAGCTGCATCTCTAGTACTTGGGCCACCTGATGTGAAGAATTGACTCATTGGAAAAGACCCTGATGCTGGGAAAGATTGAAGGCAGGAGGAGAAGGGGATGACAGAGGATGAGGTGTTTGGATGGCATCATCGATGCAATGGACATGAGTTTGAGTAGGCCCCAGTTCTTGGTGATGGACAGGGAAGCCTGGTGTGCTGCAGTCCATGAGGTCGCAAACAGTCAAACATGACCGAGCGACTGAACTGAACTGAACTATATATTTCAGGAGGGTACTTTTAGCTAAAGGCTCATGAAAAGAAAAAAGAATTACTTTTCAGAACAACAACAACAAGAAAAACACGCTTTTGCAGTTGGAAAAAAAAAATATCTGTCTGTTTATTTGTCAACATTGTTTCATTATATGGGACTACCGGTAGCATGTTTATATGCTAAAAGGAATATACCAATGAGGAAGAGAAAATTATTGATGTAGAAAAAAGAAAATATAAAACTAGAACATTGTTTTCTAATTATTTATTGTGGTAATTTGAAGCATAATAGAGAGAATATTATTTCATAAACCTCCACATATTTAGCAACCAGCTTTACAAATTATGGACATATTGTCAGTCTTGTTTATTGGTCACCGCCCTGTATTTTTCTTGTGTAGTATTTGTTCAGGATTTATTTATTTTAATTAATCTTTGCTGGAGTGTTTAAAGCAAATTCTACACATCATATCATTTGTACACTGAAACTTCTGTATGCATTTTAATTGAAAAAATATAAATTTTACACCACAACATGCCATTAATCTACCTAACAAATTTGACCTTAATCGCTTAGTATTGTTTGAATCTTATTTAA
The DNA here is from genome assembly GCF_014754425.2 of Oryx dammah. Taxonomy (NCBI): domain Eukaryota; kingdom Metazoa; phylum Chordata; class Mammalia; order Artiodactyla; family Bovidae; genus Oryx; species Oryx dammah. Next base: position 56,882,652 of record NW_024070206.1, read on the forward strand.
CATTTTGTGCATGTTCAGATGTTTCCAGTTGAGGGACCAATTGTTTGTATTAGTATAGATATTTAATTCCAAATTCAAATAAGGCCTATGTGTTCATTTTAATTGCTGTATCTCCTAAATCTAATTTATCTCCAGCATTTCTCCTTTTCTCTTTCTCTTTTACCATTAGCAGTTTAGAAAATCAATTTAAGAAAATCAGTCTGGACCCAAACTCACAGTGTCTCCGAGGTCTGCCTGTAACAGCAATTCAGACACACAGAATTGACATTTCTAGTTGCCTATGTATATCCCCAGCTTATTCTGGACAAAGATAAGCATGCTGGGGGTTTAGTTGCTCAGTCAAGTCTGACTCTTGCAGCACCATGAACTGAATGTAGCCTGCCAGGCTCCTCTGTCCATGGAATTATGGACAAGAATACTGGAGTGGGTTGCCATTTCCTTCTCCATGATAAGCATATTGCATTCCAATTCTCCCTTGTTTCTTTTTATTATTATTATTATTATTAGCTTCAAACTCTTCATTCCATAGATTCAAATCACTGTGTCTTACATGCCTGCTACCTACAAAATCGGAAGCATCTGCTTAGCTTAGAACTATCCTAAGTCATTTGTTTCTAACCTTATACTGTTTCCTTTGGTCACAGAGAAGCATAATTAAATTCTCTAAGTCCTGAACGAGACAGATTCAAGTATCACAGAATGTAAGTCTCGACTATAAACAACATGATCAGAAAATATGACCATATAGCACACAAGTATCTTAAACTTGTCACTGTTTCCTTTTCACAACAAAATATGAGTTTATTTTTATACTATCTTTAAAGCTGCATGGATAATTAATATACAAAATGTTTGATGCATTTTAAACATATGGAAAATGAGTTATAAATGAACATGTTGCTAGATGATGTGGGCAATTTCCACGCCTATTTCCACACAAGTTTAAAAAGTACATTTGTTTGGGACTTCCCTGGCATTCTAGTGGTTAGGACTCCCCTCCACTCTCTCAGTGCAGGGGACATGAGTTCAGTCCCTCATCTCATTTGGGAACTAAGATCTCATAGGCTGCACTATGCAACCAAAAAAAAAAAAAACCTCCTTAACCCCTCCCCCCAAAAGATTATGATTATGTTTGGTTGAAAGAGGCTAGCTTATCACTTGAATTACACTCTAAATTTTCCATGGAAGAGCCTCAGTTTAGAGTTTTAAAACTAATCTTATGAGATTCTATATTCAGGATGGTTAGGGTCTCGCCATTTCTGGAATGACAAAATATATGCAGATAGCACATGAAGCATCTGGTCTTTTTTCCTAATTTTTAATTCATTCTGTATTCTCAAGCAGAGCCATAAAAGTTGCCAATTAGTGCCAAAAATGTACCTCCTGAAATAACAGTTTTGCTTCCAGAATATATTAAATACCTGTAAGAATTTGACTTTACAGTTCCTCAGATGGCTAAAGTTCACATTCTAAATATGGTAGGTATTTAAAAATTCTAAAGAACAATGATTTGTAACTATCATCCCAGTCAGTCGCCACCGTGCTTGGTTCAGGGGTGGGCAGGAATCTGAGGTCTCCCCCTCACTTCTCTTCCGTGGAAGAATTGTCTTCCACAAAACTGGTCCCCAGTACCAAAAATGTTGGGGACCGCTGTCTTAGATCCCTGACCAATCCTTTGATGGGCCTGGAAATCCCACACAGAAATGTTTTGGAGTTGCCTAGTCTGATCTGAAACACAACAAGTCTATTCACTGTCCACCCACCTCCATCCCAGGCCAGAATATCCTGGGGAGGGAGAAAAAAACCAAGAACAGACAAATAAGACACAGGGTAATGTCCATGCTATACCAACAATGACCTGCTTGTAAAAGTGATGGCTTTGCTTCCCAGAGAGAGCTTTGTAGGCAACCACTGGTTAGTCTGAAGGCCTCAGTTCCTGTAAGGAGTAGTTTACATTTTAGAGGAACCTGGGCATTTATGAGGCTGAATTCTTGGAAACAGGAATTTGGGGGTCATCAGCATGTCCACGTTGGGGGTGGGAGGTGCCAGAGGACCAACAAACCATGACTTGTGATTTCCAAGCATTCAGGGCCGAACATTTGAAAGCATCCCAACTTTGAACACATCCCATATTGCTGGTGGTGGAGGGGGAGCAGAGAATTAGTGGGAAATGATAGTTTAGATGTTGGTTAAATAAACCCTAGATTGTTCAGTGGAATCTCCAAATATAAAATATCTCTTAGGCAAACTTACATGATATATTGGAATATCAACAATATTGATATTAGAGTATCAGGGCTTCCCTGGTGGCTTAGCTGATGAAAAACCCACCTGCCAATGCAGGAGACTCAAGAGACACAAGTTCAATCCCTGGGTCAGGGAGATCCTCTGGAGAAAGATATGGCAACCTGCTCCAGTATTCTTGCCTGAAAAATTCCAAGAACAGAACAGTGGGCTACAGTCCATGGGGTTGCTATAGTCCTTGGACACAACTGAGCATGTGTGCTGAATAAAGAAGTATCAATAGTAAAGTGGAAACTTGAGGACCCAGTAGAATCAGAGACATGGAAGGTGACATAACCATTGCTTAATTAACAGTGTACATTAGAATAGTCCAGGGGACCTAGGAAACTCTTTCTTGTGGAGTTCCAAATAGCTGTGGAACCTGGATATTTCAGTCTGGTAGGGGACATGGGAACACAATTGTCATTAGCAGTAAGACTGCCATCAAAGAAGTGAGCACACACACTGCTCAGCTAGGTTGCTGTGTAGATACCAGAGGCCACATTAAATTATGCTCTCAGAACAATATGATTAATTCCAGAGGAGAAACTTGAAGTATAACAAAGCTTGGTGAACTGGGAGAAGCTGAATGAGCCACCAAGGTAACCAGAACCTATAGCCTGAAGGAAACCAGTTATGATGACAACAAATTTCTATAACCAATTGACAGAGACAAAATATATCAAACCAATAATAAATTATGGGCAAATGCATCAGTTCAGTTCAGTCGCTCAGTCGTGTCTGACTCTTTGCGACCCCATGAATCTCAGCACACCAGGCCTTCCTGTCCATCACCAACTCCCGGAGTTCACTCAGACTCACGCCCATCGAGTCAGTGATGCCATCCAGCCATCTCATCCTCTGTCGTCCCCTTCTCCTGCCCCCAATCCCTCCCAGTATCAGAGTCTTTTCCAGAGTCAACTCTTCACATGAGGTGGCCAAAGTACTGGAGTTTCAGCTTCAGCATCATTCCTTCCAAAGAAATCCCAGGGCTGATCTCCTTCAGAATGGACTGGTTGGATCTCCTTGCAGTCCAAGGGACTCTCAAGAGTCTTCTTCAACACCACAGTTCAAAACCATCAATTCTTTGGTGCTCAGCCTTCTTCACAGTCCAACTCTCACATCCATACATGACCACAGGAAAAACCATAGCCTTGACTAGATGGACCTTAGTCGGCAAAGTAATGTCTCTGCTTTTGAATATGGGCTGTCTAGGTTGGTCATAACTTTTCTTCCAAGGAGTAAGCGTCTTTTAATTTCATGGCTGCAGTCACCATCTGCAGTGATTTTGGAGCCCCCAAAAATAAAGTCTGACACTGTTTCCACTGTTTCCCCATCTATTTCCCATGAAGTGATGGGACCGGATGCCATGATCTTCATTTTCTGAATGTTGAGCTTTAAGCCAACTTTTTCACTCTCCTCTTTCACTTTCATCAAGAGGCTTTTTAGCTCCTCTTCACTTTCTGCCATAAGGGTGGTGTCATCTGCAAATGCATATACTACCTCAAAGTACATAGCTCTGAATTTACATGAATTGTCCCCCCCCACCCACTTGGAGCTAGCATTCCCTGGGAAATCGCCCTTGAGGGTTTGCCTATTTGGAATGCACATGCTTTATTTTAAGCTTCCTGGTGCACTGGAAGGCCTCAATGACAAGAGTAATTATACTGCATGTCCATTTGTTGAAAGGATTGTCACGCAAAACCTCAATACAACTGTGATTACATTCCTTACCCTCAAAAATCTCAAGCTTGTTGATCAGATTAATAATGAAAGGCGGCAGCTTCACCAAAGAAATCTCCTGACTCACGGGCATGAAATAAATCACCATCCAGAGCAGCTCAGATTCTCAAGACAATAAAGGAAGGAAAGGGACGGTTTTTTTTAAGCTATGCGAACACACTTTTACTCCTCCTTTTCTACGTCCTCCATAGTTCTGAACTTTCTTTTGTTGCCTAAAAGTATGGGTAAAGTAAAAATTAAAAACAAATAAATTAATTAAAAAAAAAAATAAAAAAAAAAAAAAAAAAAAAAAGTATGGGGGGAAACACGTTTCTCCTTTGTTGTTGCTGTTGTGTTAATAGTTAGGTCGTGTCTGACTCTTTTGTGACCCCATGGACTATAACCCGCCAGGTTCGTCTTTCCAGGAAAGAATACTGGGATGGGGTCCCATTTCCTTGCCCAGGGGGTCTTCCCACCCCAGGGATCGAACCCACATCTCGTGCATCTCCTGCAGTGGTGGGTGGATTCTTTACCACTGAACCGCCTGGAAAACCATCCAAAGCAATGGAGATGGCAGGAGAACAATAAAGGAAGTGAGAAGATGATTTTTAAGCTGTTTGAGTATATTTTTACTCTTTTATCACATTCTCCATAATTCTGAATTTTCTTTTGTTGTCAAAAAATATGGGGGAAAACATTTTTATCCTTTAGCTTTTCTTTTTTAAAAAACAATCTATCTCTTTAATGTTGATTTAAAAGACATCTATCAAGAATGTTCTCTGTGCCGGGCCTGTCTTAGATATATTTACCAGGAAAATCTGAACCAAAGTAGGAATCACTTCTGAGGCATCTGGGATCATCCGCCCCCCCTCACTCGGGGTGTGAGGGATAAACCTCAGCCAATGGCGTACACCCAAGAATGAGCAAAATTGCAATTACACAGGAGAGAATCACAGACTATGAATTCAGATTAACAAAAGGTCACAGAGGTCACCAAGAACAAGGACAACGGAAATTGAAATGTGAAAGGGCCCTGATAGGAAGTGACACAATAGGGTGACATTGGAGCCTGTCAATACAAATGTTTTCAGACTTCAGCTTCAGATACTTCAAAATCCCCCCTGGATGTTCTCTGCACGTGTTAGGGTTTCTCTGATTCTGTTCATGCTCACTTCCAGAGGCAGGTGTCCAGTGACCCAGTCCAAAGAACACAGGAGGAGTAAATGGAAAAATAGCTGCTCAGAAGAAGGTAGCTAACTATGAGTTGTGACCTGACCAATCTACAACTGCCCCAATTTGCTGAAATATTTCTGCAAGCCAAAGGGAGGCCAATTTTCTCAGTGTTGATATTCATTCTTCGGTTGAATGTTATAATTATCTTGAGAGATTTTTAACAAATACGCAGCTGAACCTCACCCCAGAACTGCTAGAATAAACTAGAACTGATATCAGAGAAATATGCAGAAAAGCAAGAGATAATGTCTGTTATCAGAGAGCCAAGGTAGTAAATTGTCTAGTTGTCCTGTAATTTCCACTGTTGCCGCTGCTTCTGCTAAGTCGCTTCAGTCGTGTCCGGCTCTGTGCAACCCCATGGACGGCAGCCCACCAGGCTCCGCCATCCCTGGGATTCTCCAGGCAAGAACACTGGAGTGGGTTGCCATTTCCTTCTCCAATGCATGAAAGTGAAAAGTGAAAGTGAAGTCACTCAGTCATGTCTGACTCTTAGCGACCCCATGGACTGCAGCCCACCAGGCTCCTCCGTCCATGGTATTTTCCAGGCAAGAGTACTGGAGTGGGTTGATTGGATCCATATAGCCCAGTGTTTTGCCTGCTTCCTGATGCAACAACCACATTATTCACCTCTGGATTTGCCATGATCCTGATCCTTAGCGAACAGAAGATGTACATGGAACAATTAACAACAAAGATGGGAAAACTAAGAAAAATCTTCATTGACCAACACATTCTCCCACCAATAACTATTAGGAGTGGCCAATTAACACAAGTAATTAGACTACATTAATGTTTATCAACTGTTTTTAATAGCCTTCTCAATGAACACAAGCATTCATACAGTTCAGTTTGGAAAGTCTAGTTACACAGTTAATGAGGTTATTCATTTTTGTCAGATCAATGACTTGGGCCCCTTATTTGCTTAAAAGGGATTGAGCAATCTATTAACTCCAAGAATGTTTCTAACAAGGAAATGTGCAACTGAAATCTAGCTTCGTTTATATATAAGTAGTGTCTCAACAGGCAGAAATCTATACTGAATAAAGTTGAGGAGCAGCAAAGCACAAACTTAATTGGAAGGAGAAACAAAATTGCCAAGAAAGTGAAATGTCCGTTGATCAAGAATGGTTCTAGATGCTGAATGGTCTTGATTTCTAGATTGATTTTGAGGTAGAGAAGACTTGGCTACATTCTAAGGCATCCATCCATGAAGGCTTCTTCTTTGGAAAATAATATAATTAGAGCTGTGGTTTGAGAACTCTAGTCTAGTTTGGTCAAAGAATAAAGAAGAAAAAAGGAGACAAGGGATTGGTAAAAGGCAAGAAATAACAAGTGTTCACAAGCATGTGGAGGAAAAAGAACCCTAGTACACTGTTGGTGGAAATGTACACTGGTGCAGCCACTATGGAAAACAGTATGGAGATTCCTCAAAAATTAAAAATAGAACTACCACATGATCCAGTAACTCCATTCTTGGGTATTTTTCTGAAGAAAACAAAAACACTAATTCAGAAAGATATATACACCCCTATGTTCACTGCAACATAATATACAATAATCAAGATATGGAAACAACCTGTGTCCATCAGCAGAGGAACAGATAAAGAAGATGTGGTATACATACTTATAATGAAGTATTACTCGGCCATAAAGAAGACAGATTTTGCCATCTGCAACAACATGGATGGACCTGGAGAGTATCATCCTAAGTGAACATACTTATATACAAAGTGAACATTCCGAGAAAGACAAATACAATATGATTTTGCTTATATGTGGACTCTGAAACCCAAAACAAATGAACAAACATAAAACCACCACAGACTCAAAGACACTGAGAAAGAACATGTGTTTGCCAGAGGGGAGGAATGTGGGGAAATATGCGAAATATGGGAGGGAAATAGAGGTGTAAAATTCCAGCTCCATAATAAATGAGTCATGGGGATGAAATGTACAAAGTGGGGAATATAGTCAATAATACTGTAATAACTTAGTATAGTGACAGATGGTAACTCTAGTTTATGGTGACCGTTTCGTCATATACAAAAAGATTGAATTACTATGTTGTATACCTGGAACTAGCATAGTCTTATAGGTAAATTATACTTCAATAAAAAAGATATTTGTCACTAAAAAAAAAAAAAAAAAAAAGAAAAGAAATTATTGCCGAAATGCAGTCACATTTAAAAATGTTACAATAACAGGAAAAAGGATTATGAACTGCCTACCTTGTATAAAGCCATTCTTGGGGTGTTTTTATGGTAATGATAAGAGAAACAGATTGCCCAAACTTTAAATTAATGGTAAATTTCTTTTTGAGGTAATGTTATTGATAAAGAAATTAAGGGAGAAAACCATGAGATGTCTGATCGATGTTTGATTTTTTAATGTTTCTGAAAATCATATTTCTTCTCCTATATAGGAATCATAAACATATTTAAAAAATAAATGTCCTCATTATTTGTGTAATGGTTTATCTCTATCAAAAAATTAACTAGTGTTTGCTATTAACTACTGTTGTAACCCTTGTTACAATTTTTATGTATTACACTAATCATGTAATGCAAATGAAAGATAGATACATACAAGTTTTACAAAAAGACTAAATAATTAATCCTCAGGAATCCTGAGACATGCTGTGTGATCTTCATTTCATTTATTCATTGTGCAGTCGATACTAATGTCTTTGAAGTAAAATTTTAAGATATATCCTTAAATTTTATTAATTGCTTGATGAAATACATGTCAATATAAAATTTTTCTATAAAAACTAAATATATAACTAAAATATAACAATGTTTTGTTTATTCTTTATATTCTAATAAAGGCTCTTTCAGAATGCAGTAAAAAGGGGGAAGTTAGTTTCTTCTGTAAAGAAGTGATAAACTTAACTAAGAGACAATGTGATTCATGAGAAACTTACCTTTCTGCCTTTGTGAAAGCTACTGAAAAGTAGGAATAAGTGACCTCATCCAATAGAGGAGACTTCTAAAGTATACTTTCTGGTAAAATGATCTGTGTTGCTTCCCCATTTTTCCTTACCTTGAGGGAACCCTCCATCTACTTTCTGATTTTAATGGTGGCTCTCCTGTTGCCTGTGTATTTTAAATGTGTGATAACTTGCTTATTTGAAAGAGTCAGGAATAGGCAGGAATGAGAGGAGAAAGGGGATTAGATGTGAGACATTCCAAATATAAAGATTATTGTGATCTGTAGGGCAGGAGAGAGACGAAATTCTGAAAAATGATGGGATATAAAACTTTGAACTATATTGCTGGAAGTAGCAAAACTATAAAGTATGAATATATGGAATTTGAATAATACATCAAGTGAATAAACTACTTTGGGAGGGTTACATAGGTTGCAAAGGATTTCACTTCGTTGCACCTTCTCTATTCCACACAGAGTAAGGCACTTTACAAGTTCAATGTCTTGTTAAATAACTGAAGGAAACATTAGCACATGCCTTTGTATTAAAGTTAAATTTATTTAGAACCATCCACTTCCAGTAATATCAAAACATATATTCTGTTATGTCTGTTAATATTTTCTTTTCACTGTCCAATAAAGAAGGTTTATATTGATTAGGTTTCATAAATATCCTGTTAACTCTAATTTCAAAGCATACAAACTATATGAACTGGAAGTATTAACCTTGTTACTTACAAATTCCTAGGTCTTGCATTATCAATTCAATTCTTGTTCTTGAGGGTTCCAAAAAATTTAGAACAATGGTGTTGTTTAATATTGTAACTTATCTTTCTCTGAATAAAAAGAATGACACGCAGATGCTAATTTTTTTCTCTTATTAAAAGCTAATTAAGAAATCTCTACTGAAAGCTTTATATTTAAATGCCTAGTTCTTCGGAGAGGCATATGAGTCAGCCAGAATTAAGAAATTAAGCACAGCATCGATAGCCCTAAGAACTAGGCTGCTACTGCTACTGCTGCTGCTAAGTCGCTTCAGTCGTGTCCGACTCTGTGCGACCCCAGAAATGGCAGCCCACCAGGCTCCCCCATCCCTGGGATTCTCCAGGCAAGAACACTGGAGTGGGTTGCCATTTCCTTCTCCAATGCATGAAAGTGAAAAGTGAAAGTGAAGTCGCTCAGTCGTGTCCGACTCAGCGACCCCATGGACTGCAACCCACCAGGCTCCTCCACCCATGGGATTTTCCAGGCAAGAATACTAGAGTGGGGTACCATTAAGGTTCCTAAATCTGTGATTACTAGAAAATACAATAATTCTCTAAGGAGAAGAAATCATTCAAAACCAATTTTTAATTCCTAAATGTGATACTCAAGAAAGACTCAATGAGCCATGTGGAATATTTAATTATTTTATCATAAAGTACACAGTTTATGATACATTCTCAGACAATTCAGAAGAGACTTTTACCTTTGAGAAGGAATAAAACTTCCATTCATTTATCCTCTAGCTGTGTAAACAGCATTATTAAGTCAATTTATCAAGTGATTAAATAGTATCATGTGTGATGGTGTGATAAGTGGAGAAATTAAATATAAAGAGTAAAAATATGCCTTAAACCTTAAACTTATTATTCCCTTTGGGCTGGTGTAATTAAAGTCTATGGCCAAAAATAAATAAATAAGTAAATAAATTCTGGTAAAAGCCTGATGGAAGCTAAGTTCAGAACTCATGTTTCCAATCATTTTTTCCCTTATTTTTAAAGGGAGGATCTACTTTATTTACATTAGAGTAGCTGTATCATAAAATATCCCTTCTCTAATAGAGGCTTATTAAAAGAGCTAATGATCTCTACAGTGCATTTGTGAAAAAAGTTAAGTGGTGTGTTCAGTGTAGATGCACAACCAGCACTCAGCCTACAGCCACCGGTCTCACAATAATGCTTGTCCAAGCCTCCAATTTGCTCTTGTTTAGTTGCACACTATATGAAATATTTTGATTATTATCCTTGTGTACTAGCATTTTGAGATAAGTGTCTTCTCCAAAGCATTTTTACAGCATGAAATGGTTCACACAAAACATTTTCCCCCAAAGACTTTATCTACACAATTGCTATAAGTTCAAAAATCAATAAATCTTTACTGGAAAATCTGTGTGAAAGATCTGCTAAATACAGGTAATAAAGGCAAATAAGACATCTGCTCTGCCATCAAAAATGACTTTATAATCTAGCACAGAGTTCCTCAAAGAAGCACTACTGACATTCTATGTCGTAGAGGTTTGCCCTATTTTGTATAGGATGTCTAGCATCTGGAGGAGGAAACGGTAATCCACTCCAGTATTCTTGCCTGGAAGATCTCGTGGACAGAGGAGCCTGGTGAGCTACAGTCCATGGTGTTGCAGAGTTGGACATGACTGAATGATTGAGCACGTGCATATGTCTGGCAGCATCCATGGCCTCTACCCAACCCATGCCAGGAATATACCTCATCTCCAACTGTGATAACACAAAACGTCTTATCAGTGTTCCCTGGGAGTCATTATAGCCTACATTTGTGAGCCTCCAGTCTATCACATGAGACAAGGAAGAAATAAACTATTAAAATTCAAAAACTGTAAATGTTCAAAAGAGAAATTCTAAGTGCTGCTGGAAGAAAGGTGTGGGTACAGAGAGGAAGTGTTCTGTTCAGTTACTGAGAACCACAAAGTGGACTGAAGAAATGGTTGGAAGTTTGACAGAGAGGGGGTACCTGGGACATCAAAGTTGCTTTCAAAACTTCTAATGAAGAAGGCATTCAGTCTAAGTCCATCTTCATCACAGAGAGTCTTAAAGTACAAGTACAATTCAGAAAAGATCCCAATGCTGGGAAAGATTGAAGGCAGGAGGAGAAGGGGATGACGTGGTTGGATGTCATCACCAACAAAATGAACATGAGTTTGATGGTGAAGGTCAGGGAAGCCTGGCATGCTGCAGTCCACAGAGTCACAAAGAGCTGGACATGACTGAGCAACTGAACAACAGCAACAACTTAAAGGTTTTATCCTACATCTTACTTCACTATGCTGTCAGTTCTGTCTTACCTTTTATAACCATCATAGGAGCATTTCTTAAACTTAAATTTGTGCTTCCCAATCCAACTTTAGTCCTGTATCCAGCATTGTAGGCATACGCTTTACCATCTGAGCCACCAGGGAAGATCCAGTCCTGTATTTAGCATTGCTATTTATCATGTAATAGCAATATTAACTGTGCACCTATTATAGGTTTAAGTAGTCTATGTGATATAATACTTATAATAACTGTATATCAAAAGTATTCATATTATCTTCATTTTACCAATAAGGAAAATGAATTACCAAATGTCTCATTCAAATTGCCCACTTAGGTAACAAACCCTGAGTTGGGATTTGAACCCAGGCCACTGGGCTCCATCACATATCCTTAATCACTGTGATACCCAAGTAAATAAATGTTCCTACTTTCTTCGGTGTCATCACTGATCATGGCATGGCTCAATCCAGCCTCAAAATCACCCCCTAGAGTGGCTCACAATCTGTGACTTGAATATGCTATGAAATCAATTTGTGAAGACAAATGCATTTCAAACAATATTATTTAAAATCATTAAGACTAACTTAACTAGCCTAAAATCACCTGTAAAATATTATATTAACCTTGGTAATAATGCTGTGCCTCAGGACATGACAAGCACCCCTGACCTCATTTTGCATGCTGTCAACCTAGAGAAATGGGAAGGTGAGTGATTGTTTGGATTTTCAGAGCCCAGGTGTGGAAGGAGGATTAGGACACAATTTTTCTAAAAGACAGTTTCTGCAATCAGCTTGACACTGCACTGCCTCCTACACTTACCCAACAGAATTCTGTGGTCTCAAGACTTTAGCACCCAAGGTAAACTTTATTTATCTATCTTTTCTCATTGTCATCTTTCCCTCTTTCACTGCAATTTTCTTTAGTCACTCAACTTTGTTTCAGAGCCTTATAAATTCCTTCCTCAGCAAAAAGCCTCCTTTCAGCATATTTTAACTTCCCAACCAGGCTTTCTTTCCAGATTTTCCTGTGGTTTCTTTGAAGGACACTATCTTTAAAGACCTATCCCACTATTTGTGCGTGTGTGTGTGTGTGTGTGTGTGCACATGCTAAGTTGCTTCAGTCGTGTCCCACTCTGTAAGATCCTGTGGGCTGTAGCCCACCAGGCTCCTCTGTCCATAGGATTCTCCATGCAAGAATACAGGAGTGGGTTGCCATGCCCTCCTCCAGGGGATCTTCCTGACCTAGGGGCTGAACTTGAGTCTCTTATATCTCCTGGATTGGCAGGCAAAGTCTTTACCACTAGCAACACCTGGGAAGCCCTCATACCTTTGGAGAGATCTTATATACCAAACGTTTTAAAGAGCTATAGATTTTATTTCTATTTTTGTTGACAATATATTATGTAATCACCATACTTTAAGTGGTAAAAATGCCAACAATGCTGAACTTGCTTAAGTAATACTTGAAGTTCCATTTTTCACATTCCTGATTTCATTTTCTCACTTATAGAAACCTGAGGTAGAGGAGCAAGTCTTCTTAAATTTTTCCACCATTTTGCCCCAAAATCCAAGAATTATTTTCACTGATGTGGTGTGCAAACACACATCTGCTGTTACTATAAGTATTTGTGTCTAAATGTATGTAATAATACATTTTATTTAGAATGAAATTATTTTCATAAATATTCTGGAGTGGATACCCTTTCCCTTCTCCAGGGGATCTTCCCAACCCAGGTCTCCTGCATTACAGGTGGATTCTTTAGCAGCTGAGCCACAAGGGAAGTCCAAGAACACTGGAGTGGGTGGCCTATCCCTTCTCCATAGGATCTTCCCAACCCAGGAATTGAACTGGGGTCTCCTGCATTGCAGGCGGATTCCTTGCCAGCTGAACTACCAGGGAAGCCCCAATATGACATGATAACATTAATTTTAAATTCTCCTTTCTCATCTTCATTTCTTGGTGATTTCTGTATACCTTGCAAAGGGCCCTGCTGTGCTGGGGTCCAGCCCCCGCAGGATCCAGGGGAACCCAAAGGAGAAATGGCGTTGGCAATTGAATGAATGAATGAATGGATGAGAGAGGAATAGAGGAGAGAAAGAGGCTAAAATTCCTTGGTTTACATAGAAAGCCAATAAAACCCTGAGACAAGGAGTTTGCCCTGTTCATGGAGGCCACAGGTGCCTTCCCAGTCTCCCGAGGGAGTGAAGATGCAGAACGTCTTCCCGTTCACGTCTTAGAAACCCGGGCAGTTAAGTGAACGCAGGGAGCCTCTATGCTCCAAGGGATCAGCCTGAAAAAGAGAGTAAGAGAGAGAAAAAAAAAAGAAAAAGAGAGACAAGGGGTGACCAAGCTTCTTCGAGCGAGGCCCATTACTTTATTTTCAAAAGGGACTTTTATACCTCAACTTGTACATAGAGGGAAATGAAAGATGCAAGGTCATACAAAGTCAGCCCAAACATTCCAGCAGTTTTGCCCTTATTGAAACCAGGATTTTTTCTGCAAACCTTTCCCACAAATGATGTTGTGTACATTATCTTCTGGCCTTGGAGGCCTGTGAACATTTTATGACCCTCTTTTGATAAAGGCTGCTCAACCAGAAAACTTATTTTCCCTCAAAGTGTTTTTTTCTTTATATTTCTAATCTATGTCAGCCTCAGAAAATGCTAAACAGAGATACATTTCTCACAGAGCAAAGGTACAGTGAGTTACAAGAAAGAATCAATTAGCTCAAAAGTCTGATGTGGTTAATTTCAAGGCTACACTTGTTTTTCTTACTTTCCAACTGTGTTAACTATCCACAGTGGATAAGAGATATGGAAACTTAGCAACAAGCATTGGCCCAATAATGAAATCTTACACTAACACTACTCTAATAACTTTTAACTCTTTGAAAGGCTCTATGTTTTAGGCTTCCCATGCCTCTCACAGTTGGGAGGCTGCAAATAATCACATGCGTAGCTGCAAGAGTCTGGATAAACCTGCCAAGCAAGCTAGAATGCTAACAGAAGGGGTTTGATTTGAAATATTCTTCTCATGTCCAGGAGACTTATTAGCTAGAGCCCTAAGTTGATTTTCCCCAGAGAAAGGTGGCTGGGGATAGCCCCCTATATGTCAGAAGAGTTGATGAAAGGCACAAAATAGTAAGACAGACAGATTCTGGTTTGGGGGTAGATGCTCGAGCTGGTCTAGGGAGCCCCTTGAATCCTGAAGCCTTGCTTAACAGTTCTCTTCCACATGACCTTGTCATGGGTGGGATGGCCCGTGCTGGCTCCTGGCACTGCTGGGGACCCCAGACCTCTGAAACCAGCTGCATCTCCCCCTGCTCCTCTCCTTCAGTCAGCATGGATAGAGCACCACTGAAGAGTAAGATCAGGGCATGTCCCCTCCACCACACTCTATTTATGAATGAAGGGGTGTGGCAGGTGACACCATGTAAACTTATATATTCATCTTGAATGTACAGATGTGTTCTTTTTCATTAGGCAGAACCACAAGTTACCCAAAATCTGGCAGATCAACCAATCTGAGACCTGCTTTGTAATCTGAATGATGGCTCTTGAATAGAAGTGAAGGAATGGAGTCACATCCATAGCCAGCCCTTTTCTTGGTGTTAGAAGCATGGGGAGCAGAGAATAAACGCTTGCAGAAGACAGAGGATAACCACGGTTACCTCACTCAGTTCAGTTCAGTCACTCAGTCATGTCTGACTCTTTGTGACCCCATGGACTTCAGCACACCAGCCCGTGGTTACATGAAGTGTCCCAAATCAAAGCACATATGGATACATAAAAGTAGGATGAAAGGAAGAATTTAAAAACCGTGACAATACTGTAAAGCAATTAGCCACCAATTAAATAAATAAATTAATTAAATGTAAAAAATAATAAATAAATACAATGTCAAAACAGATATGTTAGTAACAAAACCTGATGTGAGGGGAATGGAAGAAAAACAGAAGTATGGGCAAGTGGACCAGAGCCTTGTGAAATACATGATAGACTAATTCCCTTAGAGCAACCAGAGTAGTCATTTTGTTTAATTAATTCTGGTGACCATGATTAATTTGTGTTTGTATTGAAAGTCACCTCCAGTCTGTTTAGAAGTAGATTATTATATGTCATGAAAAAATAAAAGGCCATCATTAACAATAAAGTCCTCCTTGGTGGTGTTTTTTAACGACCAATTTTTGACAAATTTAACTGCCCCACCAAAAGGGCCCTGACACATTACAGAAAATTGCAGGTGCAGTATGTAATATAAATCTTCTCTTTAAATAGTAAACAGAGACCTTGTGCTTGGAGGGTCAGCAAAATCAGAAAGTGCATAATCCATTGTATCCTTGGATCAGTCAAGATTAACCAATTTCCACTCAGGCAGCTCAAGGTTTCCTGGAACACAGCTCAAAGATTTCACAAAGGGGAAAAGATGCTGCATAAGAAAAGGCCAGTGCAAATTAGAATGAATATTCACCCTTATAAAATTTCCATGGACCAGATGACAAGTCCGATATTTATTGCTCATATAACTTTTGAAAAACTGTTCGGTGGCATTTGTTACATTCACCATATGGTGTAAACACCACTCTATTTAGTTTCACAGTGTTCTTGTCAGCCTCAAAGAAAACCACAGGCCAACTAAGTAATGATTCCATTCCCCCTCTTTCAGCCCCTGGCAGCCACCAGCCTACTTTCTCCTCTGAATTTGCCTGTTTGAGGAGTTTCATAAAAATGAGATCGTATAGCACCTGACCTTCTGTATCTGACTTCTATCATTTAGCATAGTATTTTAAACATCCTTCCACACTGAAGAATGGGAAATAGATGGGGAAACAGTGGAAACAGTGTCAGACTTTATTTTTGGGGGGCTCCAAAATCACTGCAGATGGTGACTGCAGCCATGAAATTAAAAGACGCCTACTCCTTGGAAGAAAAGTTATGACCAACCTAGATAGTATATTCAAAAGCAGAGATATTACTTTGCCAACAAAGGTCCGCCTTGTCAAGGCTATGGTTTTTCCTGTGGTCATGTATGGATGTGAGAGTTGGACTGTGAAGAAGGCTGAGCACCGAAGAATTGATGCGTTTGAACTGTGGTGTTGGAGAAGACTCTTGAGGGTCCCTTGGACTGCAAGGAGATCCAACCAGTCCATTCTGAAGGTGATCAGCCCTGGGATTTCTTTGGAAGGAATGATGCTAAAGCTGAAGCTCCAGTACTTTGGACACCTCATTCAAAGAGTTGACTCATTGGAAAAGACTCTGATGCTGGGAGGGATTGGGGGCAGGAGGAGAAGGGGACGACCCAGGATGAGATGGTTGGATGGCATCATGGACTCGATGGACGTGAGTCTGGGTGAACTCCAGGAGATGGTGATGGACAGGGAAGCCTGGCATGCTGAGATTCATGGGGTCGCAAAGAGTCAGACACGACTGAGCGACTGAACTGAAGTATCTATTGCATGTTTCTTAATTCTTAATGTATGCTCAATGGTGTCCAACTCCTTGTGACCCCATGGATTGTAGTCCATCAGGCTACCCTGTCCACGGGATTTTCCAGGCAAGAATAGTGGAGTAGATTGCCATTTTCTACTTCATCTATGTGCATTTTGTTTATCCATTAATCCATTGATGATATTAAAATATTTCCACATTTTGGCTACTGAAAATGTGCTGCTATAAACAAATGTATATAAATATTTGTTTGAGTATCTGTTTTCAATTCTTCAGGATATATACCTAAAAGTAGAGCTGTGCTAATTCTGTTTAACATTTTGAGGTAACACCAATGTGTTTTCCAGAGCCATATCATTTTACAATCCAAGAATTTATGAGAGTTTCATTTTGTCCACATCCTTACAAAATTTGTTTTTTAAAAATAATAATAATAATAATAGCTATCCAGTGGGTGTAAGGAGGCTTCTCTGGTGGCTCAGACAGTAAAGAATCTGCCTGCAATGCAGGAGACCTGAGTTTGATCCTGGGGTCAGGAAGATTCCCTGGAGAAGGGAATGGCAACCCACTCTAGTATTCTTGCTTGGAGAATTCCAGCAAAAGAGGAGACTGGTGGACTATAGTCCACAGGATTGGAAAGATTTAGACATGATTGAGTGGCAAACACTAGTATTGTGAAGTTGAAACAGAACAGAATCCTCTTGTCCTTGTTCCCCCATCCTTTGCCTGCCTTTTGTCTGTAGAAAAACATTAGCCAAATAAGTTTAATCAGAGAAGTGAGAAAATGCAGAAACAAAGGAAAACAGTCTAAGAAGACTAAATAATAATAGTTTAGTCATTAAGTAAACATTTAGTGCCTCTTCATGGGACATAGATAATATTCTGGAGGATCCTTATGGATTCTTTACTATCCTTATGGATACTAAAACCTCTCCCCAACAAGTGGAAGAAGCTAACTATATGATGACCACACTGTAGCCATGACTTAAGCTGCTACAGTTCTGAAAACTGACCCAAAGAAATGGGTACAAACTGATCCAACCCTGGAACTGAAAACTGCACCTAAAACAATCAAGATGATGCTTTTCAGACCACTGATGACCAATTTCAAGATGACCTTCAGAGGTGACTGTGCTGTTTCTGCATGGAACCCCCTCCCTCCATCTATAAAAGCTCTTGCCCATGGGTTGTCATTGGCAGGTAGGCGGGTCAGGGGGAGAGGGAACCTGTCCTTGGACAACATTCCACCCCACGACCCCAGGTGTCAGCTTCCAAGATAAAAACCAAATTTTCCTTTTGACCAACTTGTCTCTTTTTTTGGCTTTTGAGGGGTGATCAGCTGGACCCCTGCTTTTGACAACAAAGTGATATCACAGTGTGGTTTTGATTTTCACTTTTCTAATTTTAATGAAGATGAGCACCTTTTCATACATTGAGCAACTGTATTTAGTTTTTTTTTTTTTGAAGAGTTGTCTATTTAACTTACATATAAATGAATTACTGATAAGGAAGAACTTATCAATGTTTCTACCATTTCACTATTTGTTTTCTATGTATATTATGCCCCTCAGGTTTTCCATTTCCTCCAGTACTTCCTTCTTTTGTGTCTAATTGTTTTGTTGTGTGTGTGTGTGTGTGTGTACTGCACCATTTTGATTCCCTTTTCATATTCTTTTCTGAATTATCTTCAGATATTTTTCTAGAGTTTCTCATGGGGTTTCCTTTAGTATCCTAAATTTATAACAATCTAGTCTGAATTGATACCAAGTTAGCTTCAACAATATATAAAAATCTGTTCCTATACAAATCTGGTTTCCCATTATGTTGTTATTGCCACAAACTATATCTTTATATATTGCATTCCCATTAACATACACATACAAATTATTATTTGATGCACTTGTTTCTTTAAGTAATATGGATAACAGAATGAGGAACTAGAAGCCAAAAAATCAACAATGTTGGTTTTATATTTTGCAGTTTTCTGTATAGCAGAGCTCTTTGTTTTTTCATATACCCTTGAGTTACTGTTTATTGTCATATTTCTCTTCAAGGTGATGGACTGACTCCTTTTAGCATTACTCATAGGGTAAGTCTACTAATGATGAACTCCCTCAGCTTTTATTTATCTGAGACAGTCTCTTTTTTCATTTTTGAAGAATTTTGATGGATATAAAATCTTTGGTTGACAGGTGTTTTTTTTTTTTCCTTTCAGCACTTCAAAAATGTCATGCCACTTTCTTCAAGCCTCGGTGGCTTCTGATGAGAAATTGCCTGTTGATCCTATTGGAAATCTCTTGTATATGAGTTATTGCTCTCTTGCTGCTTTCAAAATTTTTTTGTCTTTTGACAAATTGATCATGTGTCTCAGTAAGTGCCTGTTTGTGTTCATCTTTATTAGAATTCATTGAGATTGTTTGATGTGTAATTTCATGCATTTGTAAAATTTGGTAGGTTTCAGCCTTTAGTTCTTCAGATATTCTTATTGCCCAATTCTCTCTTTCTTCTCCTTCTAGGACTCCAGTTATGAATACGTTCATATTCTTGTTGGTGTTTCATAGGTCTCATAGACTCTCTTAATTTTTCTCATTCTTTTCTTTCAGTTCCTAGGACTGGATCATCTAATTGATCTATCTCAGGTTCATGGATTCTTTCTTCTGCCTGCTCAAAAATTTCTATTGATGTTTTCTTTCTTTTTTTTAGTTATTGTAATTTGGGGTCTTCTTGGACGGTGCTGGTGGTAAAGAACCTGCCTGCCAAGTCAGGAGACACCAGAGACATGAGTGTGATCCCTGGGTAGGGAAGATCCTCTGGAGAAGGAAATGACAACCCACTTCAGTATTCTTTCCTGGGAAATCCCATGGACAGAGAAGCCTTGTGGGCTATAGTCCATGGGGCTGCAGAGAGTCAGATATGACTGAGTGACTGAGCACATTGTATTAATAAACTTCAGCTCCAGAATTTCTGTTTTGTTCTTTCTTTATAATTTCTATCTCTACCGATATTTTCTATTTGATCATTTACTTTTCTCCTTATTTTTTTCTCTTCTCTCTGAGGATATTTAAAGTAATTGATTTAAAGTTTTTGCTTAGTAAGTCCAATGTCTGTGTTTCTTCAGGAACAGTTTATTACTTTGTAATTGGATCATATCTTCTTGTTCTTTCACCTGCTACTTGATTTTGATGGAAAATTGGACATTTTGAATATTATAATATGGTAAATCTGAAAATCACATTCTTCTCCTTCCTAATGGTTTGGAAGCTTTGTTGTTGTTTCACTTCAGTTCTTTGCTTTCTGTGGGCTGTATGCTTGTTTAGTTAATTTTCCAAACTAATTTTGTAAAGTCTGTCTTCTTTGTCATATGTGATCTGTGAAGTCTCTATTCCTTTACTTATGTCTAGCTAGTGTATTATGTTATGTTATGTCTAGCTAGTTATATGAAGAGTACATCATGAGAAACGCTGGGCTGGAAGAAGCACAAAGTGGAGTCAAGATTGCTGGGAGAAATATCAATAACCTCAGATATGCAAATGACACCACCCTTATGGTAGAAAGTGAAGAGGAACTAAAAAGCCTCTTGTTGAAAGTGAAAGAGGAGAGTGAAAAAGTTGGCTTTAAGCTCAACATTCAGAAAACGAAGATCATAGCATCCGATCCCATCACTTCATGGGAAAAAGATGGTTAAAGAGTGGAAACAGTGTCAGATTTTATTTGTTTGGGCTCCAAAATCACTGCAGATGGTGACTGCAGCCATGAAATTAAAAGACAATTATTCCTTGGAAGGAAAGTTATGACCAACTTAGATGGCATATTCAAAAGCAGAGACATTACTTTGTCAACAAAGGTCTGTCTAGTCAAGGCTATGGTTTTTCCTGTGGTCAGGTATGGATGTGAAAGTTGGACTGAGAAGAAAACTGAGCACCAAAAAATTGATGTTTTTGAACTGTGGTGTTGGAGAAGACTCTTGAGAGTCCCTTGGACTGCAAGGAGATCCAACCAGTCCATTCTGAAGGAGATCAGTCCTGGGTGTTCATTGGAAGGACTGATACTAAAGCTGAAACTCCAGTACTTTGGCCACCTCATGTGAAGAGCTGACTCATTGGAAAAGACTCTGATGCTGGGAGGGATTGGGGGCAGGAGGAGAAGGGGACAGCAGAGGATGAGATGGCTGGATGGCATCACGGACGCGATGGACATGAGTCTGAGTGAACTCCGGGAGTTGGTGATGGACAGGGAGGCCTGGTGTGCTGCGATTCATGGGGTTGCAAAGAGTCGGACAGGACTGAGCTACTGAAGTGAACTGAGCTAGTGTTTTGACAGAAATTTTATTGAGGACTAGGAAAAGAAAGGAAGCAAGAAGGATAGAAAGAAGGAAGAAAGGGAGGGAGGAGGAGAAAATAAAGAAAAAATAAATTTAAAAAAAAAAGGGAAAATCTTCCAGTCTTTGTGAGTTGGCTTTGTTTGGGGCACTCCATCAGCTGGCACTTGGCCAGGCTTTTTACAGTTCTGCTTCTGTCTTCACATTCTGCTTGCATCATGCCTAGTGATAAACTGCAGGTGGAAGCTTAGAGTCTTTTAAAGTCTTATCTGAGCCTGCACCTTCTGCACAGACATGAGCATGCTCTCCAAACTCCTCAGTGTATATTGACACTTTTCAGGGCCTTAATTCACCAAAGAATGCTTTCCCCAGATTTTACTCACAGATTTTCAGTTCATCTATTGTTCGTTTCAACTGTAATCTTTCACTCCAGGAATCTGCGTGTTTTTCATTCATTGTATAATGTTCTCAAAGAATGCCCACTAGTTTTGCATCCTAAGTTGCTGGTGAGATGAAACAAAGGCTAGTGGCTTGCATCCTTTCTTCAGATCACCCTGGACAGACTAGAACAGACAAACAAACTTTGTGGGTGAAATTTGTTCTGCTCTCTCTGGACCCAGGAATCAGGATCCCACACTGGGAAGGAGGACTGCCATCTTAGAATGACCCCACACCAGGAAAGTGTTGAGTTAAGCACAAACAAAACTGCCATGGGACTTTCCTACCATTTATGTTACTTTTTTTTTTTTCTGTTTTATTCAGCACTTGCTTTGTTCCTATAATCCCTTGGTTATTTTCCAGAGTTCTAAAAACATTGATTCTATCAAAATTTCCCCCCAATATTTTGGTGCTCTATACCAGGTTAGGCCCTGGAAAGTTTACTCTGCTTTTTTCACTTGGTGTAACTGGCTTCCCTGACTTTTGAGTCTACAGTCAAGATACTGAGTCAACCCTCCCTATACAGTAGGATGACCCAGTACAGTGCATTATTTGAAGATAAAAAATATTGCTCAAATGGGACATCAGTTCTGATATCTCAATAAAATAGATGTCACACTATTTCAAAGACCCTTTGATTATACTATATGAGGATTTAAAGGACTAAGTAGAGAAATCGTCCCCACAGAGCCCTTGTGAAGACACAGCATGCCTTCTGCAGAGTTTTCATACAGTCACTAATGGAACATGGAAAAATAAGAATTAGTGAACTTATTCTAATAAATGAATAAGTAATAATGCATCATTCTAATAAATAATGCCTGTGTTCAAGGCATGCAAAGATCAAGACAGAGACCAGAACAGCTCTCAATGAGATATTTTCAGGTGAGCAGTGAGATTGATGACAAAAAAAATCTGATATTATTCCATCTCTACTCTGTTTTTCTCCAGTGCACACTATTATTGATGATTTTTACATAAGCAATTTAATTAGGTGGTCACAAAGTTTCAAAGAGGCTGGTGACTCCTCAGTAAGACAGAGATCATTGATGTAATCCCAGGTCAAATGACTCTAAAGCCTATTTCTATTACATTTTTTAAAATATAAATTTATTTATTTTAATTGGAGGTTAATTGCTTTACAATATTGTATTGGTTTTGCCATACATCAACATGTATCTGCCATAGGTATACACATGTTCCCCATCCTGAACCCCCCTCTCACCTCCCTCCCCATACCATCCCTCTGGGTTATCCCAGTGCACCAGCCCCAAGCACCCAGTATCATGCATTGAACCTGGGCTGGCGACTCGTTTCATATATGATATTATACATGTTCCAATGTCATTCTCCCAAATCATCCCACCCTCTCCCCCTCCCACAGAGTCCAAAAGACTGTACTATACATCTGTGTCTCTTTTGCTGTCTCTCATACAGGATTATCATTACCATCTTTCTAAATTCCATATATATGCATTAGTATACTGTATTGGTGTTTTTCTTTCTGGCTTACTTCACTCTGTATAATCGGCTCCAGTTTCATCCACCTGATTAGAACTGATTCAAATCTATTCTTTTTAATGGCTGAGTAATACTCTATTGTGTATATGTACCACAGCTTTCTTATCCATTCATCTACTGATGGACTTCTAGGTCACTTCCTTGTCCTGGCTATTATAAACAGTGCTGTTATGAACATTGGGGTACAAGTGTCTCTTTCAATTCTGGTTTCCTCAGTGTCTATAAAATTACCTTTCCCCTTAAGAAATAAAATTTATGAAGACTTCAGCTATTTCCTTGCACTAGGTGCTTTCAAGCCAACTGCACCCTTGCAGGAGGCTGCACCACTCCCCTGCTGACTCATGTTCTTTGGTGACTGCAGTCTCATTGTGATTCATGCCCTTTGGCTGTATCCCAGCCCAGGACCAGCCCCACCCTCCCTGCCCTTGTCGGGTGAAGGTCCTGGCAGAGTTTGACCTTGACTCAGCTCATGTACAATCGATCATTGATGATGTTGCTTAGTTGCTAGAGCAGTCATCACTCACTGACAAATGGTCTAAGTCATGTGTCTTCAGTTCAGAATTTCTATTGTCACTGGAAATTTCCAATGATTCATTGAAAATCATGTTCTTCTGAATTCCAGGAATGGTATCATTTTTCAGTTAAATCTCATCATTGGAATTAGTAAGAAATGACCTCTCAGAAATATTTCAGAAACTTTTGGATGACTTCAAAAATTTAAATAACTAAGTAAAAAAGAAAGATGGAAATGTAGATCAAGAACTCTTCAGTGTTCACATTTTTTTAACAAGCCATTCAAATTTTATTAAGAGCATATTACACATCAAGATTTGTATGTCAAACATATTTAAATTATATGATGGCATTTTGAAATAGTTACCACTCAAATGATTGGAATAGTTCTCCTTACTCATGGAATGCTATATTTGACATTTTCATGAGGAATTAGCTACATGATCTAAATTCATTTCTTCATCATATATAATCTGTAGTCAGTAGATATTTCAAATGAATTAACATATAGTTGGAGGAGCTACAAACTTCTCAGAAACGACTTTCAACATATCGTTTTTCAACTTTCTTAAAATAACATGAAATGCTATCACCCCTTTAGAGAGTGACAAAGTAAGGATGAGAGTGACAACAAGTGAGAGAGAGAGAGAATCTGATAGAAATACTGCCTATATCTTCTAAAATAAAAGGATTCTTAGACTGTAAGTCTCTTCTACTTCCTGCAGGTCGTAAAAGGCCAAGACCACCAAGCTGAGGTTGACTAGGCCAATCAGATTTTTAGCTACATTCTGCTAGGATAAACTAATGATCTTTTGGTAGATACATGTTTACTTGAAATTCAGGAATCCCAGAAACAATATATGTGCTGCCTCTATGCAGGAGACCTGGGTTTGATCCCTGGGTTGGGAAGATCCCTTGGAGAAAGGAAATACTACTCATTCCAGTATTCTGGCCTGGAAAATTCCATGAACTGTACAGTCCATGGGGTCACAAAGAGTCAGACATGACTGAGCGACTTTCACTTTCATTTTGGTAGATATGTGTTTATTTGAAATTCAGGAATCCCACAAAAAGTGTATGTGCTGCCTCTATCATTATACAGAACTAAAATTATATATTAAAATGTAAATGTATGTGTACTAAAATTTTACAATAAAACAAATAATCCAATAAAAATTAGACAAGATATTTCACCAGAGCATTCACAAAATTTATGAATGGTCATTAGCACATGGAAAGAGCATAATTCATCAGGGAAATGAAAACTAAATCTGTAATGAGCTATAAACATATACACTAGTATGGCAAAAAACATTGACAAGGAAGTTAAGGGGTATCATGTCTTTATAAATTTTTTTTTAAGTCTATGGTGAAATTTTTAATTGTACTCATGAGTAACAATATATTTCTTTATATTCTCTGATAAAATTATAAGTTAACTCTGTTTTTAAATCTGTACTCTTATGTAAATTAAGTATTTAAATTCAACTGTTTTCATCAAAAGAAAGGTGATCAGAACCTGCAAACAGACATTTGTGGTTTTTTGCCTAATGATTACATATTGAATCAAAATATTATACAAGGTTCTTTGGGAGAAGCTTTGGAAAGAAAGGAGAATTCAAAATTCAGCTTTTATAATAGTGCTTGGCCTCCAGAGGAGAAGAATTCAATCCAGGGCTAGAGACGAGGTTTGATCACTCAGAGCTTTTGTGTAATAAAGTTTTATTAAAGTATAAAGGAAATAGAGAAAGCTTCTGACATAGAGATCAGAAGTGGGTAGAAAGACTACCCACTTGCTTAGTGTTAGCAATGGAGTTATATACTCTCCATTAGGTTTTTTGCCTAATGATTACATATTGAATCAAAATATTAAACAAGGTTCTTTGGAAGAACCTTGGGAAAGAAAGGAGAATTCAGAAATCTTCCATAAATCAGTGATACACCTCCGTACATTTTCTACAAAAGAATATGGTAAGACTATTATAAAAGCATTGGTTTGATATTAAATGCAATTTGAGGGCAAAGGAATATAAAATTGTCTATAACTTTGAGAACCATGTTAAGATTCAAAAATGTCTGCATCTATCACTGCTGAGTTTTTATTATATGTTCAGTTATATACTTCACTGTAAAAACTATCTAAGCTCACTTTAGTCTTTGAAAATATGACATTTATTATCAGAAAAGGAAGAACAAGGAAACGGAAGGAATAGGAAAAATTTTATCCAAAAAAGACTTTTAGTTGAAAATAAGAAAAAATATGTTCTTTTTTTCCCTTAAGAATGTTAAACTGCAAAAAGTGAGGAGATGGTTGATAATTAAATATCTTTC
This sequence comes from Oryx dammah, assembly GCF_014754425.2. Lineage (NCBI taxonomy): Eukaryota > Metazoa > Chordata > Mammalia > Artiodactyla > Bovidae > Oryx > Oryx dammah. Next base: position 56,908,436 of record NW_024070206.1, read on the forward strand.
TGTTATACATCATCCTTTGGGCTGTTTAATTCTGAAAATGACAATTCTAAGCTGATAGCAATGAGTTTTTGCTTAGAATGGTAAAGATGTGAAAAAATTATTTTTTCCATCTTGCATGTAAAATTTTAATTTACATAACATTTATATATGCCAAATGATAAGCCAGACATGAATTATTATACAACATAGCCAGAGAGGAGGACAGTAAATCAGTAGCAACTCCAGAAATTTCTGATAGTGGGAATATTCTAAAACATTCACCATCCAATAAGAGTTATTCACATTTGGTAACTAAGCATCAGAAAATGTTGCTAGTGCAAATGAAAAGCTGAAGTTTTAGTTTAATTTTAATTTAAATAGCTATGTGTGGCTAATGTATGCCTTATTGAACAGACAACTGAAGTGTAATACTTTCATTTTAGATACAAAGACGTTGAAAGGCAGAGATATCTTGCTCAAAAATACAACAAAGCTGGCAGAAACAACAGCAGACAGGCCATCATGGTATTGGCTCCCTAGCTGGATCAACTGGTAAAGAATCTGCCTGCCAATGCAGGAGATGCAGACAGGAGACATGGGTTCAATCCCTGGATTGAGAAGATCCCCTGGAGGAGAAAATGGCAACCCACTCCAGCACTCTTGCCAGGAAAATTCCATGGACAGAGGAGCCTGGTGGGTTACAGTTCATGGGGCTGCAAAGAGTTAGACATGATTGAGCAGGCACACAAGTAATGAGAAGTAAACACAGGCACTAAGCAAGGGTGAACAAGCATGTCAAACTGTTCTAGATACAAACAAGTGTGTGTGTGTGTGTGTGTCCATGTGCACTCAGTCATATCCAATTCTTTGTGATGCCATAGACTGTAGCCCAGCGGTTTCTTCAGTCCATGGGATTTTCCAAGCAAGAATACTGGAGTGGGTTGCCATTTCCTACTCTAGGGGATCTTCGTGACCCAAGGATTGAACCCAAGTCTCTTGTGTCTCCTGCATTGGCAGTCAGATTCTTTATCTTTGCTGCCATCTGGAAACCTCATAGCAAGGATACAAGAACTGTAACTCAGTACCTGTCTACTCCACCAAGCGACATCACCACAGGTCTAGTTACCATCTATCACCCTGTCATTGATCCCCTTCACCCATTTTGCCCACCCCCAACACCTTTCCCCCTGGTAATCACTAATCTGATCTCTGAATCCATGAGTTTTTAACAATGCTACTTAGACATCACTCATTCTGATTCTTTTTACAAAACTTTGAAATTCTGATGTCTCATATTCAGAGACAATTAATTCAGAAAGCACTTTAGAAGAGAGAAAGGGAGATGGGGAGAAAGATATTAAATGTTCTTCTTGGAGAATTAGGTTTGAGATTATTTCACTAATTGCAAAAGCATATTTAATAGGTAATAATAGCCCACATGAGGTTATGATATTATGATTGAGTTTACTCTATAATTAAATGCTTAAATCATTATCCTTGTGTGATAAGATTTCCCAAAATTCGGAAAGACCTAATCTTAGGTCAACAAACATTTGTGTGAAGACCTGATTGACTCTGAGATGTTTACAGAACAGTAATGTGAAACGCCACAAGCTATAGTACAGATACTGTGTGACCAAGAAATAGAGAATGCAAGTGGGCAGAGAAAGAAAATGAGACTTCTGTGCAGAGACTACAGGAGAAATGTAAGAGTTGGTGCAAGATACACCCTGGGTCTTGAAATACATTCTAGTTCTCTAATTCAGAAAATCCCTGGGGTGTTTGAATTTGATGAGACATTGCTACTTTGCATAAGCATAATAAAAAATAACTAATTTATTTTCTTATTCATTTAAGTGAAATGTATTTGTTTAGTTTACACAAATTTATTTTCAATTAAATACTCCTAATTAATTCATGACAATAATGCCCTTTCTCATTTCCTTAGGCAATGAAAACCCACAGTGTCCTCCATTACTTTTCTGACCCCATTTCTTCTATGATGCTTTTCCCAATACTAGGTTATCATGAATATCTTGTTCCTCTGCACATCAGAAGAGTTATTGGCTTCATTACTGATTTTGACACTGAATTTTCTTCCCTTTCAATAGAGTATGTTTTAATTCTGTGTCAGGCTACTCTTTGGTCTCTTCAGTTGGATTACAGTAAAAATAGTGGCATTTCTACCAATAACAGTAGCAGAACTATTAGAAAAATGTTGCTGCTCCTTAAACAGGAACATGTAATAGTCCCCCAGAGGATTACTGAATACACATCTCATGAAAAATAGAATGTAAAACCCTGAACTTGGAATTTATCAGATTATCCTAGCACACATGAATTTATTATTTGTAGCACAACTGGGTACCTAATGCAACCACCTAAATCTGAATCCCTTTATATATCTTCCAAAAAAACACATGTTAGAAAATACAATAACAAGTAAATCATGTCTTCAGATCAACAGGAACACAGAGGACACTATTAAAAACTGTGAGTAGAAAAATACACCTTAATTTTCACTAGCATCCTCTCTCAATCTTTCAAAACAGTCTTTGCAAAGGATGAGGTCAGTCATCTGGCAAATTTGCATGGAGAGAATTAAACAGCCTAAGTGTGGGTTAAAATGACCTGCCAGAAAATGTGAAGTTTTGTGTAGATAAGGTCATCAACTAAAGAGAAGGAACTGGAAGCCTGCTCAAAAATCTTGTAAAGTGAAAATTATGGGAGAGAAAGGAGTTATTAATAAAAGGACAGGAGAGGTCTCCTTTGAATGCTTGAATACACAGGAGGGAGAATAGAAAGAGAGGAACTTCCCTAGTGATCCAGTGGCTAAGAACCCACCTGGCAATGCAGGTGACGAGGGTTTGACCCCTGACTGGGGCACTAGATACCCCCTGCCTGTGGGGGGACTAAGCCCACACACCTCAACTAAAGAGTCCGTGTGCCCCAGTGAAAAACCCCACAGACGAAGGTGGGAAGGTGAGGCAGTGAAGATGTAGCCAAATGAATATTTTTAAAAGTTAGAGAAAGGGTAATGTTAGCCAAATGCAGAGTAAGCAGCTGACAGTATCTACTGAAACTACATGTGAATTACCCAGTAATTTTTCTTCCAAAAGTTTATACTGAAGATACATATACATACAACACACTAGCATTCAGCTGTAGAAAACATTTTCTATGAACTGAAAGAGTAATTTCTAGGGCATGTTGTTCAGTGGAAAGAAACAAAGTGCAAAATCATATCTACATTGCAAAAGAAAAAAACAGGAAGAGAATATGAATGTGCTTTGAGAAAGGGAAAGAGAGACTGGAAGGTGATCCAGAAACTAATGACACCAATTACCTGGAAAAAGTGGATGGAACTTGGGGGAAAGGAAGGGGTGAAAGGTTGTTGTTGAACCACACAAAGACACCAGGATCCTTGGCCTCCGGAGGAGAAGAATTCAATCCAGGGCCAGAGACGAGGCTTGATCGCTCAGAGCTTTTGTATAATAAACTTTTATTAAAGTGTAAAGGAGATAGAGAAAGCTTCTGATATAGACATCAGAAGTGGGTAGAAAGAGTACCCGCTTGCTTAGTGTTAGCAATGGAGTTATATACTCTCCACAGAATGTCTGGAGGTTGTAAAGACCTACTCCCATAATTTACATTTTAAGATAATAGGATTACCCAGAAGCTTTAATCTAGAGACTGTCCTCAGGCAGGGTACATTGTTATATAATCCATATAAAGTGAAAGTGAAGTCATTCAGTTGTGTCTGACTCTTTGCGATCCAGGGACTGTAGCCCACCAAGCTCCTTCGTCCATGGGATTCTCCAGGCAAGAATACTGGAGTGGATTGCCATTTCCTTCTCCAGGGGATCTTCCTGACCCAGGGATCGAACCCAGGTCTCCCACATTGCAGACAGACGCTTTAACCTCTGCACCACCAGGGAAGCCCTTAAATACAAGAATTCAAGTACTAACATCAAAGATTTCAAGGGAGCAAAGGAAGCCAGGTTGAAAGAAGGGGGAGGAGGCGGGAGAGTGGGGGCAAAAGGGGTGGCCTTACAGACGTCTCCTGCCGCCTACAGATACCCAGGCGTTATGGGACTTTCCCCTGGGCCTCCAGAGAAGGGAGGACTGGAACTCGGCCCTACCAGAAGTCAGACCAGACCAGAACCAGAATTCGAGTTCTCTGCCAAGAGGAGGTGATCAGTCTCCAATCCTCAGCTCAGGCTGAGGGCCCTTCAACCAGATTCCTGCATCCAGGACTCAGGGAATAGAAAAACAGGGAAGGATAGGAAGGGTTAAGGAGAGGAAAGAGAGAGGGAAGGAGAGAGAGGTCAATAAAGTCTCTTGTTCCTTCCTTTATAGTCCTTATAAAGACCAGACCTACTCCCATAATTTACATTTTAAGATAACAGGACTAGCCAGAAGGTTTAATCCAGAGACTGTCCTCAGTCAGGATACATTGTTATATAATATTAAAGAATGTAGAGGAAAAAAAGTTTGTCCTTTCTTCCTCCATGAGAATTCCAAACCCCTCTCTCCTTGGGGACCCCTAGACTTCTTATCAACCTGCCTAGGAAATGACTCTCTCAGGGGACAGATGGGTGATATTTTCCTGAGAATTCCTTTTCCCAAAGTTTGGACACTTGGAACATTGCTCACATTGTACATACACAAAAGAGGATAGGGATAAAATCTGAAATGGAGTTCAAGCAGAAATATATAAGCCTAATTGATTTTTTTTTTTAAATAACAAAACTAAATTTAAGGGGAAAGGACTAAAACAAAAACAAAAACGTAACTCAAATAACTTTTGAATGCAGTATATTAACTTTATGCTCTCAACGTAAATACTAAAATAACTGTTTCAAAATGCTGAACCTTGGTGCATCATTTTTCCACAGTAGTATGAGGCAAGAATTCTAAAACTACTTACTGTGTTTTCTAGGATTAAATAAGCAAGTATATGTGAAGTATATTGGAAATTGGAGTTTTATTGGGGGGCTTGTTTTGATTTTTACTATTTTAGAAATAAGTTTACAAAGAAAATCCACTGGGCAGAGGAGCCTGGCAGGCTATAGTCCACGGGGTTGCAAAGAGAGTCAGTCTCAGCTCAAACAACAACAAATATTGAAAGGGAAGGTTAGAATAAACCTGGTGGTTTGAATTGGAATTTTATGGATTAGAGTAAATCCTTGTTTTGTAAAGTTGTAGCTTAATAGAGTGCTATTAATAAATGAATTCTTTTTTCCAGCTTTGGCATGTTGAGATTTTTTTTACTTTTCCCAGACATAAACTTTTATTATTACCAGATTTTTACTGCTGAATCTCCATACTTATCAACTTTCAGCATGATTAATTGTATTGTTGCAGCTGAGAAACCAAGATTAAAATAAAAATTCAGCCCCCATGTTGGTAAGTGGTCTAAATGTTTAAGCTTTTTCCCTTTATATCTATATATTTAACATGTCTAGGTGTTTAAAACTTACTCTCAGTCAGTTCAGTTCAGTCGCTCAGTAGTGTCCGACTCTTTGCGACCCCATGATTCGCAGCACACCAGGCCTCCCTGTCCATCACCAACTCCCGGAGTTCACTCAGACTCATGTCCATCGAGTCCGTGATGCCATCCAGCCATCTCATCCTGGATCGTCCCCTTCTCCTCCTGCCCCCAATCCCTCCCAGCATCAGAGTTTTTTCCAATGAGTCAACTCTTCACGTGAGGTGGCCAAAGTACTGGAGTTTCCGCTTTAGCATCATTCCTTCCAAAGAAATCCCAGGGCTGATCTCCTTCAGAATGGACTGGTTGGATCTCCTTGCAGTCCAAGGGACTCTCAAGAGTCTTCTCCAACACCACAGCTCAAAAGCATCAATTCTTCGGCACTCAGCCTTCTTCACAATCCAACTCTCACATCCATACATGACTACTGGAAAAACCATAGCCTTGACTAGACGGACCTTAGTCGGCAAAGTAATGTCTCTGTTTTTGAATATGCTATCTAGGTTGGTCATAACTTTCCTTCCAAGAAGTAAGCATCTTTTAATTTCATGGCTGCAATCACCATCTTCAGTGATTTCAGAGCCCCCCAAAATAAAGTCTGACACTGTTTCCACTGTTTCCCCATCTATTTCCCATTAGGTGATGGGACCGGATGCCATGATCTTAGTTTTCTGAATGTTGAGCTGTAAGCCAACTTTTTCACTCTCCCCTTTAACTTTCATCAAGAGGCTTTTTAGTTCCTCTTCACTTTCTGCCATCAGGGTGGTGTCATCTGCATATCTGAGGTTATTGAGATTTCTCCCGGCAATCTTGATTCCAGCTTTGGTTTCTTCCAGTCCAGCGTTTCTCATGATGTACTCTGCATAGAAGTTAAATAAGCAGGGTGACAATATACAGCCTTGATGTACTCCTTCTCCTATTTGGAACCAGTCTGTTGTTCCATGTCCAGTTCTAACTGTTGCTTCCTGACCTGCATATAGGTTTCTCAAGAGGCAGGTTAGGTGGTCTGGTATTCCCATCTCTTGAAGAATTTTCCACAGTTTATTGTGATCCACACAGTCAAAGGCTTTGGCATAGTCAATAAAGCAGAAATCGATGTTTTTCTGGTACTCTCTTGCTTTTTCCATGATCCAGCGGATGTTGGCAATTTGATCTCTGGTTCCTCTGCCTTTTCTAAAACCAGCTTGAACATCAGGAAGTTCATGGTTCACATATTGTTGAAGCCTGGCTTGGAGAATTTTGAGCATTACTTTACTAGCATGTGAGATGAGTGCAATTGTGCAGTTGTTTGAGCATTCTTTGGCATTGCCTTTCTTTGGGATTGGAATCAAAACTGACCTTTTCCAGTCCTGTGGCCACTGCTGAGTTTTCCAAATTTGCTGGCATATTGAATGCAGCACTTTCACAGCATCATAGTGCACATTATATGACTGTATATGCAAATATATGATTCCATTGAAACAACTAAAGTGTTTTCACATTTTTTTATTTTTCATTTGTCTTATTGTAGGGGAAAAAAATCTTCCTCTATCTTTCTGAGTTATTAGCTGAGATCCCTGTAATAAAAACCAGGCTAACAAGAAAAAAACAAGCACATTTGTTAGCACGTCTGCCTTGTGTTCATATGGGGGATACACAGAGCAGAATGAGTTTCTCCCCAAGTCACCAAGCATTCAGGATCAAACACTTGCTTAGTAAGGATATAGACCTTTTTGTGGTTGTCTAGTTGCTAAGTTGTGTCAGACTCTTTGTGACTCCGTGGACTGTAGCCCACCAGGTTCCTCTTTCCATGGAATTTTCCAGGTAAGAATACTGGAATGGGTTGCTGTTTCCTTCTTCAGGAGATCTTCCCAACCCATGGATCGAACCCAGGTGTCTGTATTGGCAGGCAGATTGTTTACTGATGAACCACCTAGGAAGCCCTTTTTGGTTGTCGTTCAGTCGCTAAATCAAGTCCAACTCTTTGCAACCTCATGAACTACACAGTAGGCCCAGCTTCTCTGTCCATCACTATCTCCCTGAGTTTGCTCAAACTTATGGCTACTGAGTCAGTGATGCCATCCAATCATCTCATCCTTTGTTGTCCCATTCTCCTCTTTTCTTGAATTTTTCTCAGCATCAGACTCTTTTCCAATAAGTGGGCTCTTTGCATCAGGTGGCCAAAGTTTTGGAGCATCAGCTTCAGCATCAGATATTCCAGTTAATATTCAGGATTGATTTCCTTTAGGATGGACTGATTTTATCTCTTGCAGTCCAAGGGAATCTCAAGAGTCTCCAGAACCACAGTTCGAAAGCATCAATTCTTTGGTGCTTGGCTTTCTTTATAGTCCAACTCTCACATCCGTACATAACTACTGAAAAAAACCATAGCTTTGACTATATCGACCTTTGTTGGCAAAGTGGTATCTCTGTCTTTTTTTTTTTTTTTGGCAAAGTGATGTCACACTGTCTAGGTTTGTCATAGCTATTCAAGGAACAAGCATCTTTTGACTTCAAGGCTACAGTCACAGTCTCCATTGATTTTGGAGCCGAAGAAAATGAAATCTGACACTGTTTCCACATTTTCCCCATCTATTTGCCATAAACTGATAGGACCAGATGCCATGATTTTGGTTTTTTGAATGATGAGTTTTATGCCAGCTTTTTCACTCTCCTCTTTCACCTTCATCAAGAGGCACTTTAGGTCTTCTTTGCTTTCTGCCATTAAAGTGGTACCATTTGCATATTTAAAGTTGCTGATATTTCACCCGGCAATCTTTATTCTAGCTTGTGATTCACCCAGCCCAGCATTTTGCATGATTCCAGCTTGTGATTCATCCACCCCAGCATTTCGCATGATGTACTCTGTATATAAGTTAAATAAACAAGGTGACAACATACAGCCTTGACGTACTCCTTTCCCAATTTGGAACCAGTCCTTTGTTCCATGTCTGGTTCTAACTGCTGCTTCTTGTCCTGCATACGGTTTCTCAGGAAGCAGGTAAAGTGGTCTGATATTTCCATCTCTTTAAGAATATTCCACAATTTGTTGCGATCCACATGGTCATTGGGTTTAGCATAACCAACGAAGCAGAAGTAGATTTTTTTTTTTAATTCCCTTGCTTTTCTGTGATCCAATGTACGATGGCAATTTGGTCTCTGGTTCCTCTGTCTTTTCTAAATCCACCTTGTATATCTGGAAGTTCTTGATTCACATCCTGCTGAAGCCCTCTTAAGAGGAGAGCCAATGAATTTGAGACAGATGAACAGGCCCTTAGAATAAATAGGAAGTGTGATACATTGTGAATTTGTCTAGGTGTGGTACCCACTTCCAATCTCCTCTCCAGGGATAAAATCTTCCCTGGTTGATGAAACTCATCAACGGTATTGCACTTGGCCCAGTTCGTCCGGGACATCAGGTCACTGAGACTTTCCTGGAGGCCAGCAGTCTGGCATCCTTAAAAAAATATGTTTCTTAAAGACCTTGTACTTTAATATCCCCCATTTTAGTTTTCCTGACATTTATAAATGTGTAACTCTAGTGCAAGAAAGACATAGGAGAGAAAGAGTGAGTATATGCCTGTGTGTGAGAGACAGAGACAATGAAGAAGGTGAAGATTTTCCTAAGCTCATTTTCTAAGTGGATCAAGGAATTGATAACTTCAGAATCTGCTATAAAGAAAAATGAGACTATTCACTTCCAGGTCAGTAGTTTGAATTCAGCTCAGCTCAGTATTACCTCTAAGTATGAAATATGTGTTATTTAGGTTGGTGCCAGAATAAAAATAGGATAGCTGCCCTATTAAGAGCTGAAAGCCATCAATATTCTCAAAATCAACAGCACACCACTCATGGCAAGTGAGGTTCGATGCAACAGGGTTCAGTAGGTGGCTTAATACAGAACCTTAGTCAGGCAATATGTAAATGAATTCTAAACCTTTCGAAGACTCTTTTTACTTGAAATAGGAATTCAGCTCCATTTTGGTGTCACGTCCAAAGTGGGACATATGAGTCTATGCTTTACTAAGACTACAGAATTAGGGGCAAGACTTTATTTAGGCTGTTAAATTGTGCTATTAAGCAGGAAGCTTTCTTTGTGGCTGGATAATACACCTTAAAATTCAGGGTATTTTTTTTACTCGAATTTTCTATAATTATATTCTACTCTGGCATAATTCCTAGGCTTATTGTGGATGCTTCTTAATATTTTTGTAATGGATAGAAAATGGATGGATAAGGAGTCTTTCAGGTAAAAATGGAAACAGAATTCATGCTATATCCAGTTATCTTTATATAGCTTGAAAATGTATCTTAAAAAGGCTGAATTAAAAAGGACACAGTTTCTTGGACACCACCTGGTAGAGAAAGCACAAAAGGAAAAAGCAATATGATACAGGTCATCCAAATTTTTCCTCTGAAAAGGCTGAATCCTCATTTTTATTCTGTGTATAGAAGCCAGAGCAATATGTTTTGTGTAAATCAGATTTATAATTTCCTTCTTTTTTTGCTTCACCTTTCTTTGCAAAGTTTTATATATGTCCGTTTGCTCCTAAGTCAGGAAGCACTGAGTGCTTTCATGTGCATGAAGGTAGTGCCATGCTGGGTAAATGCTGATTGAAATTAGTTGAATAAGCTGGTCCTATTTTCCATTTTGGGCTTCCCAGGTGGCTCAGCAGTAAAGAATCTGCCTGCCAATGCAGAAGAGGCAGATTTAAGATCCCCAGGAGAAGGAAATGGCAACCCATTCCAGTTCTCTTGCCTGGGAAATCCCATGGACAGAGGAATCTAGTGGGCTGTAGTCCATGGGGTTGCAAAAGAGTATAGGACACGACTTGGTGACTAAACAGCAACAACAAATTGTAGGGAATGAGCAGGAAAGATATGAGGCAGGGGTCAGAAGGTGAGATGGTGGGAGCTGAGATTAAGGAGGGTCAACAGTATTGGTACTGATGTGACTGTGGAGCTGAGTGACAGAGAGAAAGAAAAAAATCCTTCAGGGAGAGCAAGTCACCACCCAGAAGCCAGATGAGCTGAGCTATATGGATGCTGAAATAAATAATTATGGCAAAAACCATGTAAGTATTCACCAAAGGAGTATGTTCCAGCATGCAGAAGTATCTTTAAGCTTTCAAATCATTAGCCTAGTGTTGGCACATTATAGACTTTTAATAAAAGTTTGAGGACAAAATTTCCTAACACTCATTTGTGTGTGCAGAATAAAGACTGGGGAGATGACCAAATCCCTCTCACTTTGAGTTTCAGTTCAGTTCAGTTCAGTTCAGTTCAGTCGCTCAGTGTTCGACTCTTTGTGACCCCATGATTCGCAGCACACCAGGCCTCCCTGTCCATCACCAACTCCCGGAGTTCACTCAGATTCATGTCCGTCGAGTCAGTGATGCCATCCAGCCATCTCGTCCCCTTCTCCTCCTGCCCCCAATCCCTCCCAGCAGCAGAGTCTTTTTCAATGAGTCAACTCTTCACATGAGGTGGCCAAAGTACTGGAGTTTCCGCTTTAGCATCATTCCTTCCAAAGAAATCCCAGGGTTGATCTCCTTCAGAATGGACTGGTTGGATCTCCTTGCAGTCCAAGGGACTCTCAAGAGTCTTCTCCAACACCACACTTCAAAATCATCAAATCTTCAGTGCTCAGCTTTCTTCACAGTCCAACTCTCACATCCATACATGACTACTGGAAAAACCATAGCCTTGACTAGACGGACCTTAGTCGGCAAAGTAATGTCTCTGCTTTTGAATATGCTATCTAGGTTGGTCATAACTTTTCTTCCAAGGAGTAAGCGTCTTTTAATTTCGTGGCTGCAGTCACCATCTGCAGTGATTTTGGAGCCCCCCCAAAAAAAGTCTGACACTGTTTCCACTGTTTCCCCATCTATTCCCCATGAAGTGATGGGATCGGATGCCATGATCTTTGTTTTCTGAATGTTGAGCTTAAAGCCAACTTTTTCACTCTCCTCTTTCATTTTCATCAAGAGGCTTTTTAGTTCCTCTTCTCTTTCTGCATATTTGAGGTTATTGATATTTCGTTTAGGTTTTGTTATATCACATAGGGCTTCTCTAGTGGCTCAAATGGTAAAGAATCTGCCTACAATGCAGGAGATCTGAGTTGGACCCCTGGGTGGATCAGGAAGATCCCCTGGAGAAGGAGATAACTACCCACTCCACCATTTTTGCCTGGAGAATTTCATGGACATACCAGCCTGTCAAGCTAGAGTCCATGGGGTCACAGAGTCAGACATTACTGAGCAACTAACACTTTCACTTTTTCTTTTTTATGTCACATAAGAAAATGTGACTCCTGTGTGTTTGTGTCTTCCTGGCAGCTATTCCTGGATCTTCCTGGCTGTTATACTAGAACTTTCTGAACTAGCCTTAAAGTGTGCTAATCACTTTTTTCCTAAGTATTTCTGGTCTGGAGAATCTCTAGTTCTAACTGTTAGACAGTTATACTTCCTAACTGCACTGACTCTTAGATAAACAAACACCTATAAAGACTTGGGGAAGTGTGCTACAAATAAGGCATTAAGATTCATCAAGAAGAGTAGACTGATTGGTGTTCAAAAAATGAAATTAGAGAAATATTTTGACACATGTGTACACAATCATCTCTATCTTATTTTAAAATGCCTCTCTTATTTTAAAATACATTTACACAACATTACATATCATATAAAATGACCAAAGTTTTAATTAAAGCACTCTGTAACTGATGAACAATGAAATCATATTTTGCTAATATGTGTACCTTGTATTCCCATAGAGACTGAGACAGAACTGTGTTTGAGTATCTCCTTTGGAGGTACAGGTCAGCAGTGGACTGCTGCAAGGGCTCTGGGTGCAGCAGACTCAGGTGTGGCATAAGCCCTCTTGGAGGTGGTCGCATTAACCCCACCAGAGAGCCACCAGAACTTACACAGGACTGGGAAAATAGACTTTCGGAGGGCACAAATAAAACCTTGTGTGTACCAGGACCAGGAGACAGGAGCAGTGACCGTACAAGAGACTGCCCTGGACATGCATGTGGGTGTCTGGGGGTTTCTGGCAGAGGCGTGGGTCGATAGTGGCCTGCTGCAGGGTCAGGAGGCACTGAGATAAATAACAGGGAGGGAAGACAGCTCCACCCATCAACAGAAAATCTGATTAAAGATTTACTGACCATGGCCCCACCTATCAGAATAAGACCCAGTTACCCCTCAGTCCGCTCTACCATCAGGAAGGTTCCATAAGCCTCTTATCCTTCTCCATCAGAGGGCAGACAGAGTGAAAACCACAGTCACAGAAAATGAAGCAATCTGATCACATGGACCACAGTTCAGTTCAGTTCAGTCGCTCAGTCGTGTCTGACTCTTTGCGACCCCATGAATAGTAGCACACCAGGCCTCCCTGTCCATCACCAACTCCCGGAGTTCACTCAGACTCACGTCCATAGAGTCAGTGATGCCATCCAGCCATCTCATCCTCTGTCATCCCCTTCTCCTCCTTCCCCCAATCCCTCCCAGCAACAAAGTCTTTCTAATGAGTCAACTCTTCGCATGAGGTGGCCAAAGTACTGGAGTTTCAGCTTTAGCATCATTCCTTCCAAAGAAATCCCAGGGCTGATCTCCTTCAGAATGGACTGGTTGGATCTCCTTGCAGTCCAAGGGACTCTCAAGAGCCTTCTCCAACACCACACTTCAAAAGCATCAATTCTTTGGTGCTCAGCCTTCTTCACAGTCCAACTCTCACATCCATACATGACTACTGGAAAAACCATAGCCTTGACTACATGGACCTTAGTCGGCAAAGTAATGTCTCTGTTTTTGAATATGCTATCTAGGTTGGTCATAACTTTTCTTTCAAGGAGCAAGTGTCTTTTAATTTCATGGCTGCAATCACCATCTGCAGTGATTTTGGAGCCCCCCAAAATAAATTCTGACACTGTTTCCACTCTTTCCCCATCTGTTGCCCATGAAGTGATGGGACTGGATGCCATGATGTTCATTTTCTGAATGTTGAGTTTTAAGCCAACTTTTTCACTCTGGTCTTTCACTTTCATCAAGAGGCTTCTTAATTCCTCTTCGCTTTCTGCCATAAGGGTGATGTCATCTGGATATCTGAGGTTATTGATATTTCTCCCGGCAATCTTGATTCCAGCTTTGGTTTCTTCCAGTCCAGCATTTCAACTAATGATGTACTCTGCATAGAAGTTAAATAAGCAGGGTGACAATATACAGCCTTGACGTACTCCTTTTCCTATTTGGAACCAGTCTGTTGTTCCATGTCCCGTTCTAACTGTTGCTTCCTGGCCTGCATACAGATTTCTCAAGAGGCAGGTCAGGTGGTCTGGTATTCCCATCTCTTGAAGAATTTTCCACAGTTTATTGTGATCCACACAGTCAAAGGCTTTGGCATAGTCAATAAAGCAGAAATAGATGTTTTTCTGGAACTCTCTTGCTTTTTCCATGATCCAGCAGATGTTGGCAATTTGATCCTCTGGTTCCTCTGCCTTTTCTAAAACCAGCTTGAACATCTGGAATTTCACGGTTCACGTATTGCTGAAGCCTGGCTTGGAGAATTTTGAGCATTACTTTACTAGCATGTGAGATGAGTGCAATTGTGTGGTAGTTTGAGCATTCTTTGGCATTGCCTTTCTTTGGAATTGGAACGAAAACTGACCTTTTCCAGTCCTGTGGCCACTGCTGAGTTTTCCAAATTTGCTGGCATATTGAGTGCAGCACTTTAACAGCATCATCGTTCATGATATGAAATAGCTCTACTGGAATTCCATCACCTACAGTAGCTTTGTTAGTAGTGATGTTTTTTAAAGCCCACTTGACTTCACATTCCAGGATGCCTGGCTCTAGATGAGTGACCACAACATCGTGATTATGTTGGTCATAAAGATCTTTTTTGTACAGTTCTTCTGTGTATTCTTGCCACCTCTTCTTAATATCTTCTGCTTCTGTTAGGTCCATACCATTTCTGGCCTTTATTGAGCCCATCTTTGCATGAAATGTTCCCTTGGTATCTCTAATTTTCTTGAAGAGATCTCTAGTCTTTCCCATTCTGTTCTTTTCCTCTATTTCTTTGCATTGATTGCTGAAGAAGGCTTTCTTATCTCTTCTTGCTATTCTTTGGAACTCTGCATTCAGATGCTTATATGTGTCCTTTTCTCCTTTGCTTGTCACTTCTCTTCTTTTCACAGTTATTTGTAAGGCCTCCCCAGACAGCCATTTTGCTTGTTTACGTTTCTTTTCCATAGGGATGGTCTTGATCCCTGTCTCCTGTACAGTGTCATGAACCTCATTCCATAGTTCATCAGACACTCTATCTATCAGATCTAGGCCCTTAAATCTATTTCTCACTTCCACTGTATAATCATAAGGAATTTGATTTAGGTCATACCTGAATGGTCTAGCGGTTTTCCCTACTTTCTTCAATTTAAATCTGAATTTGGTAATAAGGAGTTGATGATCTGAGCCACAGTCAGCTCCTGGTCTTGTTTTTGTTGATTGTATAGAGCTTCTCCATCTTTGGCTGCAAAGAATATAATCAATCTGATTTTGGTGTTGACCATCTGGTGATGTTTGTGTGTAGAGTCTTCTCTTGTCTTGTTGGAAGAGGGTGTTTGCTATGACCGGTGCATTTTCTTGGCAAAACTCTATTAGTCTTTGCCCTGCTTCATTCCACATTCCAAGGCCAAATTTGCCTTTTACTCCAGGTGTTTCTTGACTTCTTACTTTTGCATTCCAGTTCCCTATGATGAAGAGGACATCTTTTTTGGGTTTTAGTTCTAAAAGGTCTTGTAGGTCTTCATAGAACCATTCAACTTCAGCTTCTTCATCATTACTGGTTGGGGCATAGTCTCGGATTACTGTGATATTGAATGGTTTGCCTTGGAGGCGAACAGAGATCATTCTGTCCTTTTTGAGATTGCATCCAAGTACATCAAGGCTGTATATGGTCACCCTGCTTATTTAACTTATATGCAGAGTACATCATGAGAAGCCCTAGGCTGGAAGTATCACAAGCTGGAATCAAGATTGCCAGGAGAACTATCAATAACCTCAGATATGCAGATGACCCCACCCTTATGGCAGAAAAAAAAGAACTGAAGAGCCTCTTGATGAAAGTGAAAGAGCAGAGTGAAAAAGTTGGCTTAAAACTCAACATTCAGAAAACGAAGATCATAGTATCTGTTCCCATCACTTCATGGCAAATAGATGGGAAAGAGTGGAAACAGTGACAGAATATTTTGGGGGCTCCAAAATCAATCACTGCAGATGGTTACTGCAGCCATGAAATTAAAAGAAGCTTTCTCTTTGGAAAAAAAGCTATGACCAACCTAGATAACATATTAAAAGGCAGGCCAACAAAGATCAGTCTAAGTCAAAGCTATCATTTTTCCAGTAGTCATGTATGGATGTGTGAGTTGGGATGATAAAAAAAGCTGAGTGCTGAAGAATTGATGCTTTTGAACTGTGGTGTTGGGAAAGACTCTTGAGAGTCCCTTGGACTGCAAGGAGATCCAACCTGTCCATCCTAAAGGAAATCAGTCCTGAATATTCATTGGAAGGACTGATGCTGAAACTGCAACTCCAATACTTTGGCTACCTAATGCGAAGAACTGACTCATTTAAAAATACCCTGTTGCTGGGAAAGATTGAGGGCAGGAGGAGAAAGAGACAGTAGAGGATGAGATGGTTGGATGGCATCACCAAATCAATGGACATGAGTTTGAGTAAACTCTGAGAGTTGGTGATGGACAGGGAGGCCTGGCGTGCTGTAGTCCATGGGGTCACAAAGAGTTGGACACAACTGAGTGACTGAAATGAACCTAACTGAACTGTATTCCCAGAAGGTGCAGTGATGAGACACCGCACATCCAAGATCAGGGGCGGCCAGGAGAAGCCACCTCACACCCGAGGCCAGGGGCAGTGACCTTGAGGAGCCACCCCAAGCCGGAGGCCAGGGGCGGCAGCTGGGAGGAGCCACCCACGCCCGAGGCCAGGGCCGGTGGCCAGGAGGAGCAACCCGAGGAGTGGTGGCTGCGCAGGCAAAGGCGGGCCTAGAGGAGCTATCCCACGTTGAAGGTCAGGAACGGCGGCAGTAAGGAGATACCCCTCATCCAAGGTAAGGAACAGCAGCTGTGCTTTCCTGGAGCAGCCGTGAAGAGATACCCCACTCCAAGGTAAGAGAAACCCAAGTAAGATGGTAAGTGTTGCAAGAGGGAATCAGAGGGCAGACACTGTGAAACCATACGCACAGAAAACTACTCAATCTAATCACACTAGGACCACAGCCTTGTCTAATGCAATGAAACCAAGCCACGCCTGTGGGGCAACCCAAGATGGGCGGGTCATGGTGGAGAGACCTGACAGAATGTGGTCCACTGGGGAAGGGAGTGGCAAACCACTTCAGTATTCTTGCCTTGAGAACCCCATGAACAGTATGAAAAGGCAAAATGATAGGATACTGAAAGAGGAACTCCCCAGGTCAGTAGGTGCTCAATATGCTACTGGAGATCAGTGGAGAAATAACTCCAGAAAGAATGAAGGGATGGAGCCAAAGCAAAAACAATAGCCATTTGTGGATGTGACTGGTGATAGAAGCAAAGTCCGATGCTGTAAAGAGAAATATTGCATAGGAACCTGGAATGTCAGGTCCATGAATCAAGGCAAATTGGAAGTGGTCAACAAGAGATGGCAAGGGTGAACGTTGACATTCTAGGAATCAGAGAACTAAAATGGACTGGAATGCGTGAATTTAACTCAGGTGACCATTACATCTACTATTGTGGGCAGGAATCCCTCAGAAGAAATGGAGTAGCCATCATGGTCAACAAAAGAGTCCAAAATGCAGTACTTGGATGCAATCTCAAAAACGACAGAATGATCTCTGTTCGTCTCCAAGGCAAGCCATTCAATATCACAGTAATCCAAGTCTATGCCCCAACCAGTAATGCTGAAGAAGCTGAAGTTGAACAGTTTTATGAAGACCTACAAGATCTTTTAGAACTAACACCTAAAAAAGATGTGCTTTTCATTATAGGGAACTGGAATGCAAAAGTAGGAAGTCAAGAAACACCTGGAGTAACAGGCAAATTGGGCCTTGGAATGCAGAATGAAGCAGGGAAAAGACTAATAGAGTTTTGCCAGGAAAATGCACTGGTCATAGCAAACACCCTCTTCCAACAACACAAGACAACACTATACACATGGACATCACCAGATGGTCAACACCGAAATCAGATTGATTATATTCTTTGCAGCCAAAGATGGAGAAGCTCTATACAGTCAACAAAAACAAGACCAGGAGCTGACTGTGGCTCAGATCATCAACTCCTTATTGCCAAATTCAGATTTAAATTGAAGAAAGTAGGGAAAACCACTAGACCATTCAGGTATGACCTAAATCAAATCCCTTATGATTATACAGTGGAAGTGAGAAATAGATTTAAGGGCCTAGATCTGATAGATAGAGTGTCTGATGAACTATGGAATGAGGTTTGTGACATTGTACAGGAGACAGGGATCAAGACCATCCCCATGGAAAAGAAATGCAAACAAGCAAAGTTCTGAATGCAAAGTTCCAAAGAATAGTAACAAGAGATAAGAAAGCCTTCTTCAGCGATCAATGCAAAGAAATATAGGAAAAGAACAGAATGGGAAAGACTAGAGATCTCTTCAAGAAAATTAGAGATACCAAGGGAACATTTCATGCAAAGATGGGCTCGGTAAAGGACAGAAATGGTCTGGACCTAACAGAAGCAGAAGATATTAAGAAGAGGTGGCAAGAATACATGGAAGAACTGTACAAAAAAGATCTTCACGACCCAGATAATCATGATGATGTGATCACTCATCTAGAGCCAGACATCTTGGAATGTGAATCAAGTGGGCCTTAGAAAGCATCACTATGAACAAAGCTAGTGGAGGTGATGGAATTCCAGTTGAGCTGTTTCAAATCCTGAAAGATGATGCTGTGAAAGTGCTGCACTCAATATGCCAGCAAGTTTGGAAAACTCAGCAGTGACCACAGGATTGGAAGAAGTCAGTTTTCATTCCAATTCCAAAGAAAGGCAATGTAAAAGAATGCTCAAACCACCACACAATTGCACTCCTCACAAGCTAGTAAAGTAATGCTCAAAATTCTCCAAGCCAGACTTCATCAATATGTGAACCGTGAACTCCCTGATGTTTGAACAGGGAGAAAAGGCAGAGGAACCAGAGATGAAATTGCCAACATCTGCTGGATCATGGAAAAAGCAAGAGAGTTCCAGAAGACATCTATTTCTGCTTTATTGACTATGCCAAAGCCTTTGACTGTGTGGATCACAATAAACTGTGGAAAATTCTGAGAGAGATGGGAATACCAGACCACCTAACCTGCCTCTTGAGAAATCTGCATGCAGGTCAGGAAGCAACAGTTAGAACTGGACATGGAACAACAGACTGGTTCCAAATAGGAAAAGGAGTATGTCAAGGCTGTATATTGTCACTCTGCTTATTTAACTTATATGCAGAGTATATCATGAGAAACGCTAGGCTGGAAGTATCACAAGTTGGAATCAAGATTGCCGGGAGAAATATAAATAACCTAAGATATGCAGATGACACCACCCTTATGGCAGAAAAAAAAAGAAGAACTGAAGAGCCTCTTGATGAAAGTGAAACAGCAGAGTGAAAAAGTTGGCTTAAAACAACATTCAGAAAACGAAGATCATGGCATCCGGTCCCATCACTTCATGGGAAATAGATGGGGAAACAGTAGAAACAGTGTCTGACTTTATTTTTTTAGGCTCCAAAATCACTGTAGATGGTGATTGCAGCCATGAAATTAAAAGACACTTACTCCTTGGAAGAAAAGTTATGACCAACCTAGATAGTATATTCAAAAGCAGAGATATTACTTTGCCAACTAAGGTCCGCCTAGTCAAGGCTATGGTTTTTCCTGTGCTCATGCATGGATGTGAGAGTTGGACTGGGAAGAAGGCTGAGCACCGAAGAATTGATGTGTTTGAACTGTGGTGTTGGAGAAGACTCTTGAGAGTCCCTTGGACTGCAAGGAGATCCAACCAGTCCATTCTGAAGGAGATCAGCCCTGGGATTTCTTTGGAAGGAATGATGCTAAAGCTGAAGCTCCAGTACTTTGGACACCTCATGCAAAGAGCTGACTCATTGGAAAAGACTCTGATGCTGGGAGGGATTGGGGGCAGGAGGAGAAAGGGACAACCCAGGATGAGATGGCTGGATGGCATCACGGACTCGATGGACGTGAGTCTGAATGAACTCCGGGAGATGGTGATGGACAGGGAGGCCTGGTGTACTGTGATTCATGGCGTCACAAAGAGTCGGACATGACTGAGCGACTGGACTGAACTGATGGTTGCTAATTCAGGAGATGCAAGAGATGCAGGTCAATCCCTGGGTCAGGAAGATCTTCTGGAGTAAGGAAATGGAAAACTGCTCCAATACTCCTGCCTAAAAATTCCATCAACAGCGAAGCCTGGTGGGTAACAGTTCATGGGGTAGAGTTGCAAAGAGTTGGACTTAACTGAGTACGAACACCCACATACTTTGTATTCAGTATAGAGTGTAGTATTTAACATTACACGTTTACAATAGAGCTTTCACAGTTTATTTTGATTAAAAGATGTATTCAAAGAACTTAGAACAGTGTTTAACAGAGTTCTTGTTCAGTAGGTATTAAGCAAGAAATAAACTGTATGGATGGAAAAGGCGATGGCACCCCACTCCAGTACTCTTGCCTGGAAAATCCCATGGATGGAGGAGCATGGTAGGCTGCAATCCATGGAGTTGCAAAGAGTCGGACATGACTGAGCCACTTCACGTTCACTTTTCACTTTCATGCATTGGAGAAGGAAATGGCAACCCACTCCAGTGTTCTTGCCTGGAGAATCCCAGGAACGGGGGAGCCTGGTGGGCTGCCGTCTCTGGGGTCGCACAGAGTCGGACAAGACTGAAGCGACTTAGCAGAAGCAAACTATATGGATAATCTCCTAATAAGTACTTTTTTTTTTAATGTATAAAAAGTTGAATCTGCAAGCTGTTTCTTGGTTATTTTGATTCCATCCAGTTATGTAGCATCCAAAGCATAGAAAGCAGTGGTCAATTTCATGAGAGACTTACCAGGCAACAAATGAAACAATTCATGTCTTCATATCTGAAGTAAAAAAAAAGGGCAAAACCCGGAAACATGAAAAGAGCTGAACTATTGATGTAAAAACGAGAGCTTGACAAAATTGTCATTTAAGTGGTCCAGGTCCTTTGTCTGATTTAAGAAACCTCCAACCAACAGAAAGAGATCTGCAAAAGTTCTCGCTATAGTCAGATTATCACAGTTGGGCACCTTAATGAGACAGTTCCAAGAGCTGAAGAAAAAATTACATTTTCTTCTTGCTGTGAAGCTGGAAGGTCAAGGAAGACATCTGAAAGGAGTTGTAAATTGCAGATTAGGCTAAAACCCCTTATCAAGTTTTCTTTGATGAATCCTTTGCTATCAGCTTTTAAGTGCTACTGTATTTAGAGGTTCTTTAAAAAAGAGATTTTTTTTTCTGATTGCCACAGAAAATGTTGGGAAAAAATACCCAGCAATCATTGACTTTAGCTTGGTTCTTCTGAAAAATAGACTTTTCATTGTAAAGTGGAGTGATCACTTTATAATGAAGCACTCACTCAAGTCTCTCAACCACTGTCTAGTAATGAGTAAGATGTGACTTACAACCACACTTCTCGGATCACAACACCTACTTTTGCATGAGAATTGAGTATGGGCCATGACTGCTTTCTAAACTGCATAAGTAGATGGAAGATCAAGACAAGATTATTGCATGGGAAAAGGAAGAAGTAAGCAGAGATGATGGGGAAAGGGGAGACCACTGTTCTGAGCAATAGTAGTGCTTCATTTTCAAGATCACTTATTTTATCATTACCTTTATCCACTTCTGTCTAATGTGCACATGTAATTCTTGACGGTTTTATAAAAGAACCCTACTGGCACAATAACACAGGGAGCAGAAAGATGGAAACACCCATATTGCCTTGTTATATACATACTATTTTGAGATTGTATTTTTTTGATTGTTGCTGTAACAAATGACCACAAATACACTGGCTTAAAACCACACAAATTGATTATCTTACAGTTCCAGAGGTCAGAATTCTGAAATAGGTCTTATGAGGCTGCAATCCAGGTGTCAGTGGGGCTGCATTCCCTTTTAGAGGCTCTAGGGAAATCTCTTGCCATTTCCAGCTCATAGGGGCTGGCTGCTTTGTCTCATGGCCATGACCATGAGTCTTTATCAGACTACAATAGTGTGAGGGAAGGGTTCTTAGGCTTCACTCTTCCCCATTTAAAACCCTTGTGATTTACTAGCCTTTCTTGCATAAACCAAGATAACCTCCTTTAGGCCAGCTGATTGTTAATGTTTAGTCACTCCGTCATGACTCTTTGCCACCCCATGGACTTACCCCACCAGGTTCCTCTGTCCATGAAATTCTAGCTGATAAACAACCTTAACTCCATCTGCAATTTTAATTCTTTCTTGCTAAGTAAACTAACCTAATCACAGGTTCTTAGGATGAGTACATGACATTTTTAGAAGCCCATTATTCTGTGACCCACCCTTGTCCTACATCATCACCCAACCGCAGCAGCATAGCAAACCATTTCTATTTTTAGCTCTCAGATACTTTTACTCTAGTACTGTTTTCTATATACCATTAAAAATTTCCCCTTAACATTGATTGTGGCAATGGTAACTCAAAAACAAATGATGAATAAAGAATGAATCCCTGATTCAAGAGAGGATCATACCCCAAACCTTACGTATGTATTGATGATATTGTCAAATTAGATGTGGTGAGTTCCAAAAAATCTACAGAATTACTTTGAATATATACATTTGCTACATGAAATTAGTGTATTTTCAAAGGATAGCTTTTGTTTGATATGTCTCATTTAAATGATCCCCCAAAAAAATTTTCTAAAATTCTCTGGATATTAATAAAGCTTTTCTAAAATATTAACAGTCTGGATAATCTTAAGATTTTGGTAATAATCAACATGTCAGTATTAAAAGTTTACAAAAAGCAGACACATTACTTTGCCAACAAAGGTCCATCTAGTCAAGGCTATGATTTTTCCAGTGGTGATGTATGTATGTGGAGTTGGACTGTGAAGAAGGCTGAGTGCCAAAGAATTGATGCTTTTGAACTGTGGTGTTGGAGAAGACTCTTGAGAGTCCCTTAGACTGCAAGGAGATCCAACCAGTCCATTCTGAAGGAGATCAGTCTTGGGATTTCTTTGGAGGGAATGATGCTGAAGCTGAAACTCCAGTACTTTGGCCACCTCATGCGAAGAGTTGACTCACTGGAAAAGACTGATGCTGGGAGGGATTGGGGGCAGGAGGAGAAGGGGACGACAGAGGATGAGATGGCTGGATGGCATCACTGACTCAATGGGCATAAGTCTGAGTGAACTCCGGGAGTTGGTGATAGACAGGGAGGCCTGGCATGCTGCAATTCATGGGGTCGCAAAGAGTCAGACATGACTGAGCGACTGAACTGAACTGAACTGAACTATCAAATTAGTTTTAGATATATATGTTAAACGAATGTTAAAAATTTTAAATATCATATATATATACTTTACATTAGATTATTATATTGAAAAGCAGAGACATTACTTTGTCAACAAAAGTCTATCTAGTCAAGGCTATGGTTTGTCCAGTGGTCATGTATGGATATGAGAGTTGGACTGTAAAGAAAGCTGAGTGCCGAAGAATTGATGCTTTGAACTGTGGTTTGGAGAAGACTTGAGAATCCCTTGGACTGCAAGGAGATCCAACCAGTCCATCCTAAAGGAGATCAGTCCTGATAATTCATTGGAAGGACTGATGCTGAAGCTGAAACTTCAATACTTGGGCCACCTGATGCGAAGAGCTGACTCATTTGAAAAGACCATGATGCTGGGAAAGATTGAGGGCAGGAGGAGAAGGGGATGACAGAGGATGAGATGGCTGGATGGCATCACTGACTCAAGGGACATGAGTTTGGGTGAACTCCAGGAGTTGGTGATGGACAGGGAGGCCTGGCGTGCTGCGATTCATGGGATCACAAAGAGTTGGACACGACTGAGCAACTGAACTGAACTGAACTGAAGCTTTATAAATTTGTGATACTTTTGAAAAGATATATTATTCTGAAAAAAGCATTCATATGGTAATCAGAGTACATGGATCCCTTTTTCAATACCAGTGCATTCTTCTAAATCAAGTCACTTAATTATAAAGACCTCCGTTTACTAAATCATAAAATGAAGACATTGAACTAGAATTGTGTTACAACCTAAGTACAATTCTATGCTATTGAACAAAATTTTTCAAAGTACGATCATGCCAATTTCAATGAAAATGTTCAGAAAATCTATCATTGTGGTTATCTCAGAGAATCAAAAAAATCATTATGTGTTAAAACCCCTGAAAGCTCTTAAGGAAGTCACTGTTTATCATTACTTAACCCAGAAACTTCTATCTTGACCCTTGGAATAAACATTAGGAATTGCTGATTTTGAATACCATGTGCGTATGAGATTCCCTCAGTCATGTCATATTCTTTACGACTCAATGGACTGTAGCCCACCAGGCTCCTCTGTCCATGGAATTCTCCAGGCAAGAGTACTGACGTGGGTTGCCATTCACTTCTCCAGGGGATCTTCTTGACTCAGAAATCAAACTCAGACACATCGCAGACAGATTCTATACCATCTGAGCCACCCAGGAAGCCCTAGAATACCGTAGCACTATTTTAAATGATTGAATAAGTAGATTATGGTCCATCTTTGTCCTTATGACATCACTGTTACTTCCTTTCACTTCCACTATCATTATTTTTCTCCCAATCTCCCCACCCTACCAGGGTCTATTCCTACTTTCTCATTTCATTAATAGTATCCCTCCTCCAATTCTGAATTGTGTCTGGTCACCCAGAGACTATATTTCCAGCTTCCTTTTTCCCAGAACTGTGACTATCTGAGGTATAACTTTGCTTGAAAGCTAGAAGGTTAGCCAGGATGATGCTGGAAAAAAATCTGAGTCTCCTAGGTCAGAGAAAAGATGTTATTACTCACACCATTAGCAGGATCAAGATTTTTTTTTTTTTTTTTTGCTTAGTTTACTTTTTTAGGAATGCTATAGCAAAAGACCACAGACTAGGTATCTTAAACAACAGAAATGTATTTTCTTAATGGTTAAGGTTGCTAGAAGTCCAAGATCAATATGTCAGTAAGATGGGTTTCTTTTGAAGCATCTCTCCTCAGTTTGCAGGTGAACAAATTCTCCCTGTGTCTTCATGTGGTCTCTGTGTTTGTCTGTGTTCTAATCCTCTATTTTTATAAGGATACCAGTCATACTGGGGGCTTCTCAAGTGGCACAGTGATATAGAATTCACCTGCTAATGCAGGAGACTCAAAAGACATGGGTTCAATCCCTAGGTTGGGAAGATCCCCTGGAGGAGAAAATAGCAACCCACTCCAGTGATACTGCCTGGAAAATTCCATGGACAGAAGAGCCTGGTGGGCTACAGTCCATGGGGTCACAAAGAGTCAGACACGGACATGACCAAGCAACTGAGCATATGTACACTAGTCATATTGGATGACTAGAGCACCCACCCTTGTGCTCCCATTTTAACATAATTCCCTCCTTAAAAGCTTTATCTCCAAATACCGTAGAGGTATTGGTTAATGTTTCAAAAGATGAATTTGGGAAGAACACCATTCAGTCTGTAACAACCAAGTATAAGAGTTTTCTTGCTCCAGTTCCTACAAAGAGCCATGAGAAGGATCAGATGACATCCGTCCACAAAATGGGCTGTGTTACAGAAAAGGAGCCTGCAGCTTAGGAGAGCAGAACTTGTATAAAAGCAGGAAGCTCCTTACCTTGCATTCTGGAAAAGACTCTTCTTCCTTCTGAAGCTGTTCTTTAAACCAGCATCCTTAAGAGACAGTTCTGAGAAAAGGCAGCTGGTAACACATACTGCTTGCAAGATGCTCAGAAACAAGAGAGCTCAGGAGAATCCCACAAGAATATTAAACTCTAATTGAATTCCATTGACTCAACAAAAGCTGATACCAAACTCCCTAAATTTCTCTCATTTTGAAATTTTAGAACTACTGTCAGTAGAACTCCAAGCAGCTCAATGAGGCCACCCTGACTTCAACTCTGTCTTTAGGGTCCCAGTCCTAACTCGCTGGAAAAATCCCATACTCTAATTTTTCCTTAGAATGCCAAACAACTTTCTCCTCAAGTTTCTGCATTGGGTATTGCACTTGGCCTGAGACATCAATCAGATAATGTTAGAATATTAGGTAATATTACTAATCAATCAGGAGTATTAGAGATTGCACAAACCTGGACTTAGCTAGCAAGGACCAAAGCTTGCACAATTCCATGCTCAAAACCACTCTGACCAGTGAGTTGTGGCTAACATGAACTTCGAGACTGAAGTGGTGTCATTTCGGTTAAAGTTAGGTACAAATTCCATGTCATCTCTTCCAACTGGATGCCCGCCATCATGGGTAAAGCTGGGATACAGGGTGAGTCAGTTTCTTCTCTGGGATACTCCTGGAACATCTAAGAATGGCCTCATTTTGGCGAGATCTCTGCCATCATCAATCACAGTAACCTCATCTTTTCTCTTCCAGAAAGCCCTGTCTTTGCCACCATCCTGTCATCTTCTCCAAAACAGTTAAGAACTCCAAAAGAGGCTGGGTTCAACTCTGCTTTCAGGGTAACAAGTGAGTCTGCCACAGCTCCACAGATGCTGGGAGTATGGAGTCTTAGCCACTAGACCACCAGGGAAGTCCTTGCATTTAATTTTAATAGTTGTAGGAGGCAGCAGGCATTTTGTATTCAATGTTAGTGGTTGTCAAACAGTGGTCCCCAACCAGCAGTTTGTTAGAAATGTAAGTTCTCAGTCCTTATCTCAGAACTACTACAGCAGAATTTCTGGGAATGAGAAAAGAGACTGACATCTGAAGTGTAATAATTCCATCTGTGAATCTGATGTGAACTAAAGTTTGACAGCTACTGGGCTAAGATGTGTATGTGATATATAAAAGGAGATAAATGGCATTTATTGATAAGTTATGTGATGTTCTTGCAACTTCATTGGTCAACTGGTCCTAAAGTGCTTTTCAAAATGAAAAAGAAGGATCAAAGTTATCATTACTGTCACATTCAAATCATTAGTTCCAGCTCAGCTCCAACTTTGCAGAAATATAAAAGCCTAAGTTATACATTTACCCTGTATAAGCTCAAAAGGTTTACTTTGGGAGGAAATTTGGAGGAATTTTAAATTTAAAAAAATTATTAACACTGATTTGTGTTCAAATATTCCTATACGTATACTATTTTTTTTAAATATATTGAGTAGTTGTAATGAATTAGCATCAATTGGTTTCCTGTTTAATGTATGTTTTTACATATATATCAAATTTCTCAGAAAACTATAAAGAAATGAATGCTTTTTTTTTTTCAATTAAATTCACAGTGGGTGATTCTAAATTTGACCTTTTTAATGACTCTATAAATTTCATATATTGAATTGTCTTGTATTTATTGTAATCATTTTCCTTTCACTCTTGTCTTTAGCAAATTAATTTTTTTAGAAGCTAATCTCAAACACAGTTGCTGGCAAGATTCTTTCTTTGGTTCAGTAGTTTGCTAGCTCAAAATATTAACAAAAAGTCTAGGGAGTTCTTCATAATCTAAAACAAAACAAACAAAAAAAGTGGTATGGAAAAAATAGACTGTTATGCTATGATAGTTGCTATGGATACTAAGCTCCTTCACAGTTTTGAATGGTGTGTAGGAGCATAAATACTTGCTATTTGATTAACTTGTGATTTTATTCAGAATTGCTGCAATTCACGTGCCACATATGTACTATCTGAGATTAATGTCAGTCACAGATAAGACAAGTTAAGATAAGTTTTCTTTGAAAAGAAAACTCTCCCTCTCTGTTTCACAATTTATTTGGAAGAATGATCAGAAACACAGCAAGAATATATGAAACTTTAAATAATAAATCCCATTCATGAAAACTTGCATAGCCAGCATAGTTTTTCCTTACTATTCTGAAGTGTGAAATAAAGAATAAGGTTAAAGAAATCTTACAATATCCTTCAGCAAAATAGTTTGGATATACAATAGTTTAAGTAAGAACTGTAAATATTTGGCTGAGATCGCAGACGGTAAAGCGTCTATCTACGATGTGGGAGACTCGGGTTTGATCCCTGGGTTGGGAAGATTCCTTGGAGAAGGAAATGGCAATCCACTCCAGTACTATTGCCTGGAAAATCCCATGGACAGAGGAGCCTGGTAGGCTACAGTCCATGGGGTCGCAAAGAGTCGGACACGACTGAGTGACTTCACGTTCACGTTAGCAGAATTATTTATAGTACACAATTTTACCTTTAAAAAGTTTCATTTCTGTTTCATCTTTCAATCATATTGTCATTGAGATATTTGCAATTTTCTCTTTTCAATTCCAGACAACATCTTTTTTATCCTTCATTTATTTAAAAAATACAATCAAATGTGCAGAGTTATATTTAAAAACAATAGAACACTCTGAGTTTCCACTACTTTAACCACCTAATGACAGATATAAATGAGTCATTACATTGATATCTGACAGCACTGTTTTCTATTGCTTCTGAGATTGTCCTGTCTTATATTAGAAACATCTAATTTCCATGACAGAGAGACACGTATCACCTAATAGATTTCAATCTCTAAAAACAAATTGATAACCAACTTAAATCTCCTCCTCCATCTCTGTTCCATGCTAACTGTAGATTACAAATATAGCTCACAGCTGTCTAGTTAAATGCTTACAATGGTCCTTCCTTAGTCACTTTAGTTATCACCTCCATCATTTTCAATCTTTTTTCTTCTTTAGCTCTATAATATTCCAATCAATTTATGCCATTTTAGATCAAAACACATTATCTGTATATCTTAGCAAATTATGGTAGCTGTTGCTCATTTTGTGTTTAGGAAATTGCCAAATGAAAGAAACATTTTTCTGTTACTACCTTTTTAATTTTCTAAACATATCCTTTAAAAGTGTATTTTTTAATTTTAAAAAATGAAATCTTTACAGATGGATCTCAGAACTGAGGGTATAGAAACAAGTAGATTGGAAGAAAAATAAATTACTTAGACTACTTTTCTTTTTTTAGTATTAAATAACTTTGTACATTACAAATATATTAAGTGAATATTTTAAAATAAGCTTTTCTCTTATTTTCACATATTTTAGTGGCACAGGAGCACCCCACATCCAAGGAGCTGCGTAAGTGCAGGAGGGACAAGAGG
The DNA here is from genome assembly GCF_014754425.2 of Oryx dammah. NCBI lineage: Eukaryota > Metazoa > Chordata > Mammalia > Artiodactyla > Bovidae > Oryx > Oryx dammah. The sequence continues at coordinate 56,937,286 of NW_024070206.1, forward strand.
AGCTACTCCACGTTGAAGGTCAGGAACGGCGGTGGTGAGGAGATACCCCTCGTCCAAGGTAAGGAGCAGTGGTTGTACTTTGCTAGAGCAGCCGTGAAGAGATACCACACATTCAAGGTAAGAGAAACCCAAGTAAGATGGTAGGTGTTGTGAGAGGGCATCAGAAGGCAGACAAACTGAAACCATAATCACAGAAAACTAGTCAATCTAATCACACTAGGACCACAGCCTTGTCTAACTCAATGAAACTAAGCCATGCTGTGTGGGGCCACCCAAGACAGGCGGGTCATGGTAGAGAGGTCTGACAGAATGTGGTCCACTGGAGAAGGGATTGGCAAACCACTACAGTATTCTTGCCTTGAGAACCCCATGAACAGTATGAAAAGGCAAAATGATAGGATACTGAAAGAGGAACTCCCCAGGTCAGTAGGTGCCCAATATGCTACTGGAGATCAGTGGAGAAATAACTCCAGAAAGAATGAAGGGATGGAGCCAAAGCAAAAACAATAGCCAGCTGTGGATGTGACTGGTGATAGAAGCAAGGTCCAATGCTGTAAAGAGCAGTATTGCATAGGAACCTGGAATGTCAGGTCCATGAATCAAGGCAAACTGGAAATGGTCAAACAGGAGATGCCAAGAGTGAATGTTGAGTTCTAGAATCAGTGAACTAAAATGGACTGGAATGGGTGAATTTTACTCAGATGACCATTGTATCTAAGGAATCCATCAGAAGAAATGGAGTAGCCATCATGGTCAACAAAAGAGTCCAAAATGCATTACTTGGATGCAATCTCAAAAACAACAGAATGATCTCTGTTCATTTCCAAGACAAACCATTCAATATCACAGTAATCCAAGTCTATGCCCCAACCAGTAATGCTGAAGAAGCTGAAGTTGAACGATTCTATGAAGACTTACAAGACCTTTTAGAACTAACATCCAAAAGAGATGTGCTTTTCATTCTAGGGAACTGGAATGCAAAAGTAGGAAGTCAAGAAACACCTGGAGTAACAGGCAAATTGGGCCTTGGAATGCAGAATGAAGCAGGGAAAAGACTAATAGAGTTATGACAAGAGAACGCACCTGTCATAGCAAACACCCTCTTCCAACAACACAAGACAACACTATACACATGGACATCACCAGATGGTCAACACCAAAATCAGATTGATTATATTCTTTGCAGCCAAAGATGGAGAAGCTCTATACAATCAGCAAAAACAAGACCGGGAGCTGACTGTGGCTCAGATCATCAACTCCTTATTGCCAAATTCAGACTCAAATTGAAGAAAGTAGGGAAAACCACTAGACCATTCAGGTATGATGTAAATCAAATCCCTTATGATTATACAGTAGAAGTGAGAAATAGATTTAAGGGCCTAGATCTGATAGATAGAGTGCCTGATGAACTATGGAATGAGGTTCATGACATTGTACAGGAGACAGGGATCAAGACCATCCCCATGGAAAAGAAATGCAAACAAGCAAAATGGCTGTCTGGGGAGGCCTTACAAATAGCTGTGAAAAGAAGAGAGGTGAAAAGCAAAAGAGAAAAGGAAAGATATAAGCCTCTGAATGCAGAGTTCCAAAGAATAGCAAGAAGAGATAAGAAAGCCTTCTTCAGCAATCGATGCAAAGATATAGAGAAAAAGAACAGAATGGGAAAGACTAGAGCTCTCTTCAAGAAAATTAGAGAACCCAAGGGAACATTTAATGCAAAGATGGGCTCGATAAAAGCCAGAAATGGTATGGACTTAACAGAAGCAGAAGATATTAAGAAGAGGTGGCAAGAATACACAGAAGAACTGTACAAAAAAGATCTTCATGACCCTGATAATCACAATGATGTGATCACTCATCTAGAGCCAGACATCCTGGAATGTGAAGCCAAGTGGGCCTCTAAGCATCACTACAAACAAAGCTAGTGGAGGTGATGGAATTCCAGTGGAGCTGTTTCAAATCCTGAAAGATGATGCTGTGAAAGTGCTGCACTCAATATGCCAGCAAATTTGGAAAACTTAGCAGTGGCCACAGGACTGGAAAAGGTCAGTTTTCGTTCCAATTCCAAAGAAAGGCAATGCCAAAGAATGCTCAAACTACTGCACAATTGCCCTCATCTCACATGCTAGTAAAGTAATGCTCAAAATTCTCCAAGCCAGGCTTCAGCAATACGTGAACCGTGAACTTCCTGATGTTCAAGCTGGTTTTAGAAAAGGCAGAGGAACCAGAGATCAAATTGCCAACATCCACTGGATCATCAAAAAAACAAGAGAGTTCCAGAAATACATCTATTTCTGCTTTACTGACTATGCCAAAGCCTTTGACTGTGTGGATGACAATAAACTGTGGAAAATTTTGAAAGAGATGGGAATACCAGACCACCTAACCTGCCTCTTGAGAAACCTGTATGCAGGCCAGGAAGCAAAAGTTAGAACTGGACATGGAACAACAGACTGGTTTCAAATAGGAAAAGGAGTACGTCAAGGCTGTATATTGTCACCCTGCTTATTTAACTTATATACAGAGTACATCATGAGAAACGCTGGGCTGGAAGAAGCACAAGCTGGAATCAAGATTGCTGGGAGAAATATCAATAACCTCAGATATGCAGATGACACCACCCTTATGGCAGAAAGTGAAGAGGAGCTAAAAAGCCTCTTGATGAAAGTGAAAGTGGAGAGTGAAAAAGTTGGCCTAAAGCTCAACATTCAGAAAACAAAGATCATGGCATCCGGTCCCATCATTTCATGGGAAATAGATGGGGAAACAGTGGAAACAGTGTCAGACTTTATCTTCTGGGGCTCCAAAATCACTGCAGATGGTGACTGCAGCCATGAAATTAAAAGACGCTTACTCCTTGGAAGAACAGTTATGGCCAACATAGATAGCATATTCAAAAGCAGAGACATTACTTTGCCTACTAAGGTCCGTCTAGTCGAGGCTATGGTTTTTCCTGTGGTCATGTATGGATATGAGAGTTGGACTGTGAAGAAAGCTGAGTGCCAAAGAATGGATGCTTTTGAACTGTGGTGTTGGAGAACACTCTTGAGAGTCCCTTGGACTGCAAGGAGATCCAACCAGTCCATTCTGAAGGAGATCAGCTCTGGGATTTCTTTGGAAGTAATGATGCTAAAGCTGAAACTCCAGTACTTTGGCCACCTCCTGCGAAGAGTCTTTTCATTGAAAAAGACTCTGATGCTGGGAGGGATTGGGGGCAGGAGGAGGAGGGGACGACAGAATATGAGATGGCTGGATGGCATCACTGACTCGATGGACGTGAGTCTGAGTGAAATCCGGGTGTTGGTGATGGACAGGGAGGCCTGGCGTGCTGCAATTCATGGGGTCGCAAAGAGTTGGACACGACTGAGTGACTGAACTGAACTGAACTGAAGTGACTAAGCACATACATACATCTCTATGTATCTGTCAATCTGCCTGTCAGTCTATCTGTCTGTCTACCTATCTACTAAAGATTCATACAAGACCTGAGGTTCTGTAGTAGTTCCTGCTCCTTGTGGCTTATTAACTCCATGAAACATCACCCAGACTCACTGCTTTAATGAAACTACTTAAGTGATAAAGTCCAATTTTTCACCTGTATTATAGAGTGTCTGTGTTACAAACAGCCACACTCATAGGCAGGTTATAATAATTTAAAAAAGGAAAGCAACTGATATTTCCTCTTGTTTTCTTATGATGCCTATGTATGTTGCTAAGTCCCTTCAGTCTTGTCCAACTCTTTGCCATGCTGTGGACTGTAATTTTATCATGATAACTACATTTAAAGATAATATTCAACAAGGAAAATACGTAGGTGCAGTATACAGGATTCTCCACAGGACTGTTAAAAGTATAAGGGCTGGGAAGTTTTGCATTTTAGAGGGCTTTAGTTAAATTTTCACAAAGCAAAATATGCTCAAAATTAGATATAGTTTCCAAAGTTGACTATACCATAATGAGACTTTGCCACTTCAGCAGAGCAGATAATTAAACAATTGCATTAATTAAAATTGACAGCACAAAGAAACCTGATTACTATAGGTTATGAATGTAGCAAAAGCAAATTTAGTAAAAGTCATTTTTTAGAACAGTAATAATATCTTGGCATTTCTACCAAATCCTATGAAAATAAATTTTTCATTTAATGTATCTCATAATATCCCACTAAAAGCTGTGAGAAAGTATCTTTTTAGAAAATTATAAACCTATGATATGGGACAGATTTTTAGTATGACAGTTTCCCTGATGACTCAGGCAGTCAAGAACCCACCTGCAATGTAGGAGACCCAGGTTCAGTCCCTGGGCTGAGAAGATCTCCTGGAGAAGGGCACGGATACCCACTTCTTTCAGTGTCCTTGCGTGAAGAATCCCAGGGGCAGAGGAGCCTGCCGGGCTACAGTCCATGTGGTCCAAAGAGTCAGACATGACTGAGCAACTACCACCTTCAAAGTATGAGGAAACAGACTTTTCAAGTGCTTTCTCAAAGTTGTTTTCATATAATTAATTGTTTGGCCAGTATACAGGTGGTGCCATTCGATGCATTCAACCCAAAATGAAGACTCTAGGTGACTATCTGCTAGTCACAGCAGCTCTGCTAAATTCTCAGCCATTTTGGCTTTCCAAACACCTTTAGAATTGTCATGGAAAGAAAGCTTCCTGTGAGGTTTTAAGTTTTTGGACATTTCTTTTCCAGGACTTAATGACAAAGTTGCTCAGTCGTGTCCAACTCTTTGGGACCCCATGGACTATACAGGCCAGAATACTGGAATGGGTAGCCTTTCCCTTCTCCAGAGGATCTTTCCAACCCAGGGATAGAACCTAGGTCTCCCACATGGCTCTTTACCAGCTGAGCCACCAGGGAAGCCCAAGAATACTGGAATGGGTAGCCTATCCCTTCTCCAGTGGATCTTCCCGACCCAGGAATCAAACCACATTGCAAGCAGATTCTTTACCAACTGAGCCACTTAATGACGAATCTGAAGCAAAAACATGGCACCCTTGCATCTGAATCTTTCATATGGCTAGATATCTGCAATATCTCTCCATTTTTTTCACCCAAACAGCCTCAATTTTTCCTAAAATGTTAAAATATTCCATAACAGCATATGGAAACGCCTGAACAAACATTTTAGACAACCCAATATTGCATTCAGGATAACTTCCACAATTAAGAAAAAGTACATGGAGGAGGGAATGGCAAACCACTCCAGTATTCTGACTGTGAGAACATCATAGACTGTAGAAAAAGGCAAAAGTACTCCAGATAACATTAAATCCTGATTTTTATGTAAATTCCCCTCCATCCTTCATTTTTCTAAAAACCCAGAAACTTCAAAAAATGAACATTCTGGAGATGAGACAAACATGAATAAAGCAGTGCAAGGACTCGTAGTCATGTTGAGCATGCTGGGATTCAGGATTCTACTTTGTCATTGTAAACTTTTCCCACCTAATTCAGGAAACCATTTGTTCATTCATCTAACTGAAGTGTGAATACCCTTCAGTTCAGTTCAGTTCAGTGGCTCAGTCGTGTCTGACTCTTTGCGACACCATGAATCTCAGCACACCAGGCCTCCCTGTCCATCACCATTCCCGGAGTTCATTCAGACTCAGGTCCATCGAGTCAGTGATGCCATCCAGCCATCGCATCCTCGGTCGTCCCCTTCTCCTCCTGCCCCCAATCCCTCCCAGCATCAGAGTCTTTTCCAATGAGACAACTCTTCACATGAGGTGGCCAAAGTACTGGAGTTTCAACTTTAGCATCATTCCTTCCAAAGAACACCCAGGGCTGATTTCCTTCAGAATGGACTGGTTGGATCTCCTTGCAGTCCAAGGGACTCTCAAGAGTGTTCTCCAACACCACAGCTCAAAAGCATCCATTCTTCGGCGCTCAGCCTTCTTCACAATACTGAGCCCAACTCTCACATCCATACATGACCACAGAAAAAACCATAGCCTTGACTAGACGGACCTTAGTCGGCAAAGTAATGTCTCTGCTTTTGAATATGCTATCTAGGTTGGTCATAACTTTTCTTCCAAGGAGTAAGCGTCTTTTAATTTCATGGCTGCAGTCACCATCTGTAGTGATTTTGGAGCCCCAAAAGATAAAGTCTGACACTGTTTCCACTGTTTCCCCATCTATTTCCCATGAAGTGATGGGACCAGATGCCATGATCTTCATTTTCTGAATGTTAAGCTTTAAGCCAACTTTTTCACTCTCCTCTTTCACTTTCATCAAGAGACTTTTTAGTTCCTCTGCACTTTCTGCCATAAGGGTGGTGTCATCTGCATGTCTGAGGTTATTGATATTTCTCCCGGCAATCTTGATTCCAGCTTGTGCTTCTTCCAGCCCAGCGTTTCTCATGATGTACTCTGCATAGAAGTTAAATAAGCAGGGTGACAATATACAGCCTTGACGTACTCCTTTTCCTATTTGAAACCAGTCTGTTGTTCCATGTCCAGTTCTAACTGTTGCTTCCTGATCTGCATACAGATTTCTCAAGAGGCAGGTCAGGTGGTCTGGTATTCCCATCTCTTGAAGAATTTTCCACAGTTTATTGTGATCCACACAGCCAAAGGCTTTGGCATAGTCAATCAAGCAGAAATAGATGTTTTTCTGGAACCCTCTTGCTTTTTCCATGATCCAGCGGATGTTGGCAATTTGATCTCTGGTTCCTCTGTCTTTTCTAAAACCAGCTTGAACATCAGGAAGTTCACGCTTAAGGAGGGTCAAATCAGTAAAAGTGATAAAGATGCAGTTTGATTTGTGGTAAGAAGAATTCAATAAACTCTAATCTACATCAGCTACTCTAAAAAATTCAAGCTAGTTGGTGGTATATATATATATATATATACACACACACACACACCTATATACATATAAACACGCACATATATCGGGCTTCCCTGGTGGCTCAGGCAATAAAGAATCTGCCTGCTAATATAGGACACCTGGGTTTAATCCCTCGGTTGGGAAGATCCCTAGAGAAGGGAATGGTAACCCACTCAAGTATTCTTGCCTGGAGAATTCCACCGATAGAGGAACCTGGTGGGCTACAGTCCATGAGGTCTCAAAGAGCTGGACACAACTGAGCAACTAACACTTTTACTTTTCATGTGTGTATAAATATGTGTGTGTGTGTGTCATGCCATGTTACAAAGAAGGCGATGGCTCCCCACTCCAGTACTCTTGCCTGGAAAATCCCATGGATGGAGGAGCTGGTAGGCTGCAGTCCATGGGGTCAGTAAGAGTTAGACGTGACTGAGTGACTTCACTTTCACTTTTCACTTTCCTGCATTGGAGAAGGAAATGGCAACCCACTCCAATGTTCTTGCCTGGAGAATCTCAGGGACGGGGGAGCCTGTGGGCTGCTGTCTGTGGGGTCGCACAGAGTCGGACACGACTGAAGCGACTTAGCAGCAGCAGCGGCATGCCATGTTAAGTTGCTTCAGTCGTGTTCAACTCTGTGCGACCATATGAACTGTAATTGCCAGGTTCTTCTGTCCATGGGGATTCTTCAGGCAAGAATACTGGAGTGGGTCGCCATGCCCGCCTCCAGATATATGTATAGATGTACACTTATATTTATATATATTTTTGTGTATATATACATATATAAGATAAAAAGAAGAACATTATATCTGTGAGGGTAACCTAGTTACAATTAGTCAAATTTTGATGGAATTTTATATTAAATAAGAATTAGAAGTATGTATCATCCTAGTCATAAAATAACTGATGATTCTGGCTCTCAAGGGACTTGACATTTTACCATGCTCATATTATAACTGATCCAATTTTTCTTCTCAAAATCAATCAGTGAAGTAAGAATATCAGAAAGCTAATGTTTTGTGAATGTTTATTATGTAAAGGCAGTTTATTTAAATTATCACAATCTTCACAGTACCCTGTGAGATTGGTATGAGCTCCAATTTGTATATGCAAACAAACTCAAAAAAGTTCAGTGACTTATCAATTTCAAATAAAGACGTTATGACTTATCGTACCTAACACTGCTCATCCCAACATTTTCCTCTTTATGACTTTACTTTTTCAATGCCAAGGTTACTGGTGTCGTTTATACTCTATTCCATAAATAAAGCACCAAATAATGACTTTTTACTCAATTATTTGTCTCTGAAATGTCTAAAATTTTAATATTGAAATCATTATTATAAACAATTGCTAAGAAAATATTTCTCATTTTTTTGAAGGACATAGTAAGTTAAAATATATTTTATTACATTTTAAGTATTTATTATATTGTCATGTTATCTTTAATCACATTTTTTGCCACCACTGTACCGTACAAGTAAATCTGTTTATTGAATCAAGAAGGGGCCTCTCAGGTGTCACTAGTGGTAAAGAGCCCTCCCGCCAATACAGGAGACATAAGGGATCCAGGTTTGATTCCTGGGTCGAGAAGATCCTCTGGAGGAAGGCATGGCAAGCCACTCTAGTGTTCTTGCATAGCGAATCCCATGGACAGAGGAACCTGGCTGGCTATGGGCCACAGGGTCACGAAGAATCAGATCAGGGAAAATAATATTGTCATTTAACATTTCCTAATTGCTGAAAGTCATCCCACATTTAATTTTGCATTCAGCAGAAGAGAATAAGACTGGTAGAAAAAGATTTATAGGCTACCTCACAGTACAATAACCGATATCAAAGATAACACCAAAAATATTATATTAAGAAGATGATGAAAATTAATGCTTGCAGCAACTCCCTGAAGCAGATATCAATATTGCTGTTATAAGGGCTGAAAAACTTGTAGACTCAACAAAGAAGCATAATTAAAGAAGATAAAGCTGAGATTTGCAGGTTTATCTTTAATATACCCTTCCACCTTTAAATTATGAGCTCCTTGAAGAGACCATAATTTACACTGTACTTTTTGCCCAATAATCAACACAATGCATAAAAGGTAATGATAATTTACTGAATTTATCTTTTCACTAGTAGCATGTCTTATTTTCATAGAATTGATGGTATTATAATGATACAACATGAAGCTAGATACAAAAAATCATTAAAATGATAGTGTAGCTATCCATTAGACTATTCAGCTTATTTTATAATTTATTGGTATTTATTCAAGGAGCAGTGAATGTAACAGAGCTCATATTTTCAAGGACCTCAGAGTCTAATGGAGAATTGATAAACTAATAAATTCAGTATCACATAACACATACAATAATAGACGACTGCAAAGGAACAGAAGACATATGAGAGTCCAGGGAAGACCTTAGAGAGGAGGTTGTCCTGAAAGTGAAGTGTAAATGACTGTGGTTCAATCTGTCTAGGGAAAGCAGAAAAAAGAAGTAGTGTGTACAAAAGCAGATTCGAGAACCATGGAGTATGTTTAAATATCTCCTGACCAAAGCCAGGGACCAGAGGGAGTTATAGGAGATTACGCCACGCTGTGAACGTGGTGGGCCGCCTCTCAGATAACCCTGCTGGTGTTAATGCCTTTTCGACTCCCCACTCTTTACTGTGGTTGGGGCTTTCCAGGGGGCACAAGCGGTAAAGAACTACCTGCCCATGCAGGAGACATTGGTTTGATCCCTGGATCAGGAAGATCCCCCAGAGGAGAAAATGGCAACCTACTCCATTATTCTTGCCTGGGAGATTCCATGGACAGAGGAGGCTGGCAGGCTACAGTCCATGGGGTCACAGAGCTAAACATGACTGACCATACCGACACACACACACAGACACACACAGACAGATAGACACACACAGATACACAGACACAGACACACACACACAGACACACACACACAGACACACATCCTTATTATGCTCAGCCCTCGTGACCAAGTAGAAGATGGCATAAGTGATAGCATGTCATTCCTGAGACTGGGCTTCAAACATTCCCTAACTTCCACCTTGCTTCTCCTTTCTCATTCTTTCTCAGAGCCTTAATTCTCAGGGGAAAAGCTGCCATTTTGTGAGTAACCTTAACAATGCCAAAATGGCAAAAACTAAGGGTATATAATCAATAGCTACTGAGCATCTGAGCTCTGCTGAAACCCCCAAACCAGTCAGACTTTAAGGTGATTCCAGGCCAAGGAAACCTGAGTGCCATTTTGTCTGCCAGAGGCGCCAGCTGAACTGTGGCTGCATTCTGGACACAGACACTGGGAGCGGTTCTGCTGCTTTAATCTGCTGAATTTTGGGGTATATGCTATGCAGTAGCAGATAACTATTGCAATTTAGATAGGGGCAGATGATAATGAACCCATAGAGAGCATACTGAGGACACTGAAATCAAACTCAAGAGCAGCAGGATTCAATAAAAATTTCAGAAAGAGTGGCTGGATGAGTTGATGTGTACTGAACAAACATTACTTAAATGTTAATGATCATGAATATAGGGTATTAGTGCAGGGGTGTCAGATGGAACAGCCTAATGAGAGAAGAACTGGTCTCAGCCAAGAGCAAAGAAGCTGAAGAGGAGGTCGCGGTGCTCAGAAATACGCAGGATGAAGATGCAGCCGAACTTTGTAATCATCAGTTCAGCGGAGCAAAGCGAGGACGAAGAGTCTATGACGAGGTCAAGGTTTTCAATGGAAATGATAAGTGGGAGGTCGGGGCCACCATCAGTCCTGAGAAAGACCACCAAGAGGAGTACGCTTGGGTTGGGTGGGGCAGGACAGAGGCAAAGAGTGAGTTCCACTGTAGACCAGTCAGACTTTGGGTGCTGAAAGCACCCTGGAGTTGAATCGTGAATAAAGGAAAGAATCTAAGGGACCAAAGAGCGGCAAACATCACAAAGAATACCAATGTCTACAGGGTGGAAAGAAGATAAGGGTGAAGCAAAAGGATAGAGGGCATGTGTGAAAGGGAGCAAAAGGACTGAGAGCCCAGTGCCCTAGAGATCAGGAAGGAAAGAAAGCTGGAGAAGATGGGAAGAAATTGCCAAACGCAGCAATGAAAATAGCTGCACGATGCCTGGCAAACAGATACAGAACACCAGGAGCGTCTGGCCACCAAAGCCAGAGCATCTGGTAGGCACGTTTTCATAACTGCGACAGCTATGCTTCCGACTGCTGTTCTGTCTTCCTGGTCCAGACCCAGTGCTTTGAGAGCTCATTAACAACATGTACCCCTTTGTATACTAAGATGTGTGCTATCAGAAGGCTATGTGCTGTTAGCACAAGGACTACTAAATATTCTTCACTTTATATCAGTGAGAAGAAACACAACCCTGTCACCAAGTCTTTTCCAAGCAGGTTGTTAATTAAACCTGATATTAGTGCCACATTGTAAGGTTGAGAAGAGGGACAGAAACTTCACTTTGGGAAAACTAGGGACTAACATTGCTATGACCTACTCAGTGGTGAAAACCCTTATAAGAAACAGCAGAACACACCAATGTATATCTTATTAATGCCCCTCTCAGACATTTGCCCTGCACCATTTTTCTAATTTATTAATAAAATAAAATATCTTCTCACTTGTTAATTAGAAAAATTAAACAAAAGGCATACTTGTGTCTATTAGTGAAAAGTGAAGAACATTGAAAATGTTAGTCACTCTGCCATGTTTGACTCTTTGCGACCCCATAGACTGTAGCCTGGTAGGCTACTCTATCTTTGGAATTCTCTGGGCAAGAATACTAGAGTGGGTTGCCATTCCCTTCTCCAGGGAATCATCGCTTTTCAGGGATCGAACTGGGGTCTCCTGCATTGCAGGCAGATTACCATCAGCCAAGACAAAAATTCTACTTGCAAAGTAGACCATTATTTTCCAAAGCAGGATAATTTCCTCCTCTCATTAGTGATACCAAGGTAAGGATAATAGTGTTCCCTTTAGGCCTTTCTATTCTCTGTGTGCCTGTTTTGTCTCTATAGTATTGTGAAATACTAGGGCATAGGAAAAGTTTGACAACTCACTCACGTGACCCAAGTAACAAGTTGCTATGTTTACCCTGGAGGTTGGAATAGGAGTTAAGACAGATGCTGGAACATACGGGCCTCAAGGCATGACCACCCTTGGGGTAGCATTTCATGGGTATTTGGTGTACCAACTGGCAAGTTAGATAGTTTTCCGTTTACATTTATCCCGGGAGCATGAGTGCTTCAAAATCCACGAGGGGCTACAGTTGCCAAGTCCTGTGGTTCAGGACCATAAGCTGTGCTCTGATCGTGGGGCTCATTGTGTTTCTACTTAATAAAAGGGAAAAACATTCCACTTTCCAGCAGGGTAGAAGCATATGATCAATGTGTTTTCCCTTGCAACTGAAGGCAAGATCTTTTACTTCTGCGATACCATATGGATCCAGATCTAATTTTAAGTAAAACCCTGTGAGTGAACAGTCCTAAAGTGAGAATTCTGAAACACATGCTCATTCCTCAAACGTTCTACAAAAGGAGGGATATGGTGGAAGTGAATGAAAAGTTTCATATATATAAGTCACTATTCCCATATTTTGTATTGGTGAAAGATGTTCAGGTTTTTATTCCTCTTTATTAGGTAAAACATATGCAACCTGGGAAGGTAGGACTATGTACAATATGTAGGCAAATTTAAATCCTCTAACATGCTGCTGTTTCCAGCTACTATTACCCAGCTCGGAAAATTATTTGTCCATCAGCCCAGGACTTTGAAAATAAATGAGCAAGAGGCTTGCTAGATATTCATGGCTATCCTTAGCTAAAGTCTTTATCTCTCAAGAGAGAGCTTGGGTCTTATTTTGGTTTGTTTTTGTTTTTGTTTTCTGTTTGTTTTTAATATGTTCTGATACCTTACTCAAGACATTTTTCTTTTTATGCCATTTTGTTTTTATATTACAATTTTTTAATGAAACTAGAATTTATATTTTAATTGTAAATTCATGTAGACTTTGTATATATATATGTACATATATATTTAAATATTTATTTATTTAAGCTGTACTGAGTATTTTTTTTAATTTAATAGAGTTTTATTGACAACTTACACCTCATAGAGCTTTTTCTGTAATGTCAGTCAGTCAGTTCAGTCACTCAGTCATGTCCGACTCTTTGCAACCCCATGAATTACAGCACACCAGGCCTTCCTGTCCATCACCAATTCCTGGAGTTTATTCAAACTCATGTCCATCGAGGCAGTGATGCCATCCAGCCATCTCATCCTCTGTTGTCCCCTTCTCCTCCTGCCCCCGATCCCTCCCAGCATCAGAGTCTTTTCCAATGAGTCAACTCTTCGCATGAGGTGGCCAAAGTATTGGAGTGTCAGCTTTACCATCATTCCTTCCAATGAACACCCTGGACTGATCTCCTTTAGAATGGACTGGTTGGATCTCCTTGCAGTCCAAGGGACTCTCAAGAGTCTTCTCCAACACAACAGTTCAAAAGCATCAATTCTTTGGCACTCAGCTTTCTTCACAGTCCAACTCTCACATCCATGCATGACCACTGGAAAAACCATAGCCTTGATTAGACAGACCTTTGCTGGCAAAGTAATGTCTCTGCTTTTGAATATGCTATCTAGGTTGGTCATAACTTTCCTTCCAAGGAGTAAGGGTCTTTTAGTTTCATGGCTGCAGTCACCATCTGCAGTGATTTTGGAGCCCCCCAAAATAAAGTCTGACACTGTTTCCACTGTTTCCCCATCTATTTCCCATGAAATGATGGGATCGGATGCCATGATCTTCGTGTTCTGAATGTTGAGCTTTAAGCCAACTTTTTCACTCTCCACTTTCACTTTCAACAAGAGGCTTTTTAGTTCCTCTTCACTTTCTGCCATAAGGGTGGTGTCATCTGCATATCTGAGGTTATTGATATTTCTTCTGGCAATCTTGATTCCAGCTTGTGTTTCTTCCAGTCCAGGGTTTCTCATGATGTACTCTGCATAGAAGTTAAATAAACAGGGTGACAATATACAGCCTTGACATATTCCTTTTCCTATTTGAAAACAGTCTGTTGTTCCATGTCTAGTGCTAACTGTTGCTTCCTGACGTGCATATAGGTTTCTCAAGAGGCAGGTCAGGTGGTCTGGTATTCCAATCTCTTTCAGAATTTTCCACAACTTATTGTGATCCACACAGTCAAAGGCTTTGGCATAATCAATCAAGCAGAAATAGATGTTTTTCTGGAACTCTCTTGCTTTTTCCATGATCCAGCAGATGTTGGCAATTTGATCTCTGGTTCCCCTGCTTTTCCTAAACCAGCAATGTACTGAGTCTTAATTGTGGCATGTGGGATCTAGGTCTCTGACCAAGGATCAAACTCAGACCCCCTACATTGGGAGCTCAGAGTTTTTAGCTACTGAACCACCAGAGAAGTCCCATGTATTTTTAAATGAATATTAGTAAACAAAACAAGCAATGCAAAATGTTAGGTATCACTTGTAATTAAAGTTCTATGTACACAAATGGGATTAGACCATTTTTAATAAAAAAAAATGTACTTTTTTGAGAAGAGTTAGTTTCACAGCAATGCAGGAGACTTGGTTCAGTCCCTAGGTCAGGAAGATCCCCTGGAGGAGGGCATGGCAACCCACTTCAGTATTCTTGCCTGAAAAATCCCATGGTCAGAGAAGCCTGGCAGGCTACAGTCTATGGGATCTTGGAGTAAGACATGCCTGAGTGACTAAGCACACACAGGACACAGGAGATGGTGAGAAGCTGGCCAGTTGGGTAGGTGCAGCTGCTGAGCTGGCTACCACTACTTGGTACAGAGCTTCTGTGTTGTAAGAGAGGGTCATTTTCTTCCTGTGGCTTGAGACGATGAAATATGAGGCAGTAAACATCTTTAGTGGGGAGATTTTATGCTCAAAGCATGAAGAACATAAAAACCAGTGGCTCCGTCTTAGGTGAGGGAGAGATCACTTGTGAGGTAAACTTAATGTAAACAAATTAACTTAAAAATATAGCATTGAGTTATAGAAAAAATGGAGTTGGGTATTTCTATATCCCCTGTCCAAATACCATCTTAATCTTAGCTTTTCCATTTTGACTTTTTTGACCTTTTCAAAAGTCAGAATTTTTGTGAAGTTTCTTATTTATTATTGCTCCTCTTACAATCTTTTAATAATTGGTCACTCTCATTGCTATCTTAACTTTTTTGATAGGTGGCAATAAATACACAAGTATTTTCAATGAAATTGCAATTCATTTTTATATATCAAGTGAAATTAAACCTTGATCTAGTCAAACAAATTTATACTGTCAAATCTAGTCACTAAATTACTTTAAATAAATAGAGTATCCTCAAAGTTGTGAGAAGTACATATTACAACATATCTGAAGTGGTTGTATCACAGAATAGAGTGTTACTGGAAATGATTATGTAATCTATGATTTTGTTCCAAGGTAGAAGTGCTAAAATTTAAGTAAGAAGAAAATGTTCCTATGGACAGCATTTGCCTATTGGAGTCCATTTTAAATAGTTTACTGACCCATAAAACACTGCTAATGGCTGAATTTAGCGATGTAAAATTCTTTTTAGTGATATTTACTGTTTTGTGTCATAAGTAATTCAGTATTGGAAATATTATTTTATAACATGAAACCTTGTTGATGGAGAGAAAGTACTTTATCAGTTAGTTTTACACATTGTAGTGAGGGAAGACACACTACAGTTCAGATCATACCTTTTAAAAATTTCCTCTATTTTCAAGCTGAAACATAAATGACATTCTTTGCATAAATGTTGACATCACATCTATCTTCAAAAGGGCACTTTGGGAAACAGATCGTGTTTAATATATGTATATAAATTAATGCAGGAGAACCATTTACATTAATAATCATACTTTATCACAAATACACTTGTGCATATCCTTACTAAAAGATTTCTTATAAAGAAGACATGTGTGTGCTCAGACTCTCTATGGCCCCACGGACTGTAACCTGGCAGGCTCCTCTGGCCATGAAATTTTTCAGGCAAGAATACTGGAGCGGGGTGCCATTTCCTACTCCAGGGGATCCTTCCAACCCAGGGATCAAGTCCACGTCTCTTGCGTCTCCTGAATTGGCAGGTGGATTCTTTACCACTAATGCACCTGACTGACTGAAGTTGCTCAGTCGTGTCCGACTCTTTGCAACCCCATGGACTCTAGCCTATCAGGCTCCTCCGTCCATGGGATTTTCCAGGCAAGAGTGCTGGAGTGGATTGCCATTTCCTTCTCCAGGGGATCTTCCCAACCCAGGAATCGAACCCGGGTCTCCCCCATTGCAGGCAGACGCTTTACCATCTGAGCCACCAGGGAAGCACCTGGGAAGCCCGTAAAGATATAGCATGTGCTATGCACAACAGGGTTCCCAGGTGGCGCTAGTGGTAAAGAGGCTGCCTACCAAAGCGGGAGACTTAAGAGATGCAGGTTCGATCCCTGGGCCAGGAAAATCCCCTGGAGGAGGGCATGGCAACCAACCCTAGTATTCTTGCCTTGAAATCCTATAGACCGAGGAGTCCAGTGGGCTATGGTCCAAAAGGTCACAAACAGTCAGATATGACTGAAGTGACTTAGCACACACAAGCATGTGCTATTAGAAATGTCAAGCTATATATTCATTTCCTCTTACTATATGTATACCCTGGCATTCACCCAAGTGGTTATAAGTGTTGTTGAATACAGACACTTACCCTAAGTTTAGGAAAAGAGTGAAGTCGTAGGTTACTGCTACTAAGTGTTCTATACGTGACACTTGAGTCCCACCAGAGTCTTTGATCTATTGCCTCTATAGTGCAAAATATGACATAGCAAATATTCAGCTGCCTAAGATGAGGTAAATGTCTATCCACCTAGCAAGGTCTCTAATTCACTAACTCAAGCAAGTACATTTTATTCTAGATTACCCTGTATAGACACGTTTCACATTTATTAAACTAGAGTTTAGATCACAGATGTTCTTTGCAGACTGCCATTTTATAATTCAAAATCACTCCAAGTAACTAGTTTTGTGAAGCAAGCTTAGACTTGGCAACTAGCAAGAACACAGATTTCGAATGCCATTTGCACTGTGCAGTTAAATTATTACACATGCCTTTTGGCCAGGTGGCACGATCCACACGCTTTCTCCTTTGGCCCCAGGGTATGTCTTCCTCTTGTTAGCACTATGCAGAGATGCCCTATTCAACCTTAAACCTAAGCATCAAGAACTTTGAGGAATGGAATTATGACTGCAGATTGACAGAAAATGTTTTGCTAAATATATTTGGCAACACTTCAGGAAATTCATACAAAAATTTGTACTTGAATTTGTGCACATTTCTGAGCTTGTCTTTCCAGAATTGCTCCAATCAAATCATGTTTATTAAGCAAACATTACTCCCTCAGGATGATAGTATAGACTTTGAAGGAGTCTTATTATTTAAGTCCACTTCTTTGATGAGATTCTAACTGATCTGTAAACAAAAGTAAAACACATGGCAATTAGTGTTACTGAAAGCAGTAAGATAGATAAGTTTAGGCTGTGCCACAACGATATCAGTGGTGGAAATTTTAGAGAACCATAAGGACAATGAAAGAGGGAGATGAGAAATGCATATGGATTGAGAAATTATAGCACAGAGTTAAATACATGGACTTGGATCATAAAGTCTGGGCTATAATTCTTGCTAAAATACTTAATAAGATATGTGACCTTGGGCAAGTTAATTAAAATTGCTAAATCTCAGGAGATTTTCATCTCAAAAAAAAAATAGAAAAGTAAAATTACTAACTCATAGGGTTTTGATAAAATTAAATGAGGTAACAGTAACAGTTACAAAACATCATTTCCAATCACTCTTCAAAATATATTACATTTATTAGCTCATTGAATCTTCCCAACAATCCTATCACTATTATTCCATCCCTTATTAAATAAACAACAGAAATACAGAAAGTATAAATAACTAGTTTAAGGTCACAGCTATTAAAGGAGGAGCTGAAATTCTGACTCCAGAGCTCGTGCCCTTGGTAAGGCTTTAACAGGTGTATCTGCTTATTTCGTCTATGAGATCTGATGTGTGCACAAAATTGTGACCATACCTTAAACCAATTTGTTTCATTTTTTTCAAAAAGGCTAGTCATTTTTCTTGTAGATTTCTGCCCACATAAATGATATTTTTGAGAAATGAGTTTGCAGATGATATCCATCACAATCACAAAGAAGTCAACCATATTGGTAATCCAAAGTCTATAATGATTTGATTGCTTTGCTGCTTCAATTTGAGAGTATCTATAGGTGTATGGAAGATAAGCAACCAAAGAAAATTATTCATGAGTCTTATATTTAAGCAGTTGTTTACTCACAATGAAGTAACATTTTGTTGAAACATTGCAAAAGTAGAAAATAAATTGCAGAGTCACAACTGATAGATTCAAAAGGGCATATTCCTATATGGGTTGTGGTTGTTTAGTCGCTCAGTCGTGTCTGATTCTTTTGTGATCCCCATGGACTGTGGCCTGCCAGGCTTCTTTGTCCATAGGATCTCCCAGGCAAGAATACTGGAGTGGGTTGCCATTTCCATATATGGGTTGAGTTCTTTCTTAAAGACATGGTAATCAACAACATTTGCTTGTCAGCAAAGTAGAGGAGGAAACTGACTAAGACTTTTAATATTCTCCATATTTGTTATTCATACTATCCCGGAAAAAAATTACTTTTCTCTCCATTTCCTAACATAGAAAAAGGGAAAATGTTCTACTGCCTTTGTATTTTAAGTGTTTGCTGTTAAACATCTTTATTTCAAGAGAGAGGAAACAATCATTGATTATGCCAATCATGTAAATCTATTTACTTAGAGAGAAATACAAAGTTGTCTCAGTCTCCTTATTTACTTCTTGTTTACTCTGGAAATTGAGTAGCATTATATTAAGGAAGCATGCATTTATATATAATTTTCTACATGACAGATTACTTACAGATGCATCACAACTTCTGAAGGATCGCTTTATTTCTAACATAAACTGTAAAAGCTAAACTGCTCAGAAATGCAGATATCACTCTGAAAAAGTCAGATCTCAGCCTCAAACCTAATAAATTGGATTATCTGAAGAATCTATAATTTTTGGAATAGTAACTGGATATTCATAGAGAAGACTTGGAGCAATATGAAACACCAAGATAATAGAATTGCTGTCTCAAGAAACATGAAATTAATAGCATAGAGAAGTGGCTTTAAAAATGTATTATTAATAGAGAAGCTCCACTTCGCAAATGCTTTTTTTCAGTTACTCTTGCATTATAGAGAAATAGAGACTTAATAATGTATAGCTTAATAATGCCTGTAATTGGACATTTTCACATTTACCAACCTCAGAGTTGCAAAGTCCAGAATATTATCCCTGAAGGAGGTATTAAATGATCTTTAAATACACAAACATCACAAAGTGTAATGTATTTTACTCCAAAGGTAAATACAAAGGTATTGAGAGCACCCCCAAGGGGGCACCACGTGAATGTGAAACTGTGAAGACCTCCCCACCCACAAGGTCATCAAGACTGGGGACTCTTCCCCAGCTTCACACACATGTAAGGAGAAAGCACATGTCTATGGCCAAAAGAAAGAGATGACAGTGCACAATCCTCCAGTTAATTTCGGAAGGTGTTTTTGTTCCCACCTTCCATCACATCCATTGCTGTTTGTGAAATGGGCTCTGAGTGATAACAGCAAGTCTAGTTGACATCATCATAGGTGGCAGCCTCAAATGTGACAAATACCATCAAATAGCAAAAGAACACACGTGGGGAGTGCTCAGCAAAGACTCTGCAGGACAGACGTTATAGCAGCTTTGACAACTGGAAATTAAATCTTTCTCAACATGTTGATGGAACTAGTACTCTCTTTTTACAGGTTGGATCACAATAATTGCCAAGTAAAACCTTAAGCAGTTGAAACTTCCATAGCAATCCAATGGTTAAGACTTCCCTTCCCAATGCAGGGGGAGTGGGTTCAATTACTGGTTGGAGAACTAAAATCCCACAATAATTCATGGCCAAAAAAACAAAAGCATACAACAGAAGCAAAATTAAAACAAATTTAGTAAAGATTTTTAAAATCTTTATTAAATAAATAATAATTAATAATAATTAATACATTAATTCTTTATTAATATAAATAATACATTTTAATACATTTTTAAATGGTCTACATCTTTAAAAAATTAAAAAAGCAAAGTAACAATCAATTAACCATTTTTGAGTATGCAAATTGAACACGTAGACCTGTATAATTAAATCTTGATTTTGAGCATTGCTTGTACACATGAAAGAAATTTCAAAATAAAATCAGCATTTATCATATTTAGGAAGAATTTCTTCCAGACCCACATCTGAATAACATTGTTTAAACAGGAGTCCCCAGCCACCAGGCCGATATCAGGACAAATACCAGGCCACACAGCAGGAGGTGCGACTGCTAGAAGCTTCATCCCTCTTTACAGCCAGTCTCCATCACTCTCCCATCACCCCCAGAGGGAACCTTCCAGCTGCAGAAAAACAAGCTCAGGGCTGCCACTGATCCTGCATTGTGGTGAGCTGTATAATTATCTGGTGAGTTGTAATAAAAGAATAGCAAGAAGAGATAAGAAAGCCTTCTTCAGCAATCAATGCAAAGAAATATAGGAAAAGAACAGAATGGGAAAGACTAGA